>NW_027286237.1:0-600000 GCF_022747635.1 Hetaerina americana
GAATGGAAGGATATTTACGAGATTGTACGAACAGATGATACGAGGGGGTTAAAGGTTTTGCAAAGGTTTATTTCTTTTTGAACGTATTGAAATTTAAATGAGAAATGAGAGGAAATACCTATTGATGGGTAAAAATATTTTGCAAATCAGTATTATTATTAAAGATGTGCACTTGTGATAACGCGATTAATGTTGAACGATCCCCAAGTGTGTCAAAAGACCGAAATATTACAAATATTTTCCGTAGAAATTCACGAGATGGGGAGAGAACTAACAACTATAAAGGCTTAGACCGATACATGTGATCAGAAAACCGGGATAAAGAATGGAGTGTGTTTTAACGCTGCGCCAAGGGTTATTGAAGTACCTCATTGCTTTCATTTAAAACAGCGTTCGGATATTTGTATGTAAAACCTCTCCGCATGCGAATTTCAGCCTAATTTCTCAGCATTATTTAGTAGCATCATTCTTTAATGATACATTAATTATATTTTTATTTTCATTGAGTTCTACTCTTTTTACACTCCATTACTTATTCATGAATATTGCTCAATGTCCCATAAGCCCAGATGTTTTCTAAGGGCACATCTACACAATACCTCCCAAGCCGCTGAAAGTTCATGTGTGAGGGGTGTTAGGAAAACCAGTCATACATGCAAATATATTTGTTCACACATGCATTTGAATATACTCGTATATTAGAGAAAACATACAGACGCTCGAGGAGATACACACGTTAATTACTATTAACATCGTGCAATAGTTGGTAATTTTGATTAAATCATTAAATTTTAGTCATTAAATTAATATATGCTTCGATTTTGTTAACTGGTATCGTTCGAGGGAAGAAGGAGTGCTGGAATGGGTAAGTGAACGTCCACCTCTCTTATTTTGTCTTGGTGTCCAAAGATACCAATGTCATTTGATACCATAATAGGTCGCTCGGTGTCGCAAAAAACTCAGATGTCCTGTGGATAATTTTCTCAGTCTATATCTCCTTAAATATAGAAGCTCCCAACCCAATTTCTCTAACGCACATGTCACGGTTACTCCCTTCTCATAGCAACTTTTAACAAAGCTGGAGTATTATCTCAGAATATTTTCCAATGCCTTAATTAATGTTTTCTCCGATGTATCCCAGATACTGGCCCTCACATTCCAAACGTGACTTGACTAAAGCACGGTCCCATCTCTTGCTCTTTCATTACATGCATCCAACAATGAATTATTTTATTTTTCGCCATTTGTCCTAAATCCTACTCTCTTGAAAATTTATATTCGCTCTGTTGATCCAAGAGTTCAGGTATTGTGACCCGTAAAATTTAATCCGCGCAAAAGTCAATTTTGACTAGTCCTAGATTAAATTATAGCAGTCCTCAACACCACAAAGGTCGATGAACGTTTGAGATGTCACTCGTCTCTCGCCTTAGTGATAATTCACCTTTTTTTTTAAATTAGGTCATCCTTCATTCCGAATACAGATGATTCAGAGGGTTGAAATTTAGCGGTCGTGGGACCGTATGGCAAAAGGATTCGCTTCAACGGACGGTTGTGCACGCGTTGAAAAATTATGATCTCCCTTCTATCTCAATATTTAGAAACTTGACGCAAACTCTTGGCCAAAAGGCGGTGAGACCGCCACTTTCTAGATTCATAGGTGAGCGAACAGCGAACGGCGAAAGTGATTCAACAATTCTCTGCGAAATCACTCCTGTCGGGGCGGACCCAACGTTCTGATGCGTCTTCACTTTGTGCAAACCTCGTCCCAAGCTCTCCTCAACTATCTCTATTCCAGAGAAACCGGCAGATGTTTCCCGCTCCAGTCAATCTTTTCGGGAAAATCCTCGGACTCACTCGACGGCGAGATGACGACCCTCCACATCGCCGCGAGTGACGAAACGCGTTGTTTACTCGACCGCGGACGGAGCGCCCGCTTCTTCCGCCACGCGAGGGAAACGCTATGCGATGAGGAGGCGAACCCCGAAAGTATTATTGTGAACAGGGGCCGTGACGTGGACGGAGCGTGGAGAAGGGGATGATAGGAAATCCCGCCCACCCCACCGCGGGGTGAATAATACCACCAGGGGGGGAGGGGAAAGGAGAGAAATATTTGAGAGGGGATGGGGGGTCTAGGGCTGCCGCGGAGAGGGGTGAAAGAGAGCGCGGAAGGACGAAGGAGGAAAGAGGGGAGACTCTGCTTCGTGTACCCGAGCGTGAAAAAGTCTTTCACTTGCGGAGCATTGAGTGGATTATAAGATAATGAGATGAGACGAAGGGGGAGGAGGAGGCGACGCAGTCGGTGAGCGAAAGCAAAAAAGAAATATCTTCAGGGGTCGGAAGTGATCCGAGAAATGATGAATGGGCCGAGAGGCATTTCCTCACTTTTCGACCTCCCTCTCGCACTTTCCTTACATAATAATTGAAGGATTCTCGCGGACAGGTGATATGGAACGAAAGTGTGCTTCTCCGGTCGACTGCAATGAGTGTTTCCTGCCGATAGCTGTTAGTACATTGAGGGATTTTGCAACCTTATAACGGACACTGTTCACTGCGATGCCATGCATGAACCCGCGAGCTAAATGACACACTTTAATATAACTTTAGAAATTATCGAAGGAATCTAATAACTCCAATAACAAAGGAACTTTCTCCAATGTAACAATGCCGTCCAGGCTTCCTGTATCCAGTTAAATGGGAGGTGGAAAGAAAAGCCGCGAAATCTTACATCTTCTCGGTTTCAGACAATTACGAAATAATCGAATATCGTTAATTTCACAAAGAAGCTTTCTCCAAATCACACCGCCATCTAGGCTTACTGAATAGGATGAGAGGGAGTAAGAGAAAGACCATCTAGTCGACTGAAAAGAGCCGCTAAATCTCCTCTTCGAAGCCTGAATGATGTACTTGAAATTAATATTTGACAAAGTGAACTTGTACTCGTATTTTCCATAAAAATAAAAAAATTTTCTTATTATCTCACAGGTCACATCTATAATTAAAAAAACATTATGAAATTAATCAACCCGATGATCGGTTTGGTAGGTGATGGTTGAATTCACCCAAAATATTAAACCCAAAGGCTTGTGAAATTCACACATCATAGAAGGGGGAGCCAAAGAAGCTAATTTAACAAATAAGCAAACTGAAAACGAATCGTTCACTTTTAAACTACCACATAGTTTATTTGGAGGAAAAATTTTTCCGAAAGGGGATTCTATGAAAAATCTACACTATGTGCTTAGAAAGATTATGCCTGTACCAGATTATAAACAAAGAGACAATACGTTATGAAATATGACCATATTCTATTTGAAAGAAAACGAAAATAGTATTTTCGCTCAGCTAAATAAATTGGTGTAAGTGATCACAACTTCTCCTTCGCCCGCAAATAAGATTGCACTGATAAAAATAATGATTGAATGAATGAAATGATTGATGAATGAAAAAGCTCACGGCCATTCTGAAAAAATGGATGGATATAGTTTTTAATACATTTAATTGGAGCAATGTAAAATTTAAGGATAAGAAAAACATCGTTGTCTTCTCCTGGCATTAAAAATTTGTCAGGATATTTCCTCCATGGAAAAAATACTACCAATACGTTTGATACTATCTCCTTAGAAGTAATCGAATCGCAGCTAAAAGCTGGCACATTTAGTGAGTGGAAATGAGGTTTCTCAAGGAATTCTCAGGTAATGAAAGTTGCAATGCAGGTTGTTTATAACACAAATTACAAACGAAAGTGAGCTACTTGACGTAATTCTTTAAAAAAAAACCAACCGACCTTGTGCATTTCAAAGGAGTAATCGAGCTAAAAGAACATTCAGAACGAATAAAGTGAAACGTCAATTGCACCTGAAATATAATATGATGCAAGGAAAATACATTAGAATGTTGATTATTTTTCCCTTATATTGTGCTTTAAAAGTATAGAATAAATGTAATTACACCATTTCCTAACGTTATCGACAGCTTTCTAAACCAATTAATAGGATCAAATCAAGCAATTTGATAATTATTTGCGCCCGATTGAAATCAATTGGTCCAGAATATTTTCATGTCCGCTTGATGTACATACGTTTTAGTGGAACTATTTTCCTACTTCTATTCAGTGACCTATACCCTCTTATATTTTTTAGATCTCCTTTACGCGGTGGTTTAAGCTGTCAATCGATCTAATGGATGATAAAAGTATCGAGAGAAACTGCCTAGTTACAGCGGAGTTGATGAGATTACATCTAATGGATGTCATAGCCTTTAGTTTTAGCATTCCAACTTAAATCATTGTCTCGTAAATCTAACAATAAACCATACATAAAATTTTCATTTTCTCAAGGTTTCAAATTTCTTTACTTGTGCCATGATTCTAACCAGAACATACTGACTTGAAACTTCATGCTAAGTTGAGAAAAAGTATGTCTTTATCAATCGAATTTTATTTGGATTTCGCTAAAAATGCACCCTGGGGAGTTCAAGCGAAAGAGTTATCTTCTTATGATTTTTTTATTAATCATAGCATTATTAATGGTGGTCTACCGTTTATCGTGCGTAAACTTTGGATGGATACGGACAGAACGTCAGATACATATCTACATTTCCTAGCCTCGCCTAACAAGACAGAACCTGGCAACCCAAAATACATAAAAACTGTCATCAAATGCCGAATACTCTCCACCTCTCTTCATTTCGTCCAACTTGCCTATCCTTTTCCTCTCCCTGCCTACTATTTCTTTGCTTGTTTTTCTCCGTCCATTTGCATTTGCATCCTATCCGCATACTCAAATCCACGCCTACATGTTTCATCTTGCTTCAGTGCGCAAGTTTCTTCGTCCAACAAAGCCACTCTCATGATCAAATTTTTATCGAGTCCTTTCTTTAGCCGACGTCCCTGTCATCAATTCCATCCTCCTCTCAGACGTTTCTTTGCCTGACGCAATTTTTTTTGTCTCTAATACGTTCACCCTCCCACCCAATGGCATTTCTGTGGAAATCTTTCCATTCATTTTTATTCTTCTTACATGCACTTGTCCATTTTTTTTATGCGGTACTATTCACAGGTTAGTCTCATTGTTCATGGATTAATAGATATAATAAGGAAAGATACATATAATAAGGGAAGATTAAAGTGGCTTCCATATCTAATATGGTTTTCAAATATCTTAGGAGTTGAAGCTTCTTCAAAAAATTAAACATAAAATGCTCGTTATCAACATGAAGAACAGATTCATATAATTAATCAATTAAAAATAGCAATTTTCCCCATTTTTTTAATTTTTTTTAGTTGAAATTGAAAAATAACTTGGGTTTCCCACATAGAAATGTTTTATTTACGGCCTAGGTTTCGTTATGGCATAAGGTCTTCAGGTGAAGACCTGAAGATGTTATACCATAACAAAACCTAGGTCGTAAATAAAAACTTTTCTGTGAGGAAAAGCCAAGTAAATGCCGAGTTGTTAAGTTTTCAATTTCAATATGAAGGTGGCACCATGGCACGCCAGAAACTGTTTTATTTTTTATTGCAGATTTATATAAGATTAGATTCAAGGGTCTACATAAACGGAGGCGTTTTTCACTGCCTTGCTTTTTCAACTGTTTTCTCATTTGACTGAATTTCCCACACACATGCATGTAAGATATCAAGAAAGCGAACACTTGGGATTGAGGGAGTGAATTATTGTACGCACAGAATATCTGGAGCAATAGGCCGGCAGAATTCCCGGCTTTTTTTCCCGAGTATTCGGGTGGAGTCCCAGTTTTTGGTATAAATTTACAATTTTTCCATAGGCTTAATTTGCAATACCATATTTAACCGAGTACCCTAAGGAGAAATTCTCCTTATAATACCGTGGTGAGCAACGGTTTGCCCGTCAATCATGAATCAAAGACGAGATTCTCATACCATTGGGAACATGCTGAGTTCGGGTTATTACAGCACGTTTCTGGTAATTAAGGAATTTGGAATGAAATTTAATCGCGAAAATGCGTTTCTGATTGAGAGTCTTCGAAGGAATGGGAAAAGGGAAGGCGGACAAAAGGCCTTTCAACCTCCGACGATTTTTTTACGATGAGTCATAGTTTCAAAGGCACAGGACCAGAAGTTTATTAGCGCTCATAAGTAAGGCTTGGGTTTTTTCTTCCAAATCGTTTGAGATTTGTCATACGGGCGTCAATTTAAAGTTTTTCAAGTCTCACTGTTCAAGCCTCTGTTCCTTATTCCTGCTCTCCTTCTCGCAGATTTGTTTTACGCGGAATAAAACTTATTTAGGGGTAATTTGACTACTTGTAGCCATGCAGGTATGGTGTGGCTTAGGGGTAATTGCAGAGTAACGGAGTACCTGGGTGCGAAGGGTCTTTGGAGGTAAAGGGCAGAGTTGTGGACTCTGAGATGATGCATTGGTTTTTCCCGTGTCGTAGGTCATGTGATGAGACCATCTGCGTGAGGTCTCTGTCGAGTATTATTCCAAGAGATTCAATTTTCTCCTTGCGAGGCATGTCATTCATGAGTCACGCAGTCTTCTCGCCTTTTCCCCAAAATTCCGTAAGAGGAAATAAATACCATAATTATTCCCGATTTTTTTCCACTACGTGGATTGCGCGTTTCAACATTTTGTCATGAATAATAGAAAAAAAATACTTTGCGTGATTTACTCTCTCCTGACTTTACTTTGCAATTAAAGCGGGAAACCCGCGCCACGTTAGCGCGAATTGTAACTCTGCGCCATTGAATACCTTGTACTTGCATCATTATCAGTGACATCAGCATTGGCTATGCACTGTTCAAACAAGCATTGCACAGCAGTCTCCGTACCATCGGTGCGCCTGAGGACAAACCGATGGCTGAGTCAAGGGAAGAGTTTCGGGGTGTTGGGAACATAATCGACTGTCGTTTTTCAGGCAGCCTACCTTCTCACTTTGAATGCAATGAGTACGTCGGGGCATTTGAAGGTTGAAAGGATATTTCAACTTCGGTGTTTGAGAAATTCGTTCATTCGCTGAAAACGTTCAAAATTTTTCCCCCAATACCTGGTTGGTTGACGAATGCTCTGTTTTCTCCGACTTCTATCAAATTTCTAGTATATTTCTATTTTTCCGACTGAGAGATACCTTGAAGAAAGACACTAACTAAGACACACTGATAACTTGTTACCAACAAGTGGAAAAGCTATATAAATCAAACGATGAAAGTAACTGCCGGTATAAATTCCGTTACAGGAACTGTGATATTTGAGGTTTAATATTAACTTATTCATGCATTAAATAATGTTAATTTATCATTACAGCGAAAATATTAACAGGCAAATAATAATTATCTCCAGGCCACTTCAATGACATTTTTGATATGATATGAATATTCTACCGGAGGAAATAGAGGAAATATCGAGAAACAGTTGAATGAAAAGATTGGATAATGGTGAAAAATAGAAGTAAGGATTTCGCGGAAAAGAGAAGAGATATTTAAGGCAGCATGTAAGCTGGTTGAAAGAACGAGAAAATAAAGAAGAAAATAATGTAAGCCAAACAAAGAGTTTAAACTCAATGGAGTCCACACAAAATGTACAGGTTGTCACAGATTCTTCAAAACATACTTTCAATTGGCAAACTCCCCATGAAGATGATATAACGACCATATGTAAGATTTTTCTTTTAAGATTCGTTATGTAAGATTTTTCTTTTAAGATGCGTTATGTAAGATTTTTCTTTATATAGGCTTTGAATATTTGATATGAATTAAGGAATGTTTTAAATATCAGTCATCTCTAGTCACCACAACTCTTCAGCTCCATAAAAATCATTGACACTTCTAACCCGAAATAATTACCTCTCCCCAATAGTATACATTATCTCGAAGGTTGATCGCTTATCCTAAGAGCTAGTACACCGTTTAATTTTGCATTAATATTATTTATACATATATTCTACCGTTTTAGGTAGGTTTGAATAGATTGAGACTATACAATAAGACAACGATATATTTACTTTCCTCTTTAACAAAACACTACCTGGTATCAGATCCTACAATAAACTCATCTAATAACCCACATGCTTCCTTCTTCCCTTCATTCCGACCAACATTACTCCTATCTATTACCTACTCCTACCTTGCTTGCCTAACGTTCTCCTCTCTATCAGTCTTCTATTGCCTATCAAACCGATATTTATCCATCAATCCTGCCTCATTTTGATTTCTCTCAGCAGCCTCCTCTCTTCCTCCATCACGTCTAGCACTTCCTAGGTCATTTTTCTTTATGTATATTTTACAGTTTCCATCCTCCACCAGACCCACATTTTAAAAACCTCCAACCCACTCCATCCTGCTTCAATGATTATGTTTCCGCGCTGTACAAAACCACGCCCCGCAACAATGTTTCAACGATTCTTTTTCTAACATCTCTGCTCAACTTCTTCTTCTTAATTCCCTAGAACTTAGATCATTTCCAATCAAATACTTCTAAGATAGGTTAACTGCTCCATCTGCTCTAGTGTATTAACATCTCAATTTAAATTTTTAACTTCGCCTTCCTCTTTCTCAAAAATCGAATGACCATCGCTTTGTTTACGTTTATTCTCATCTCAAACCTATCGCACAGACTTTCCAACGCGCTCAGCAATGTTTACAATTCCTTGGCTGGCTGGCAAACTAAAGCTTAATCATTCGCAAACCCAACTGATATATGAAAACTCTACCGACCATCACTGACATCTTCAATTATTCCCATACCTCTCTAACCATTTCCTCCGCACATACCTTGAAAAGTGCCGGTAATAGTGGACTCCCATGCTTACCGCTCTTCCTAACACTATCCATCTCGAATCTCTGTTATTCGCACCGAGCACTCTGAGACATGTATCCCACGGTACATGTACAGAGACATGTCGCTGATAAGTCTCCTATCCCTCCAATCTAATACTCTCGTTTTCTGAAATCCACTCATTAATTTTACCCTAACTAATCTAACAAACGCGTTCTCGAAATCTACGAAACAAACAAATACGTCCTCATTTTATTCTATGCTCTTCTCTATCAATGATTTCATTAATGCTATGGCATTAGGTGGGCCTCTCCCCTTCCTGAACCCAAATTGATCATATTCATATACCAAGTATCCATATGCCCTTCTCTCCATCCTTATATTGATGACCCTGAGTGCCAATTTAGCTGTGTGCAAAATCAACTTATTTCTCTCTATTCCTCACATATGGCTGCCTCTCCCTTTTTTGGGAAGAGAGCTAAAACTGATCTGGTAACATCTCCCGACCAAATTTTTCCTTCATAAATGTGATAAATTAGTCCATAAAACTCTTCCTCTCACGTACTCCTGAACCTTTAAGTAGTTCCACGAGAATATTATTTACTACCACGGCCTTATTTAATTTCCATTCCCTAAATGGTCTTAACGCTATCAAGTATGCCTGGACCTAAAGTCTCCCCATCTACATCATATTTTCTTTCCATATCTAAGCTTGCTGGCCGAATTCCTTTAACCTTTAGTTTAATATATTTTTAACTCTCTCAAAATTTTCCAGGTTCAATTAATAATTTTTCTGCCGTATCTATTGTTGTTTGCGCGTATTTTCCTATCTTACTTCCTGACAGTGTTTTCACTTTCCTGTGCAATTCACCAATATCGCTCTTCCCTTGTTAAATTTCCCTATCCTCGAACTGGGTCCAACACCACCCTTCTTTCACTCTGTTAGTTTCCCGCCTCAGTTTATTATTCCACTCTCTGTACCTTCTTCCTTGTATTTTACATTGCATTCCATTTACATTATTCTATTTTATCCTTTCGTTTATCTTCTCATTCACTTCGTCCGTAATCCATAGTTTTCTTGTCCTCTTCCATTACTGTGCCCATGGTTTTGCTTACGGCTTTCAATATCCCTCTTTTGATATGTCCTTATTTTTCTTCTATTGTTCCCATTCTCCTTTCCTTACTCATAATATTTCCAGTGCCTCTTAATAATCCTTTCTTTTCTTCCGAATAATTGCTTCTGCATTTAATTTCCCTACCTCTCCGCCCTGTTTTATCACCTTGAATCTGACGTTATACTTCATTAGTATGAAATCATGGTCTGTATCCGCATTCTCTCCCGTGAATTAATCATGCTCTTCCTAAATCTCCGCATAATCACATGAAAATCTAAAGCCAGATATCCTCCAATTTTCCCAGAAATTTTCCATGCATACCTGGGTCTTTTGCGATGTCCCAAAACAAAGTGTTCTTTATGATAAAACCCTGTCTATTGCAGAGCTCTATTGTTTTCTCTCCGCGGTCATTCCTTGTTCCTAAACAGCAGCCCCTTACCACACTACCCTCTCTTCCTTCACTCATCGTCGTGTTCCAAACTCCCATCACTACCAGATGTTTCTTTCTAGGAACACGCACAATTATGTCCTCTAAGTGATCGTATACCCTATCGAATTCTTCCTCCTTTTGATGGCTTTGTAGTATTTATATTTAACGTGAACAATGACTAAGTTCGTTGGTTCCGCTTTTACTTCTACTCATAATATCTTTCAGTTGCTTGCTCCATTTTACCTACGTTCATCCTGCCTTTTTGTGCAATATTATGGTAAAGTTGGTTCCTATATCAATCATTGGATATATTTAAAATATATATCCACGCAGCTATATATTTTCAGCGCCAGTGAAACTATCACAAACTATTTATATCATCAAATATATCTTATTTACTTCAACAACAAAATATGTGGATGTACCTAACCTTCCAAGCGAAACTAAGAACTCTGCACGTTTAGTTAAACGTCAGCATATGAATGGATGTTTATTAACAAATTAGAGACCATTCTGATAATGAATGATGATGAAAATACTGCAGAAAATGAGACTAATTATGTGAGATATACTTACAAAAACCGCGGAAAAATCGCGTGAGGAGATTTAAACATGCACCCTTAATCGTGGATGCTGTTGAAACCAATCTCGGGAAAATGTGAGTGCAGAAAGAATTTCTGGTGGGATTACTCCAAGCATTCCAACTACAGGGCAGATTGGGTTACGTGGGACGTCTACCACACCCTTGCCAACGGCTTCGCAAAGGAAGAGAGTGCAGACCCGTCGACCAAGTCCCGTCGTAATTTTTAATGTCACGGGCAATTGACTCACCGCGTATACTGTAATTTTCAAGGGTCCACGCGGAGAAGTGCCTGCGGGCTTTCTACATATATTCGACGCAGTGTGATTACCTGTCCCCGACAGCAATAGTATTTGAATTCTCCAGGCAAGGTGACCACCACGAAATGGGCTTAATTTAATGGACTGGAGTCATCAATTTCCGCTCGAGAACGCTCGTACGATTGGCCGCCGTGAACTAGACAGAACGTCTTTGGTGGCGGTGCGCTCGGAGCTAGGGATTTGTGATGCTCTCGAAATTCGTATCCTTGGCTTGTCCTCATCGCGAAATCACCCTGCTATGTAGGATGAGAAGAAGGCCACCGGATCATGGATAAAAAAAGTTGAAAATAAAAAGTCCGGCGAACCTGGAAACGCCCGCGAAACTTTTGCGGGGGCAAACCTAGTCTTGTTTACTTTGACCCGCGAAGGATAGAATGACCTGAATGATGTTGTAAACACAGCTGATCTTCCTCCTTTTCTCCGTCCGCAAAAATATCAAAAGTTAGAAAGTTTTCGTGGCGACTAGCATAAAAAAGTAAACTGCTAAGACAGCCGGGCTCCGCCTTAACATCGCCTGTTCTTTACGTATCTGGCTTTACAAAAACATTCTTGATGCCATTTATACTCTTTCCCATAAAGGCAAACATTGCTTTCATTGAAGCGAAAAAATTTAGGACAGTTTGATTATCCGACTAAATAAGGAGGTGAGAATTAACTCAAGTGTACGAATGAATAAGATTTATATTCCAGTGTAGATCTTTATCTGCGCGGTATTATTGTGTCGTTCAGAATAATACCACACATATATACACCCACCCACACACACACACACACACACATAAATATATATATATATATATATATATATATATATATATATATATATATATATATATATATATATATATATATTTTTTTTTTTTTTTTTTAAGTAATCTACCGGTTAAGGTAGGTTTTTGGACGGACACAACTACCAAACAAATATTTTATTACTCCTAACAAAACACAAAATCCATCATCCTACTCTATATCAGGTCCCTCTTCATCTCTGAGTACTTTCTTCCTCCCTTCATCCCGTTCAACATCCCTATCCTGTTCCTTCCCTTTCCTCTTTTGCCCAACATTCTACCCTCTATCACAGTCTTCAACATCCCACTGCCGGTCAATACCCCCTTCAACCACTTCTCCTGCCTCCATAGGATTTCTCCCAACAAACCCCTCTCTTCGCCCACCATACCAAGTACTTCCTCATTTGTTTTCTTCTCTGTCCATTTCACCTTCTCCATTCTTCTCCACACCCACATTTCAAAAGCCTCCAATCTACGTCTATCCTCCTGCTTCAATGACCACGTTTCCGCTCCGTACATAGCTACGCTCCATATCAAAGTTTTTACGAGTCTTTTCTTAACATCCTTACTCAAAGTCCCTGTCATCAACTCCCTCCTCCTTGTGAAAGCCTCTTTGCCTAGCGCAATTCTTCTCCTTACGTCCCTACTACTTTGACCATGTTGGTCCAAAACACTACCGAGATACGTAAACTGTTCTACCTGCTCTAGCTTTTGCCCTCCTATTTTAATGTTAAGCTTGGCCTTTTTCTTTCTAGAAAATCGCATAACCTTTGTTTTATTAATATTGATTTTCATCCCATACCTGTCGCACTGAATTTCCAATTCACTAAGCAATGCTTGCAGTCCCTTGGCTGACTGACAAACTAAAGCTTGGTCATCAGCAAACCTAACTGATTTTACGAATTCCCCGCCCACTTTCATTCCTACCTCGAGTTCTTCCCATGCCTCTTTGATCATTTCTTCTGCGTACAGGTTGAACAGCAACGGTGATAATGGGCAACCCTGCCTTACACCCCTTCCTAACACTGCCCATCCTGACTCCCCGTTTCTCACCCTCACCTGAGCAGTCTGAGACATGTACAGGTTGCGGATAAGCCTCCTTTCCCTCCAATCTATTCCTATTTTCTGCAATATACTCATTAGTTTTTCCCAATTTACTCTATCAAACGCTTTTTCGAAATCTACGAAACAGGCAAATACCTCCTGGTTGTGTTCTATATTCCTCTCGATTAATAATCTCACTACTGCAATGGCATCACGCGTACCTCTCCCCTTCCTAAACCCAAACTGATCATCCCCTAAGTAATCATTTGCCCTACTCTCTATCCTTTTGTTTATGATCCTGAGAACAACCTTAGCTGCGTGGGATATCAAACTAATTGTCCTATAGTCCTCACATGACGTGGCCTTTACCTTTTTCGGAATAGGAACTAAAACTGATCTAACAAAGTCTTCCGGCCAGATTCCCTCCTCATAAATACTACGGATCAGCCCATATAGCCTCTTCCTCCCACATTTTCCCAAGCATTTCAAAAGTTCCACGGGAATGTTATCTACCCCCACGGCCTTATTTAGTTTCATCTCCCTTAATGCCCTTTCTATCTCATTGTCTAGTATGCCTGGACCTAAGCTATCTTCCTCTACGTCATGTTCCTTTTCAATGTCTAACTTTGTTGGTCTAAGCTCTTTACTATACAGTTCTTCTACATATTCCTTCCATCTCTCTTGGATCTTTCCTGCGTCAAATATTACCTTACCGGCCTTATCTCTAACTGCTATCGTTGATCTCCCTTTCTTACTTCCCGATAAAGATTTAACTATGCTGTAAAGCGCACCGATTTCCCCCTTCCTCTGCAGACTTTCCATATCCTCGCACTGCGTCTTCCACCATGCTTCCTTTGCTTTATTTGTTGCCCGCCTCAATTTATTGTTCAATTCTTTGTACTTCATTTTGCCTAATTCTGTATTTATATTCTTCCATTTTCGCCGCTCATCCATTTTTGTAATCATCTCATCCGTGATCCATGGTTTACGAGTCCTTTTAGCGTTAACGGTTCCAATAGTGTCTTTTGCCGCTTTAGACAACCCTTTTTTGATACATTCCCATTTTTCTTCAATAGTACTTAGCTCTTTACCGTCCTCCATGATTTTCTCTACCGCCTGTTTGTATTCCTTTCTTTTCAACCCATTTAATGCTTCTACATTCCATTTTCTAACTCGCCGCCCCTGCCTTATCTTTTTAAAACGTACGCTACATTTCATAACAACTAAATTGTGGTCTGAGTCCGCATCCGCTCCCGGGAAGCTGTGGGAATTTATCACACTGTTCCTAAACCTGTGTCTAACCAGGATATAATCTAGCTGATATCTTCCCGAGTCACCTGGCATTTTCCATGTATACCTGCGTCTTTTGTGGTGTCTGAACCAAGTGTTGGTGATAACTAAGCCCTGTCTCCTGCAGAACTCAACTGCTTTCTCCCCGCGGTCATTCCTCGTGCCTAAACCGTAGTCCCCCACCTCATCACCATCTCTTCCTTCGCCTACCGTCGCATTCCAATCCCCCATCACTATCAAATGTTTCCCTGCAGGAACAAATGCAATCATGTCCTCTAACTGATCGTATATCCTATCGACCTCTTCTTCCTTATGGTTGCTCGGTGGCATGTATACCTGGATAATAACTAAGTTCGTCGGTTCTGCTTTTATCTCCACTAGTAGTATTCTATCCGTTACCTGCTCTATGTTGACTACGCATCTTCCTACCTCTTCATTTAATACTATGGCAACCCCTCGTTGGCTCTCGTCCCCACCGCTGTATATTATTCTATACTTATCACTCCAGTAATCCCCGCTATCTTTCCATCTCACCTCGCATAGACCTAAAATATCTATATTTCCCCTTTCCATCTCTCGCTTAACATTCTCCAATTTCCCCGTCCTCATCATTGTCCTAACATTCCACGTTCCTATTCTAACTAATTTGGTCTTCTTCTCCTGCGTCTTCTGTCCTGCTGCTGCTGGTTTTCCCTTGCAAGGGTTTCGTGGGATGACGACCGCGGAAGCCTTGCCTCCCCCGCTGCCGGGCACGACACACGGCCGATTGGGCCGAGCCCCGTGGTTGCCAGGACTCAAAATATCTCTATTGTCCATCATATTTTTCTAGGGAATGATAATTGAGGTGGTTTCCCGTTGCCTTCCTCAATAGTGTTTTTAACGTGACACCATCACTTACTGGCCGCCCCACTGGGGTCAGACGCCATTGCAGCCGCCTCACTGAGGAACAGACGCTGCGTGGACTACCTTTCGTCTGGCTCCTAACCTTCGACCTATCTGGCATGGGTGACCCTACCAGGAGCAATTTTTATTACTCCCGCCAGTACAGCTCTAGGGGTCATCGGAACGCACAAGCCCTTCCACCACGTCAAGGTTGTAGTCCGGGGAGGGACTACAACCTTGACGAGGGTATATATATAGAGGGTATATATATATATATATATATATATATATATATATATATATATATATATATATATATTATATACGTGTGTATGCATGCATATGCATACATTCAAACATGAAAACCCGCCATATAGCGAACAAATATTCATTCATATGGAAGTAGAAATAAGGATAAGAGATAGGAACACATTTGAAATACAAACACGTGAGAGTTGTGGAAGGCGGAATCGAGCAGATCACAAGTGCAAAAATAATTCCTTGATCGGGACTTGAATCACGGATCTATCGACTTGCCGGACCGATACTCTTGTGTTTACAATATGCAGCGAGGTCACTGATGAACTTTAATGCCTAATAACCATGTACGAATACTAACTAACGCAAGACTAGGTAACACGTGGCTCTCTAATTATTTAAAAAATAGTCAATAAGCACTTCCTCACCTTCTAATCTTCATCCACCCCATTACGACTTCATTATACGACCTCGACTCGTACTACCAAATATTTTCTTTGAGAAACACACAATTTCTTCCATAGAAGAATCATACACACTGTCTTTACCTAAACCCACCACATGCCCTTGTGAGAGATTGTAGGGTAAAATTTAGGCACACCAACCTAATCCTGGTTAGTTGTCTGTTTACACATTTGAATCTAACTAAATCGTTGAATCTGATTTTATATTAATCAATGGTACTCTTTCATCTACTCTACAGGCATTTTATTATTATTGGTAATTTATTGGTTAAGCTACACAGCGGTTCAATAATTACCTTTCCTCTCCCACAAAACACAACCAGAAATCCAGAACTGCATGATACTCTTCACACACCACGTGACTTATTAACTTGGCATTTATTATTTAACCTAGGATTTATCTTTCCCGGAAACCGCATAACCTTTGTCTTGGTAACATTCATTCTTATCCCATACCTATCGCACGGACTTTCTAATACGCTCAGTAATGCTAGCAAGCCTTCGGCTGACTGACGAACCAAATCTTGATCATTCACAAACAGAATTGATTTTATGAATTCCCCACCGAATTTAATCCCTATCTCAAGTTATTCCCATGTCTCATTAACCATTTCCTTCACATACGAGCTCAATTACTTATCCCAATCAAAATAGAATGTTTTGATGGGCTCTCCAAATATAATACTCTTTTTTACTATTTGCATTTCAGTAGTACGCTCGATCCGCGTTTATCCTTCTCTCTTTTCAAACATTCCCTCAGTAATCCCAGTTGTTCCGCTTTCTTTAAATCCCATTTAAGATAAACCTAACAAGCCAATCTTTATTTCCACATTTATTACAGCCTAGCTCCCAATTTCTAAATTTTTTATCCACTTCTGCATTTTATTTTCTGCTATAATTGGCTTGATTGTGTAAACCTTTCTCCTTCACTGTCGGGATTTTCATTCTTCCTATTAGGCTGAGCCCCTTTTTTAGTTTTTTTAACATGACACCATCACTTTAACTGTCGTCCCCGTAGAGTCTAATGCCTTTTTCCGTGCTTCACTGAGGGTTAGACCCTGCGCGGACTGCCTTTCGTTTGCTTCCTCGCCTTCCTGAGGCGGAGAATCATATCATGTATTCTCACCAGTACAGCTCTGCTTACCTTTGGAGCAATTCAATCGCATGAAACTTGTAGTCCACCATGAGCGTCGTTTAATTTTTTTAACGTTAGCTTTGATTTTTTAAGTTTTTATAGTTATATCTGGTGTAGCATACTTTAAATTAAATAGATTCAAAGAAGTCCAACTAATAATTAATTATTGGACGTGAAATGCTTGGAAATTTTCTGTCTATTGGGAAAGGTCGTGAAAAAATTTTTCTTCAAAGAAAAATTTCGAGGGGAACGGGATGGTGCGTAGGCTTCCTACCGAGAAGGCCCGGGTTCAAATCCTGGAGACTACAAATATTTTTTCAGTGGTATCCCGATCCCTACTTGAGGTGCTCTGTGGAAAGCATTTTGAGTGAGGATGTCAGATGGGACGTTAAACTGCGGACCTCTTGGCGCCTTTCGACGAGAGTAGGCTAATTCTGACGCCGGGTTTCTCTCCACCCTTCCTTTCCCAACCATCCCTAATGGTGTAACGGACCTCAGCTGTCAGTCACCTCCCATAAAAACTACTACTGCTACTAAATAATTCCGAGAACGATAATTCTGTAAATAATAGTTCAGCAAGGAAAAATCTTCTCTTCTATGCTGCTGATGTTTTTATAATTAACTAAATGGGAAGTGAGAGATATATGTCAAAGGTTTTGTATTGAACAACCAGGTTCCATACGGTTGGGTGAAATACTAGTATGTGCATTTTTTCATGGTTCATAAGCCATTTGAGGGAACAAAAAATCGCATGAAAAGCATTTTAAGGGTGAAATAATTTGAGAATTCCTAGGGCATTCGTAGAGGGATAAATTCTGCTCCATGTTTGTTAGCATTTTCCGACTCGGAAACATGATTTCTCTCCAACTTTTAGAAATCATTAAAATCAATCTATAATGGCCTAATGACATAAGTCATGTTGCCCAAGTTCAGCGCTCAACAACTAATTTGGACTCAAACATGAAAAAGTATTAAAAATAATAGCAATGAGCATCCCTCATGAGTCAAACTGTTCATGTTTAGGAGCTTTAGATATTTTACCTCATTCGCATCGTGGATCATTACTGCTGGTTATCGCCTTATCTTGCCACAGTTACTCGTGTCAACCCTAAGGTTGGTTTTGATAGGTGAGAATAGAGCTTACCTAGTGCTAAGCTCTATACGGTGTGTGAAATTCACACGTCAGGGGTGGTGAGTTAGTTCACTTTTCTGTTCCACCAGTGGTTTCCCATGAGGATCTGAACCCAAAATATCACACAGCTTGATTGAAGCTGAGGGTACCTGGGAATGGAACCCAGGCCCTTTGCTCAGCAGGTGAATGCTGGATTACCTCGTCCCCATCATTTCATCATGCTCTTCAAAATAGTGCAATCTATCAATTAGTTCTCAGCGTTCAGATTTTCAGTTAAGAGTTTTTTAATTCAGTAGAAAGTTATAATTTTCTTGCAAATATTAATGATTGTATTAAGTTTCCGTAAATTTTCAACCGTCAATTACATTTAAATGGGATGCATAAAATTGAATAATTTAACTAATTGAATACACTTTAAAGCAAAGGAACTTTTAAAATACGCCATACACTCCCGTCTTTTTTGTTATGATTTCACCTTTGGTTTTTATTTAACTCCCAAAATTCCACATTTTGGGAGCTAAATATCCATCCATCTCAGGTCTCCTATATAATAGCCTTTCGCTAATAATTCTATCACCTTGGGAAATAAGATCAACAACGTCACTAAAAATAAAAGCCCTTTTTTAATTACTCCAATTCTCAGGTCTCAACGAATTTTGTGACCCCAACGACTACCAAAAACATTATTTAGAGAAGAGGGAATTACGTATAAAAAAGATATAATCACGTTTTTTCCTCTGAAACAATAATTATTATATATTTTGCACGTAATGTGAAATAATTCATGGACTCTTCCATTAAAGCTCGAAGGAAAAATAAAAAGGATTTGAAATAAGGAAATTTTTCTTCGCAGAGACTAAAAGAGCTTCACTCGTCTGCACGGAAGTTTCACACACATCTGCCTTTACTTAGGGCTGAATTTTTACTCCATTCCGAGGGACTGAACACTTCCGATATTCTGTTGGAGACGACTCCGAGGTGCGGTCAGAATCACCCCCGGCTGGAGGGCAGTTGCGAATTACGGGAACGGAATGTGAAAGAGAAAAATAAGTCAACGCCAGAAGCGTAAAAGAACAAAAGTTCCTGTTTAAGACAAGCGTTTGAGATTGATCAAAATTTCAGCTCCACCGAGGGAATGGGAAATAGCGGACGGAATTCTGCCCGAGGATAATTATTCGAATCCATGGAATGATGAGGCATGGGTACAATAAAATGGATTTCATTTGAGATGTTTTGTCAGGACTTTTCTTTCGGGGAAATGAACAAACTATAACGGTTGGAACAGAATATGCGGAAATGGCGCGGCACGAATAGGCACACCTACTTCTACGATGCGGGTTCCACACCGAGTTGAATAAAATGGTGCCATCGTAAAATCTCTCCCACTCTCTTTCTCTCTCTCTTTCTCTCTCTTGCTCCTCCTGTGGCATTAAAATATCACCACTCGGTGATCATCAATTTTACCACAATCTTAACCCGTTCTTCTGGAAGGTCGCGATTGGTGAAAGCCCTTCTTAATTACTTATTTTCCTATTTTTTTATACCCTGCTCACACCGGAAAGATCTACAAAAGATACCCCTCGGCACCTGAGAAAAGCTTATAATCCATTTCTGGTGTTCGGCATCTTCGCGGAATTCTTATAGCAGATAATTTTCCAGAAACATAAAGTTGAAATTAATGACGTCCAGTTTATTGCACCCACTCTAGATTTTTCGTCTCGGGATTTTTCAGCCGAATTGTGGAAGTATTTCTGGGGCACCTGAAAACTTTAATACATTAAACTCAAACAAAACTGAATTGAAACGAAAAAGTTTTGCAACTGCAGCTTGGTACAAATTGCATCAAATTTATGCAACAATGCGATGATTCGGATTTTACTAAGATCGTAGAGATCACTGGGCTCTGCCCATTCATTAGCTGACCGAGAGGCAGTTTGTGTGTGTGTGTGTGTGTGTGTGGTGGGCCGCGGTAGTCCAGGGGTAGAGCGTTGGACTACTGACTGGAGGGTCCGGGCTCGAGTCCCGGACAAGCCGCTATGGGCACCTGAAGCTCCACCCAAGCTATTTGATTTTTCGGGTACCAGATCTTCCCGGGAAACCATAACCGGCACAGGGAAATGAATTGACCCCCCTACCCTGATGTGTGAATTTCACAAGCCTGATAGGGCTTAGAACTGGGTGAACTCTACCATCACCTACCAAACCGACCTTCGGGTTAATTACTGTTTTTATGGTTATATTATACGGCGATAGGCTGAAAACTATTGCGCAACTGTTTGTACACCACAAACAAAATGACTTTCATAAGCACTCCTGGTGGCATGAGGAAGTAACATTCCCCCTAAACACGCATGCGCAGGTTTGAGGTCGTTACATTTATCCAGTGTATTTTGAGAAGCGCAAGTACGGAGACGTGTTCTAGTGTTATGCCAACGCGAGTTAGCCAGCGTGCTGTCATCGAATTTTTACCTTCACCTCCTTGTCCGAGGTGTAATGATTATCCTTGACGTGTCTCTTGAGTTGAGGAAAAAAATAAAAATCGCAAGGCACAAGATCGGGGCAATAAGGTTTTTTTTTGCTCTCGTCTGTGAAACGGTGTGGTACCCATCGTGCACAGGTTTTAAGGTATCCCAATAGCTCGATAATGAAGCCGACACGTTCCTTGGATATTCCAACATGGTTTGCGATACAGTTTTGAGTGATTCGCCGGTCATTTTTAATAAAATCTTCGGCGAGTTTGCGATGTTCATCGTCTGTGGCAGTGATCGGACGTCCACTGCGTGTTTTATCAACAATTATGGATTTTCCAGGCTCGCAACCACGAAATTTCAGGACCCATTGATTTACAGTAGACTTATCAACAGCATCGCCACTATAAACAGCCTTTAAACGACGATGAATCTCAGTAGGAGTCACTTTTTCAGCAGTTAAAAATTCGAAAACAGAGAATATCATGAATGAGGGAAAAGAGCTGAGTACTACTGAGTAAAACTGAAAATATATCAAAAAAGGGATATTGAAAGCCGAAAAGAAACTATAGGAACCGTAAATGAGAAAAGGACAAGGAAACCATGTATCACGGCTGAGATGATTAGAAAGATAGATGAGAGAAGTCATTCAATGCTAAGTAAAATGTAATCCAATTAAGACAAAATACGGCACATATTTGTGAAACTGTGTTCAATTTTCTTTAATATTTAATTTATGTGAAAAATGTATGACTTATTTTTCATGTTATAGTGAGATGCAGAGTGAGAAATGACCTCAATGTACACTGCTAGATTATTCTGATTATATCTGCAAAGAAAAACTGGAGACGAACATATGTTGTTGACCATTGGATTCCATCGTTGATACTTACATGAAGGCGTCGTAATCCATCAATAAATTTCCCGCAATCCTCTGTAGCTACTCGTTTATTCTCGGATGTATCTCTTATGCTCACAAGTTTTTCTTGGTTCGAGTTTAGGTTTACAAATCTGAGAAAAAGAATGCGCATCTTCCTCGGATTGATCTAGAGCATGTGTTGGCATCAATAGTCATATCAAAATGGCATGCTATTCCAATTAAGAAAGAAAATCACAGCCACAATTTTGACTTAGTTCTGTTCTTTGATAACTACCCCAAATAAACGGATTCCCTAATTAGCTCAAATGGCCTAAGTAACCGGAAACCGTTGATAAAAGAAATCACGGTATCAGTAGAATGTGACTTAACTAAACACTAGATACTGTGATGTAAGAAAAGAAGGGGATATACGAGAAGTTCACATGTATCGCAGGCCAGTATTTTTCAGCCGGTAGTATGCGTACCGTCCGTCGTGCGGGAGGTGTTGTTTGGTGATTTGCATCGAGGATTTCAAGAAAGATTTTAAAATATGAATACAGTGAGCCCTGGCAAAGTAGCTTCAAAAACTCATAATTCGCATTATAGATAATTCGTTAAATTTTTTATTCAACTTGTAATTAGGTATATGTTTTTCTCTCCACAATATTCTTCGTAATTATAGTTAGTTATTGGTGGTACGGGGTGTGGTTGTCTAGTAGTTAGAGAGCTGGGTTACCCACCGGAGGGCCCATGTTTGATTCCAGGTGACGCCTCTTGACATTCTCAGCTTCACCCAAGCTGTGCGATATTTTTGGAAGAGAAACCATGGGCGGCATAGTGAAAAGAACTGACCCCACTTCTTTGATGTGTGAATTTTACACTCCGTATAGGACTCACAGTATTAGGTGAGCTCCATCCTCACCTATCAAACTTCAGTTTGATTCCTGTGGTGTGTGTGTGTGATTGTTAGAATACTTTCACTTGAAGTTATTCAACCTGGGGAAGTGGTAGTTCATGAAAAAAGTTTGGAAAATTGTCGTAAATTGTTTCCAAATGACATATGACCATATAACCGCTGTTGAACAGACTGCGTGGGTTGATATGACCTCTGCCTTGAGTACTGGTGTGGCAACACCTATTATGGGGAGTATCAAGGAGAGAGCGCTATTGGCTTCAGCCCATGGAAGGTCCTTCAAGTGTGATGAAAACACTTTTGCATCCAAATACATCGCCAGACGTCACTGCGACGGTTTTCGTACAATAAATTAACGAAAACATTCCAAGAAAGTATCAAGAAAACTCTGGAAAATAAACGGGCTAGCCTTGCGACAAAAATTTTAAGGCACGATAGCCTGATGAAGGTGGTCATCAAGGTAAAAGTGATCAGGAATAAATACAGATTTCGACCCAGGGCCAGATAAGATTGAGTAATTCAATGTTCAAAGGAAAGGAAACAAATATGGAAGTGAATAAATATGTACACTTCGAAGGTTATTCGATAGAAGAACTGAGCAGAGTGATTGGTCTGCTCTATAATTAACGACTAGCGTCGATGACGATTTATTACCGAATTAGGTCGCGCCAAAATCGATCTAGAAGAAAGTTCTTGTGTGACAGAGGCGAAATTAGGTGCGAAAGCCCTCTTCAAAGGATCGAACAGCGTTCAACTGAAATAAGCAGTCTGCTACCCTAATAGTTCCGCCTGGTCTATCCCCTCGGTGAACACCTTAAACATTTCTACCTTTCCCACGTCATTTAATCCCTATCTGAACTTTTTTCCTTTCTAATACATCTTATCTTCTTTTGCACTTTCCCTTATTTCAAACTTTTAATTGGGAAATGTCTTCTAAATTGTATCCTATTCCGTTAATTTGTTATCCCCTCGTCATCTAAAAGATTTCTCTCAATTCTCTCACCTTAGCCTATCTCATTCCTGACTCTATTTTTCCACTTTATGCCCTTCCTTGTTCTCCGCAACCGTTTTCCTAGCAGTAACAGTACCAGTATTCATTGTAGCTAATTTTTTACGCGGAAGCCTTCACAATATAAAGAGAATTTGGCCATGGTAATCTGTTTATCTAATATTATTTCCTTACCACCGGTAAACGGGGAGGGGATGTCCTAGACTGCCTCATGAGTCGTAAAATCGTGAAAGTGGCCATATACCAAATGGAAAGCGGAAAGGATGCATTTCCAATTTCGATATTTCGGCCACCAGACGACCAACATTGAGAAGAAATTAGTGATGCGAAAATTTTACTAGGGAACACCAGAATATAGTATCTTTGTCCATCGTAAAATGTCAATTAAAAATCAAACTGAGGTATTTTTATATTGCTATAACCCTTCACACTTATGCCATCTAATTTCAGAATAATTATTAAAGATACTTTTGCTCCAGTTAAGTGTTTACGATAAATAACTGCGACACGGTCGGTCTCTTCTATGCCTGTATTACTCATGGTTTTCCAGTTAAAACTTTATGAAATTTTCACCAAGTAAAATGGCAAATAGGGCCTTGGACCAATCACGGCGTTGCTACGTGGCCGACCCCACCCTCCTGAATCCATTTACTCTTCGGCCCGACATAAAACTGCCGATTTCCCCGCTTGAGAACACCCTTCCCCTCCTTCCCTAAACGTAGGCTCTTCCAAGGTCAGGGCCCAAAGCCACGGCACACGAAATGTAAATTGTGGAAGAAAAGGTCCAACCGCGGAAGGACTTGCAGAGAAGTCGGAGGAGAAACTCAAAAGAGAACGACTACTGGGACGGAAATATTCTAAGGTGTCCACAAAAACTTCCCTTCTCCCATTAACAAAAACTATGCAATTGAAATCTACGTACGACCCGTAGAAGTTGTGCAGAACTACTCGGAAATGTTCCACCTTCGGCTTCGCCCATTCGAATCCAAATGAACTCCCTTCGTCGCTCTTACAATTAGTCTATTTCTTCATCAGCCGCGAAAGTTAGAGTACAGTTGTTCAAACCTCGCGTCTCCAATAACAGTATTTCAAATCACAAGTTTTCAACTACATGAATCCTTTTGGAAGGAATTAAAGCCTAGTCGAGATAAACACCTTGATGACCAGGTTTTTGGTGTAACCCACCGTTTTTCTCATTTAAGTTTGTAACGCTACTTGAAGCGTACATAACTATTGGACTATGAAAGCAAAAGTACACCGAAGGTGATGTGATAAAACTCATTTCCTTAGCATACCATTTTGACTTTTTAGTTGCGATTTTTGTGATAAAAATACTACCAACTGTTGGATTTAGTCCGAATATGATCTTATTTAGACAGTCTGGCCATCGATTCATCATTAACAATTGGTTTTCGAACGATGGACTGTGAGATGATTTTATTAACTCTAAATATTTGAAATAAATTACTGGTACCAAAGTTAAGAAAATTCTTCACTGTTTGGCGTATTCTTATTGATGAATGATTTTTTTCGTGGAGGATTTATCGAAGGCCATTATTTCTATTTTTAACTGCAGTGTGAAATTCTATCTAAAATCTGTCATTCACCATTATGGGAATAATTTGTTCGACTTAGGAACCTAAATTTCACCCTTAACCCTCTATAATTCTTGTTGTATTATGGATATTATCGGAAGTTCTTCACGCATGCAAACACTAGCACAAAATTGATTATTCTACTGCATCTAAAGTTAAGTCTAATGCAGTTACATTCAACGATTGAATCATGTAACTTCCACATGAGTTCCCAACCTGCTGGTTACGTTGATATAATGATGTGAAGGGTGGTGTAGAATCAAGTCCTTTCACATACACACTTGCGCTGGTTTATAGGATACCATTTAGATGCCGATGACGATGTAAATGAGAATTGGCGCGGTTGTTATATCCTCCTCCATGGTGTCAACGACATCTGAATGGTCGAACAAACTCTCTCTTTATTACTACGTGACAGATGGAACCTTAATCAAGTTGCCCTTATTTTCCATGCCCGTTAAAAATATAGGTTTATAGGTAGGAGAAAAATTAAGTTCTGCTACCTTTCGAGCGTATTTAACATGAGATAAAAGATACCCCTCTGCAGTTAAAAGAAGGACAGCCTTGGCAAAGAGGGCATATGAAAATTTAAAAATCTTTTATAAAACAAGCATTTAACATTGGAATATAGAAAATTTTTGAATAAACATTTGTTTGGAGTATATTATTATACGGATGTGAAACTTGGGCTTTGGGAATGATGGAGAAGTCTCGGTTGGAAGCATTGGAAATATGGATTTGGAGAGGGATAACAAGAACGAAATGGATAGACAAGAAAAGCAGCATAGAAGTATTGAGAGACAATAAAGAGGAAAGGAATTCAATGAAAGAGATGCATAAAAGGAAAATTAAATTTGTTGGGTATGTTCTGCGGCATAAATAAGAGTTACAACATATGGAGATTTGAAAAGGACAGCAATGGATACATACATATATGTTTATATACATAGATGGATAGATAGATAGGAGGGGCAGTCAACTGAACACTGAACACCCGATACGGCAACGATCCTTGCACCAAAAAGGATATAATCCAACAATTGCTTGAGCCTGTGAGTTGTCACTATGAAGTTCTCCTACCACAGCGATGGCGGTATCGATCAGTAACGTAAACTCAAAGAGAAATAGATTGAAATATTCGTTTTTTTACCAGAAAAAGGCCCAGTACGATTGTGCAATTACAAAAAGTCATAGGAACACAAGTGAATGTGGTTGGTCCATTGTGAGGATCCGCGATGCCTGTTGCACTACTAAACCGCGGGGCCTCCTCCATCACTATTTAGGTACTTGTACTTGTTTTGATTGTGAAATCGAACATTTTATGCTCATATTATGTCCACGGAGAAGAAAAATTATAAATATTATACATATATGAATTCTAAAATTAGAAAAAGGAATGTTCGTAACCGATAAAATCGGTGGTAAAATTCAATAAATGCAGACAAGGAGAGATAAAGAGTAGAAATATTCGGTACTTCCAAAATATCGACGAATAAAAAACATATCAATTGATAATGTAGAAAAATTCACGTGACATGTGATAAACCAATTTTTAATTTCAAATCGCAAGAGAATTCAAAATGGTTCATTTTCTTGGCACGTGCCACATCTGCCACTATAGTAAACCGACCCTGATATGTAGAACATTGACCTTGTTTCACTATATATTCTTCCTTGATGAACACTCGTTCAAATATTCTCGATGTTCTATGAAAGCACGACGATTAAGACTTGGCGCAACTCACCTCGTCACGCGTCCTTTTGAGGGCGTGCCGTGGGCATAATCCAGAAGGAACTACCAAACAATTCTTCCACGCAAAATTTTAGGGAGACGGCGAGTACAGGAGCGGGGTTCACCGAGTCTGACGATAAGGAAAAGATGCCACAGTGTGAGGAGAGAAGATAAAAACGAGCGAATTAGTGGATGATTTTTTAAGAGAACCGGTTTATATGCCTTGGCTCTCTTAGGTCGCGCACAGCAAACGCCTCCTCTGGGGAGTGGAGGAGGATCCCCGCCGGCTCGGTCCCTGTAGAATGGGTGGCGGTGGTTGGGCGGGTAGAAAGGGGTGACGGCGATGGGAGGGATGAGAGTTGGAAGGTAGAGGATGGAAGCGCACGAGCCGATAAACCCCTCACCACTTCCCAATCACCTCAGCTACGCCACCTTGCAATCTCTAACAGGGGTGCCGTTCCCATATTAGGAGGGGAGAAGTTTAGTTCAGGGAAAATTAAATCCACAAACATGTCCATGTCGCCATCCTCCTACGCGGCTATCGCGAGCTTTCGCCCTTCTATAGGTCGCGGAAGGGAAACTGCTGATACGCTTTGATAGGAAATGTTTTTTTCCTCTATTAATTACAGGGTTGCTTTACTCAGCCCGTGACCCAAGCGATTGCAGTCATGGCTGAGCGCATGAGAGGTTCTATCCGAGTGAAAAGGAAGTTTAGATAAGTCAGAAGAAAACGACAACAGTTGTATGGATTTTACTCCGTGATAATATAGTAATAACAATTGGTGATAGAGCTTTAGTCAATGAGCCAAAGGATGATGGCTATCGGAGAACCCGATAAAGGATCGATGTCAAGCATGAGAATTAAATGAAAAACTAGGAAAAAAAATTAACGAGAATCATTAGAAGTTGCAAGACCAGATTAAAGGGTAAAGTCGAGAAAGACGGAATGCATTCGAGCATAGGGGAAAAATTTATTCATTCAACATTTTGGATTAAAATTAGGAAATGAATTAGAAGATTGTGAGAAAAATTGCGATAGCTCAAGGAACGTTTTCAAAAAATAATATCAGATCTAGGATAATTTTCAGGACCTTTATATTGAGATACTGAGGATACGCGAGCATTTATATGGTTTTAAAACTTAGGCTGTGAGGAATAAGGATTATCTTCGAATGAAGGATTTGAGACGTGAACTTGGAGAAGTTTGGAGAGACAGAAGAAGGAAATAATATAGGGTACAGATGATTATAACTATGGTGTAGTTTCGGATTTCCTTAATCACGTTATAAGAATTATCTCATTCCAACCATGACAGACAACGGAACGTATATCCGCTCCTATTTACAACTACATTCGATCCTTCGAAAATTACAGCATTATTGAATTAAGTAGGCAGTCTGAATGGACAAATAAACCAGTACTCCAATGACTATTGCAGTAAGTTATTTTTGCACAGATAAAGTTCCAATACAATAAGATAAAAAGCAATCCGTAGGCTTGTTAATGGAGAGCATAAATTCCCCACGGCATGAAATAAGCAAAAGGAATGTATCGCGTAGTCCTAAACTTGGAAGATTGACAAATTGTTGAACGTGCCACAATCGAAGGAAAAGTTGCTCTTGCAGACCCTTTGAAAGAGGCTACAGTCCTGTATACTGATTTCCATCTACGCAATTTAAATCTTTGTTTTTCGTATTGATAGGCATTATAAATTATAACTTTGGCATTCTGACACATGAACATCCCACCAGTCACCAGCGGAGTCCAGAGGGTAAAATTGGCAATCTTAAGCTCTATTTCCACAAAACACGAATTTGCACTCATAAAAACCCTTCAAAATGATTGAAAATACTTACAGACCATCAATAATTGGATCTTATCATAATCAATCTAATTATCACTACTTTTAAAATCCTTCTAAGCTATAATCACCTCTAATTTGTGTCTATCTGAAAATCGATTCAAGGCTGCGTGTTGGTTTGAAATAGGGTCATTTGAGAGCCATCGCGAATAGTTTTAGGCATGGGAACCGTTATGACGAAGCGAGTGAAATTCATGTCGGCTTAAAGATTATCTTTGAATTTCTTTTTTGCAGTGAGTATTTATCAGCAGTTCTTTCAACCTTTAAATTGTTAGGGCTTATATTTGCTCCACCGTAGTTTTTCTTGCTGCCTAATAATTGCATTACTCGTACTATAACTGTGAAATTTTGAAGAGAAACAGGTTGAACCACCAGTAATTTTATTTGGCCTAAGGAAAAATGTTCTCGACAAACCCCCGGGCTTGGGGAACCAAGCGATCCCAGAAAATGGAAAGGAATTGAGATCAATTTGACGTTATAAATATAAGACATCGGTCGAGGTAAAGAATCAACTCGGCATTTTTTCTACTGAGGCAATCTCATTCCGAGGCATGAGTTATGACTGCCAATGAGTTGGGCATGAGGCTTTTTATACATCAATCATTGAAATGCTAACAGAGAAGATACAGAATAACATTCAGTTCGTACTAATATTTGATTTTAAACAATGTTATATAACCCAGGGGAGGTTATAGTTAAGGTTTAGAGTGCTGAACTAGCGACCGAATCCCCCGGGTTCGATTCGCGGGGTACCATTTCTGCCTGGGAAATCATAAGGAAAGGGGGAAGGAAATGGTCCCCGTACCGCGATCTGTGAATTTTACATAACTTTAAGGTTAGTACTAGGTAAGCTCTGTACTCACCAAACAAACTAGGACGATAACTGTGGTTATCTCTTGTTTTAGTGATGGTGTCACGTCAGAAACACTGTTGAAGAAGGCAACCTCATCACTTATCCCAGGACCTTATGATGGACAGAAATATGGTATGGGTCCTGGCAACTATGGAACCCGGTCCGTTGGGCCGTGTATCGACTCCGTAATTGGGAGAGGTAAGGCTTACGCGATTGTCATTGTACGAAATCCATGCAAAACGGTACCACAGCAGCTGCAAAGAAGACAGAAAAATTATAAATATAAACTAGAAAATGTAAAGCGGTAGATGGAGATAGGAAATAAGAATTTTAGGCTGTGCAATGTGAGATGGAAAGACAATGAGGACAATTACCGAGTAATATACAATGGAGGGTAAGGACGCCACAAGGGGTGACAGTAGAATTGAACGAATTTGTAGTAAAAAGCGTCGTAAACATGTGAGCAGGTGGTTGATAGAATGCGTATTGTTAGTAAAAATAAATGCTAAACTAGCGAACGTTATAGGAATAGCGAGATTAACTCGCGCAGTTTCCTGGGAGCGGATTCAGATCATAATGTTTCACTAATTAAGTGTAATGTCAGATTCATGAGAACTGAAACAGAGATGACGGTTGAGGAAATTGAATGTGAAAACATTGACCGGACAAAAAGAAAGGAGTACGAGTAGATTTTATAGAAAATTATGAGTGATGATAGGGTTATGGGTACAATAGAAGAACAATGAGGGCATATCAAAGAAGGAATGTTGAAAGCCGTAGACGAGCCTACACGATCAGTAAATAGAAAAAGGACAAGGAAACCATAGGTCACTGACGAGATGATGAAGAGGTTAAACCACAAATTGAGGCGGGAAACTAATGGGGTGAAAGACAAAATACCAGACTGGTGGACAAGAAGCCTGGAGGCAGAGTTTAAAAAGGAAGGATGAAATGGGTGTGTGCACAGAGAGGCAAAATCTCTATCAGGAAGTAAGAAGGGAAAAACCAAAGGAATTATTGAAGATACTACAAAAACTGCTAATTAAACCAGAAAAGATTCTAGAGAGATGAAAAGTGCGTATAGAGGAACCATATGAAGATAATAGGCCTGCAATTTTAGACAAAGAAAGAGAATATGGCGTAGACTGGGATAGCTTACTATTAGGCACACTTGATAGTGAGATAGAAAGGGTATTAGGGAAATGAAATCAAATAAAGTCAAGAGATAACATTCCCACGTGCATACTTAATAAACTGTGAAAAAGTGGAAGGAATTAATGGGATAATTTGTCTCATTTAAGAGGGAGCAATTTTCCTGAAAGATTTCATCAGATTTTCCCATCCCAATTGTTTAGTTCCCATCCCAAAAGAAATGGAAAAGTAAGTGCAGCTGTATGTGAAGACTATAGAATAATAAATTTCATTACCCTTGCAGAAAAAGTGGTACTTGGGGCTATTAATAAAAGGATAAAGATGAGGCCTAATGATTACTTGGGGTAGGTGACCATTTTGGGAAAAGGAAGGGGAGAGGTATACACCATGCCATAACAGTAATGAGATCACTAATAGAATTAAAGATACAGTACAATCAGGATGTATTTATTTTTCATTTTTTTAGATGAATTTGATAGAGTGAACTGGGTAGAGTTAATGCATTATAAAATATTGGAGTTGATTGGAGGGTTAAGCAACTTATCTGTAACCTGAACAGGTGTCCAACTGCTCAGGTGCATATGGTGGATGGAGAGTCAGACTGGGGAGTGTTATGAAGAGGAGTAAGATGGGATTAGTAAAACATTTGTATCAAAGTCTAGTTTTGTAGGTTTCAGAAACATAGTCATTGAAACAGGATGATAGCTATAGATTGGGGGCTTTTGAAATGTGGGTTTGAAAAAGGGTGGAAAAGGTAAAATGGCCAGAAAGGAAAACCAACAAAGAATTGTTCAGCATGGTAGGGGAGGAGATGGGATCGATGGAAAGAGTCCAACAGAGGCAGCAAAAATGGACGTAGAGCATTTTAATTGGCGATGGAAGGCTGAAGAATTTGAAAGAGGGGTAGACAAGTGAGGTAGGGGTAGGAAAAGGATAGGGATCTTGGATGGAATAAAGATGAGATTCTTAACAGATAACTTTCACCAAAATGGGAATAAACTGTAATTAGGGATGGTTCATATGTTAAGTAAAACATTTTTGATTTTTATGGTTGACCCTCCATGTAACAGCTACATTGGTCACCAATTTTTGACTCCTGACCCAAGTCAAACTCATTCCTTTCATAAAAACTTTTTCCCCGGTGCTTTGGGGACAAGTGCCGTGCAAAATCCATATTACAACTCTCCCATTGACTTCATTACATGCACTGAAGTATGAAAGTACATAGTATCTAACTCATTTTATTGCTATTCACCTAGGGTTCATGCTAAATTTGGGTGCTTTCCATGAGATTTCTCTAATCTCACATCAATGACAATTTTTATGTATCGCTGGAACCTCCATGGCATGATGTAATACATGAAGAATCCCAAATCCAGTTAATAGATGGTAGATACCAATGCATATTATGTTATTATCTTGATTTGCTTAAATCCATTTTTTGTCCATATTTATCTCATTAATTAGTTTATTCCATACTTGAAAATCGATGAAAAACTATTGTTATGTTATCTAATATGAAAAAGAAGATTCTTTCACTTCTTCATATAATCCAAAAGCTAATGTAGTTGCATGGCCAAGTGTGGACTAGATTTGTGAAATGACACAGGTTTTCTTCACTAACCTCAAGCCTGGGTGTTCCATGAATGCTGAAACCTAGGCCCAAGCACAGACAGCCAAGAAAATACTTAATGAGATCAAAGAAGTAGAGCAATTTGTGGGAGTGCTTGGTTGAATATAATTCCATAACATCTTCACTGGGATTATGCAAGCTGAGGTGGCATGTGGGAGCCTATTCCTTATCAGATATATGTCAAGAGAGAGGTAAGAGAGAACTGGACTGCAGGACACTTTTCTTTTACAAGAGGAGCATAACTCAGGGCTACATAGTGGTGCAATAGAGGCTAAAAAGCAACATTTTTACACATATCAATGCAATCAATATTTGATTTAATATAAATACTAGTGCTATTGTAAAAAACTAGGTTTCAAGAAACCTGGCCATTCTTAAAACAATGGATTTCAAGTTTGGATTCCAATCCCTATTACAATGGGCATCCACATGTGGGTAGAGATGAGGGTCAGGTGAAGGAACCCTGGTGCATATGGCTGAGAGATAGTTGCTGAATCCAGGTTTACATGCGTCCATACCCATGAATGTGTGGTCTACAGGGAACACACATATTTAAAAAGCCATTTACCCAAATTTTAAAAAGCTCTGGGCATTTGAAACACCTGTAAAAGGTACGCTTGAAACAATTTCATTCAATATAGTCATCAGCTTCAAAATGAAAAATGATACTATCTGGCACTCTCATTTCATAGATTACCCTTGTTTAGGAGCCTTTTCAAAGCAGAGAATGAATCATGGCTTTTAAATATGAGCTTTATTGGAATGCATGTAGATTAATACCGATCTTCCTCTCATCCCACACTTCATCTCTGTCTGCTTCAAAAGTAATGGCCATACACAACCTGTCTACTTTATTTCACAAGGAAGCTAGACTGATTAGGTTTTTCATAAGTTGGTCATTTAAGGTTAATGACACTACATTAATCGTTTTTAATCTACACATCACAAGTTACCATCTAACCATTTTAAACACAGTGAATTTAGTGGAGATGCAGTCTGAGCAACAGGTCAAGATATGAAACAACTCAATATTTCAACCAATGGATCTTCTGTGACAATGTTGGGATGCCCAGCATGCAGTCTAAATCAGGGAATGAGAGACTTTTATTCCTTCTCTCTCTTTATTCCCTTTCCAGCATATCTTATCGATAACCATCATTTCCCCCTAATTATGCCTGATGCAGGTTTACAAATATTGGCATTGATAAAATTAAGACACTTTGCCATGTTGATTGCAGTCAGAGCCAATTGGTAAAGTGCTAAGCTAGCCAGTGCGTGAATTTATAAGAGCCTTGACCAGCACTATTTATAGTACAAAACTGAATAAGATGCCAATATTTTAAGCATATAAGTATAAAGTTTTATGAATTTGAACATAATTTTTTATGATGGATTTATGGCTCCATGAAAGAGGGTGAAAAATCAAGTCAAAGAACTCATAATAGAATAATTGAGAGGATGATCAGAGGTAAGAAAAGTAAAATTTGTGAAGTGTTGATTGCTGACTTGCATAGGTAATGTGGAACGGATGAGTGAGGAAATGGCAACAGAGACGTTACTGGATGGGAGTATGGAGGCAGGAAAGAGGATGGAAAAACTGAGGAAGAGATATTTACAGGTTTTATTCGGGGATTTGAATATCATGCAGGTCCCAAGATGGTGGGAGATAGCTCAATACAAATAAGAATGGACACACATCTTGAGTGAGACCAGAGCCCACCACAAACTGTAGTCTCAAGGAGGTAAGTAAGCATCATTTTGAATTTAAATTATTAATTGAATCTGGTACCCAATTAATTTCTAATTAGGAAAAGAGTAGTAAGTAGAAATATGCATCTTTTTATTGCATTAGTCCCCATGATGATTGATAGATTTGCTTTTCTTTCCAATTACAATTGACGGTGGTCAACAAAATAAAGTCAGCAGAAATCTCATTGAGGTTTAAAACTTTGCCTGGATGAGAAGTAAGAGGCTGAAATAAACAGGGAGGTTCATGGTTCACAAACTGTGGGAAGTTCATGGTTCTGATTGACTGACATGAGTTTCTATCAGATATTATTGTGTTGATAAACTCATCCTTTCAAATGATGATTCCACAATAAAGCAGGTGCCTTGAGTACATTCAATCCTACAAAATTTTAGCTACATGGTTTAGCTGATGATACAGTTAAAAAAATATAACTTCTATACTTATTTTTGAAAGATCCTTAAACTAGTCTGCTAACTGCATTAAAGCAGGGCAAAAAACATTGGAGTGTGATAAGAAATTTCCCTTACATCCATGATAACTGAAATAATAACTGTAAATAAAACTTTACCTTAGGTCGAGGAAAAATTATGCAGTTGCAAAATTTGGATGTTCTTTGGAAATTAAAATTGAGATGGCAACATGTAGCAGACAAATAAGTCATTAAATAAGAAACAGTCCCATTGTGGCTTTTGTGAGGGGTAGGACTAGCCAATGCTAATTCATACAAATACCTCTTCCATCACTGCCTAATTTCTACTGTAGTAAGAATGACAAAAGTAATCCAGAGAATCATAAAGCAACTGCTTAAATAGCATTTCACTGAACCAATATTCATTAAGGTGGTTGAGTAGGTAAATCTAGCTTCCCATTGAATATTCAATCAGAGTAAATATTTATGTATAGTAGATCTGAAGGTTCCCAATGGTTGGTAGATATGCTCAGAAATAATATAACAAAGGCCTGCTTTGGTTAAAAAATGTAAGAATTTTTATCTTGATCCAAATTTAAATTATTTCTTTTAAATATATGGGATTGTTAATTGAGCCTGGAAGGAAGGTGTCAAAAATCTGATTTTACCAGGGCCTCTTCATAATCTACTTAAGAATGAGCTAAACATTTTGAATCATTCTGTGCATCAAGTTCTTCAATGCTCTTGATAACCTCTTTCAAGTTTCAATAATGTTTACTATTGATAATTAACAGGAAAATCACTCGACAATGTCTTTGAAAAATCATTATCTTTTATGCAATATACCCAGTGAATAAAATATCAACATAAAGAATTCAAGTTGCAAGTGTTAGAGAACTCATTAACTTCAAAGTAAACGATTTTTCAACTGTGTAACAGGTAATATATGAATCCACAATTCGACCTAAATATTTCATGCATGGTAAAATTAGTATTTTCTTCCTTATTAACTTAACTTGATCAGTGATTGTACATAAAGGTTCCTGTATGAAACAGAACAACATTGAGAATGGTATGATGAATAAGCCTGACATGGATTCTTCCTTCCATCAGCGTCAGATAAACTTTCAAAGGCAGCATGAATATGAATTATATATACATTTTCATATATCTTATACTATATAAATAGATAGCCCAGTAGGTAGAGCATTGAGCAACTGGCTGGAGGGACTAGGTTTGATTCTAGGTGAACAACAAATGGGCAATATGAGGTTAACCCAAAATGTATCATTTTTTGGGTGATAGATCTTCCTCAACAACCACATGAACAAATGTACAGTTAAAGGAGCTGACACCCCAAACCTTCAATGAGTGAATTTAATATGGACTTAGTATTAGGTGAGCTCTAGCATCATTTATAAAACCAACTGTCAAAGGGATTATTGTATTTGATGAGATGTGAAGTGAGGTCTTCAAATTTAAGCTTGCTTACTGCCAGTAAAAGTTTTATTATTATTATTATTAGGTAATCTACCGGTTAAGGTAGGTTTTTGGATGGACAAAATTACTAATTCAACAATTTGTGACCCCCAGCAAAACACAACATCCCTCTCTACATCAGGTACCTCTTCAGTTCTGAGTACTTAAAAGTTTTATATGAAATATATATTTGAATAAGCATAACACTTACATACTTACTATTATTTCCACCAGTCAGTAGGAAATCAGCAACATGCTGAATTGGAGAGAGGTGAACAGGTTTACTATGTCAACACTCAATAGCAGGCAGGTCAACTTAAAACTATGGCATTCCAATATCCTGCCAATCAATGAATGGCATTAAAATGACTGTTTCCACCTTTCCCTGATTCTCAATGCTCTGGGGCGCACAGACTCTTGGAAATCATAGTAAAATGACTTTAAAATGCATTTTTTTAATAACTGAAAAGTAGAATGCCTGAATGTGATCATAAAAATCAATAATGGTTTGGATAGGCTCGGGTATTAAAAAAATTGGGCTATAAAAGACCTTATACAGAATGATTTGATGGCTTATACATGGAATTGATCTTCAGATTTTCTATAGTTTTTTATTTTTAAAGTGAGCAAATAACTCTGAGCCATCCATTATTAGAAAAGGGGATACTTTAGTCTGAGCACAGTTTGCCAAATGCACTGAATATATTCCATGAAAAACAAAGCAAATTCGCTATTTTTCCACTTCATATTCAACAGGTTAGACTAGTTTCCAGGATGTAAGTAAAATTTGTATGTAAACATCAGGGTACTTTAATAGCTACCCCAACGAATTGGTAAAAAGAAGAAATTAGGCAATTAAAAATTATATCAGTGAGCAGTGGAGTTCTGACATATAATATTCATTCTGGCAAAAAAATCTGCAGTACTGCGAACTCATGGCTGAAGGCTCATGGCCTAAATTTTGAAATGAAGAAAATGAACTTGAATAACATGCTAAAGAGAGAAATACCATTAATTCATAATGGGAGTGTCTAATAAAATGGCTGGATGACAATGGCCTAAGGATCTAACATTTGACTTTTTCCATTCCATAGACCAAAAGGGAAATTGAATTTTTTGCTTTTGCCAGCCATTTTGAAGCTATAAAACCCTTGTAAAATGTCGCTTCATCTTTGAGGTAGATATGGCAACAACAAGGCGTGAGAATATCAATGCCAATTGGAGACATACAGCACCTGCTATAATGTTTCACCAATCATAGTACCTGATGTGTGTATCATGGCTTTTCGTGTTGTTTACTTTCACATAAAGCACCATAATGCTATTATATCCAGATTCACTTTTCTTCTGAAGATGCTGGATTCAATGTAAGATGAACATTAAGTCACACTATGGTTCATTTGAAGTCACTCTTGAAATCCATGCAGGCATCACTGAATCATTCTTAAAACCTATAATAAAATATCAAAACCTGACATTTGCCAATTGGAAACTATACTGATGCAATACATGTAAACTAATTGTGCTCATCAAAGAAATGCATGGTGAGTTAGAGATTAACTGGTACTGAATATTAGATTTCTGTATGCAGAGTGATGGCAGATACAATGCAATGAATCATTGCAACAATTTCAGAGTGTAAAAATCAATCGCCTTGACCGGGATAAGCCAGTCAAGGCGATTGATTTTTACACTCCGAAATTGTTGCATGGAAATGCATATTAGCGAATGACTCCATTAAAAGTTACTGTCAGGGCATCTACCACAGTTTCTTTGTAATGAATCATGTTTTAATGCTCATGTAATAAACTTTACTCTATTATTATCCTTTATTGGTGGCTTCCCGTTGGCCAATCAAATATGCCTTCCTGTCAGACTCACTAGGATGACAGAAATGAAAACCAAATCTATCATAAGACTTGGGGAAATAGAATTTACTTGAGAGTATAAAATAGCATGGTAATAATTAAAGGAAGTGGAACTGCCTTCATAGCATACATCTCCCAATGAGTTTAACTTCATCGATCCCAAAATGTCAAAGCCAATCTATGAAATGTGATAATCAGGTTTTTAATAGCTCATAGATAACACATCTATGCCCACCATGTATCAGGTTTTCAGGCTTAAAGGATGATTTCAAGAACCCTCCAATATTTTTTGTTTATTTCACATTGCCCCGAAAAAGGGCACTTTAGCCTTACGTCGGAATTTTAAAATTTTATAAAAATATAAACAAAAAGAAGCACCCAAGCCCTATATGGAGAAAAACACAACTAGGCAGGAATCGAACCCGCATCCTCTGGGTTAGCAATGTTGAAGGACGTTACCCTACTGCCATTTGGGCCAGCGTAATAAATTTATTTCAATATTCTACCTTTTAAAGTAACTAAACAGTTTTTCAGTATCTTGATTAATCTTAATATTAAAATATTAAGTAGTGAAAGAGACTACTGCCATAACAACTAGATTTTTACTTTATATTTAAATACCTCAAAGCCGGTTCTTCTTCATAATAATATCAACATAGCGACATAATCAATAGATCTACGCAAAGAATCTGATAAAACAAACGGAAAATCGCATTTGAGGCAAACATAATCTACCCAATAGTTCGTTATGTTCATGATACTCCGTCTTAATTTTGGCGGTACAATTTCGATTTTCTTCCTGCAATTTCCATGTTTCCTTTGTTTTTATTGTTACAAAATATTTGTACAGATGGCAGTGTTGTAGTGGTAGGAAAATTATCGTATCGTCATTTCTGGTTACGCAGTGTTGTGTTTACGTTGTTGGAAGTAAAATGGAACAAGATTAATACATAAATTACGACGAAGTGACTTCTGCATTCTTACGTTGCAGCCTTCTCCAGGTCTTCGCTCAGCTGTTTGTCTGAAGTAAGTATTGATGATTCAGTAAAATGTTTACACCTCTTCAAAATATATTTGACATGTTGTGGGAAAATTTTTATTTTTTTATCTCTTTTCATTGTAGGATGACGGACAACATAAAAAACAATCCATTTACTGCATTGTTTGCGTCTGTGAATCAGCCAGAAGTATTCGCGCCCGAAATGACAGATAGTGGCTCAGCTAGTAAAAGCACAATTCAGGGAGAACATTCGAAATCTCCAACCGAAGAGGTGGAGCCTGTTGAAAAAGAATTGAAAGAAAGATTAGAAATAAACCAAATTGTGGAAGATGTATTTCAGTTGACCCTCAACAAGCAGCCACGTCCCCCAATGAAAGGCAGCTTGCCTTCCTGTCATCTTGTATTATTAGAGGAACTGGCATCTGCTCTTGCTCCTCAAAACCTGATAGATATACAAACTCTCGAGCCTGCCCTTTTTGAAAGGCTGATGTTGACTGAGCCTGCCAATCATGTGTTGCCCATTAACGGTCGGTCATCTCCGGTGGGGGGTGAGCATGCAGTGCAACGGGATGTTTTAATATATCTTTTTGAATGTTTTCGTAGGCTAAGCGAAAGATTAGACACCGATTTTGGTGATGTCCCCAAAAATTCACATCAAAATATCCGAGCTGGAAGACTTTCTCAAATGGTTACAATAGTTTTACAGAATGCTTCTACTGCTTTGCGTCAACCTGATCTCTTTCCAGGGCAACGACTAGATTCGCAGTTACTTCGTTTGTTTGCTGAATCACATAGCCCAGAACTTAGGTCTTTCGTTAATGGAATTGTTGTAGTGTTCCCGAAGGAGGAAGAAGGAGAAGCTGACGAACTACAAGCTGCTTTCGTTCCAGTTCTGAACTTGGCGCAGAATGAAATTTCTCGTGGAGGTTTGTCAGCCCTCGATCGTAGTGTTTATGATCTCCTTCACGTGTTTGCATTGAATGACCGTCTCGCCCCCGTGCTGCTGGCATGTTCAACTCCAGCGAATCCAAACCGTGGCCGTGATTATGCGAACACAATTTTAGGTGCTATACTTTCTCCCTCCACCATCCCTGAATCTCCTGAGGTACCTTATGCGTTCTTCGATCAAAGAACCACCCTAGGACAGGGTTCTATCCGTGCTGAAGAGGAGGTAGCCTGGACTGCATTGGGTGCTGTACGCGAAGGTGCTGCGAGAATATTTGAATCTCTGCTCAGACACCCTGGTGAGATTCGCCATCGTACTCTGACATGGCTGGCGTCATGCCTGGACGCAAATGCACCCCGAGGGCGTATATGGAACTCCTTGCACGGTCCCGGGGCCCTCGGTCCAGGTCCTGCCGCACATTCTTGTGCCTCAGATGGTTTTGCCTTAAATCTCTGTGCCGTGCTCCTCCGCCTCTGCCAGCCTTTTGTGCACGAGCACACGCACCCAAGGTTAATGCGGATAGACCCCACATATTACGCGGCTACTCTGAGAAGTGTCAACTCGGGAAACAGTTCTGCCGTTGACGAAGAGCGAAAAAAGCGTGGCATACACCTCAACATAACTGGCGAAGAGACGTGCCTGATTCCCCCTCTGCCATCTCTCTCCGAAGGGAGCAGCGGTGCCGAATCAAGGAGTGGTGTTGCTAGGCCTCAAGCTGAGAATTATACATTCCTCACCGAATGCTTTTTCATGACACACAAAGCCATAGACTTAGGTTTCCGTGTCGCCCACGAGCGGCTTCTGCGTATATCCCAGGATCTGGGGAGGATGAGGAGAGTGTACCATGAGGTACGTGCCCAGAGTGAAATGGGTGGCATCGGTGGGAGCAACCCTGGGGAGGCCGAGGAAGCCATCGTGGAGAGGGTGCGGATTGGCACTACTGAGGTGCTGTGCTTGAGAACGGCCATGGTTCAGCCACAGACTCTGAGCTTGATGGCACAAATGCATGTTGCCACATCAATGTGGCTCGTCCAGGTTGCTCTGTGCGACATTGATGGGGAAGCCAAGAAACGTACTCGGGACACAGGGTACTTCCTATGTTTACTAATTCCTATCTTAGGCAATAATGCTATACTTAGAGAAGTTATCAAGAAAATATCCCAAGCATGAGGCATATGTGGTTTTTCAGTTTACCAGAATTGTATATTTAATGTCGTGGTTACTTCCTCCTAATCATTACTTGAATCTTATGGTAAAGCTTTTGAATGATTACTGGAATGCCTTTTTGTTAAAGTTTTTATTTTAATTAAGATTATTTTCTTCTATGTAGTCAAATGCAAAACTAATTCCCTTGAGCTAGGTTTTTCAGACCGTATTTAGCATTAATTGCAAACGTTTGTTTGTTTTGTTTAGAAAAATGTAGATTTTCTTTCAGCAATTGTAAGTTTTATATTTTGCATATTTTTCCAGTTAGTCCTGGAGAAGTTTGGCTTTGACTTCATTAAATCTCAAGTGACATTTATTGGTTTTTGGTGAAAGATTATTATCCAATACTTAATACTTTCTCACTAACCATATTCCATATGCCCTTCGATAATTATTTAATGAATTACCTTGCCCAGTGTTCATGCGCTTCAATGGTGCTCATAACAGTCCAAATGTGTTTATTTATAAGTTTCTTTCCTCATGTGGTATGATTAAGTGAACGATATGATTACAGAAATGGAGAGTGTTAAAATCCTTCTAGTTAGTATAGTACCATTTAATTGTAACATGGTCCATTAATGGGATCTTGAAAATTCCTTTTGTGAAAAATGAGCGATTATTAATTATGGTGCATGTGCAGAATTATGGGATGGGAGACACCTCTCCTAGGCTAAAAAAATTGAAGGTGGATGGTGTGAGAACATATTGTGAAGTTTCAAGAGCCAGTTTATGTAAAGATTGAGTTAAAACTAATAGATTCATCCATTGGGGCAGCATTATTTGTGAGACAATATGCCTCCTTAGTAACTAATGATCCTCTGAAAGTATTTAGAATGAAAACCTGTGGAATGATAATGATGATGTATTGATATGCCAAGGTTATGTTGATTATAGGTATCAGAATGGGTTTCATAATCACCTTCATTTGAAGCATATATGCATATGTCATTGCATGAGTTTGAAGGTTCTGTAAATTTTCCTTTTTGAATGCTGCGACTAATTTACCCTATTATAACTTATAACTATTATAACCTTCAATGTTATTGGATATTATTATAACGTACAATTTAATATTTTTTAATTAATCTGGGTGTTTATTGGTTCCATTTTGGACAGATATGCTCCAGGTGTATGCCGCGATGTGTTCTTCCCACTGCCTAGTGGACCACCTGCTGCTGAAGATGGTGCTGCAATTCCACCTCTATTGTCATGTGTGCCAGAGCAGGTGGTTGAAAATGTGGCAGGCTTTCTGTCATTCTGCCGTCGTTTCTCTCGTCATACTCTGGAGGAATGTGGTGGATCAGGTGGCCTGGATCCCCTTCTCACTGTGATTTTGGTGTTCATGGGTGCTCCGGAACGTATTCGCAATCCACATCTGCGAGCTGGTTTGGCAGAGAGTCTGGAAGCACTACTCCCTCCCAGTCACAGAGGTGCGGCAGAAGAGAGTCCAGATGAAGTATCTAGTATTCCAGGATTCAATCGTGAAAGGCTGTTCCTTGAACATCCTCACCGCCTTCAGGTATGGTGACATCTGTCACAATAAGGGATTCTGCAAATTAGTACTCTTGTGTAAGCCTGTGACCTTTTTTCTTTGTAACTATTCAGTTTTAAGTTAAGGAAGATTGCCATGGATAGGTTAAACAATATTATGTTTGCAAGAATGTAAATTCAGTTTGCGATGCCCTGGCACAGCAGTAAATATTCATTCTGGAACCACAATTAAGGAAAAATTTCCTTAAATGTTACCGACTACCATTGATAGCATTCTCATTTTGGAGCACTTCAAAAGTCTATAAATGTGACTCTTGTAGCAATACAGTACATACACTGCATCAATTCAACAAAATGCTTCAGGATTAGGACTTTGATCAAAGACATTACCAATCAATATTAAGTGTAATAAATTAGAATTTCATTATGATAACAATAATAATGCATTTATTTGTCCGGAGATTTGGTGCATATTCACATATACACAAATATGGGACACGTCAGACATACAATTCACAATTTTAGAAAAAATACTATTTATACATGCACATACCTATGTATACCAATGTACCATTATATTTACATATTATTTGGTTAAGTCAGAATTGATGTGTAGTGACAATTCCAGAAAATTATTTACAGAATAGAACATATTGTTTTATAATAGGTTGAACAGCTTTCTCCTGAAAACGTACTTTTATTTCATGTTTACTTTCATGGGGAAGTTTATTGAATTGTTAACCAAGACCATTGCTTTAAGACCATTGCTTTAAGACCATTGCTTTGGGCCCATTAGCAGTATTGTGCATTCTGACAAATGGCTGCTGTAGGCCATTGCAGGTCCTTATATAGTGACTATGGTGATTCATGATAAAATAATCCAATTTTTAGGTTTTTTCTAATCTGTTTCACTTTATTTTTGTAATGATTTCCCTGGGCTAGTTCAACCCCTCCAGAGGAAGCTGTGTTACGTAGTTGAGGAACCATTCCTCAGTGGGTTTATGTTAATTGTATATTAATATATCTGTGTAGTTATTAAACCATTATGTGTAAGACAATATATTGGATGTTTAAGTCTTAAATTTCCTCCCCTGCCAAAAACTATTGAGGTTTTCCAGTTTATTTTGGTTCATTATATTAATTTGAATGTTTGATTTTGAAGTTCTGCTCTAGTTCAGCTTCATGTTCTCCATTACAGGTTGTGGAATCCCTTTTACATGTGTTCGTTGGAATTGAAATGACAGGTCAGAGTGTTACCTTTGAACAGAAATTTAACTACCGCCGACCAATGTATTTTATTATGGATTATTTATGGCAAATTGAGGAACACAAAAATTCTTTCAAGTAAGTTTAAGTGTTGTTACTGCATCACATCATTCACAGCTTGTTCAGTCATTAGCAAATGATAGCTGCATGCATATTAAGTGAACACCTTGAAGTGTTTGTCTCTTTATTCTGCTGGGTGCAGGGCTGGATTTATGAGGAGGAAACTGTGTTACAGGAATCATTCTTCATTGGTGTCCCTTTAATTTAAATGCACCGTCATGAATCTTTGTAGAAATCATGGGCAAATGCTGCTTGTAGCTTAGTGCAGAGTCCCCCTAGCGATTAATCCAGCCCCAAATGAATGGCCTCATTAAAACAGTTTGTATTTGTCATCTTTGATATTTTCTGGGTGACATAGTAGTCTTCTGGGAAGAGTGCTAGTTTACTGGCTGGAGGGTGTTGGGTCTTAACACTGGTAATCTCACCGGACACCCACCATTAAACTCAAGTTTTTTGTTCAAAGCCTCTGTATAGTATTACTACAACAGGAGTTTTAGTGTTTATTGTAGTTTGGAATTTCAGTTTTGTTTGTTTGAAGTGGGGCTAATAAATGTAGGAGGGCACATTCTCTTTACATTTAAAAACCTACCATGTGTGGTAGAATGCCAATTATATAAAAAGTGTTTTAAATGTAAATTTTAAAGTTTGCTGTTAAATGAACCTTTTACCAACCTTTTGTGGCAGTATTGAAATATACTTTTCATTCTACATAGAATGACAAATTTTGTTTTCGGTGTGTAGTCTGTTAATATTGGAGTACATACATGATATCTCATGTCTTCTGTACTAACAATTTTTGGACGACTTAGAGTGTATTGGCTGTATTAATAGCTTAATGGTACTGATAACCAGTCTTGTGCATGTTTAATCAGTAAAATTAAACTGCATATTGGCAATACTACTGCCACCGCATGGACTTTAACCACTTTATGAAATAACAATTGAATATTGAGGTATATTATTTAGCATCCAATGACTATATGGAATTGGGTACTTATATTATTTAGGTGTTGGTAGCAAGTGCTAATTTTGGGTGTTTTGTCAAAATTTTCTTGTTTGTTGTTGTAGGCTATAACAAAATGGTTATTTTAATTTAAAATGAATTTATTTAGCATCCAATGACTGTATGGAATTGGGTACTTATATTATTTAGGTGTTGGTAGCAAGTACTAATTTTGGGTGTTTTGTCAAAATTTTCTTGTTTGTTGTTGTAGGCTATAACAAAATGGTTATTTTAATTTAAAATGAATTTATTGAGTTGAGTATATATGATGAGACATAAAGAATAATTAAAAGTGCATTAAAGTATTAGCTATGGTAAATCATTAATGTTTTGTTGGAATTAGTTCAACATGTGGAAAAGCTCATTTCATAGCTGGAGGTTGTGCTTTTTAGAAAATTACATTATTTTTTGACATAGTATTTAATGTGAATGTGTCAAGTTGCATACAGTAGTGCATACATTTTGTTTCGGAGCATATAAAGTGATGTGCCTTTTCTCTCTCATAGCCTTGGATTATCTGCCATTATCTTCATTGGATCCATTCACTCTTCAAATTTCTTTTATTCCCTCCCCCCCCCCTCCATTTCTCCTAAACAAATATTCACTTTACATAAGATCTGTAGCTCCGTATCTTAATTGCAGTGATTATTGGGGCAGAGGGTAGGGGGTACATCCCTGTTTTTTTTCCTTTTTTTTTATGTAGCAAACATCTTAATGTTTATAATTTAGGTTAGTCGCATTTAAAAACAGCTAATTTGCTGCATATAGAATAAAAAACGCCAATATTTTGAAGTGCACATAAATAACTAGCCAAACATGGGGCTTCTTTTGCCTTTTTTTCACTTATCGAGCTTCTTAATGTTTGTAGCTAAAGAAATTTAAGAGACCAAATATGGTGTCATTCCAGCGTGTGACGCTGGAATCTAGTCTTTATTATGCAGCCACTTATTTAAAGTTAAGTTTCCTGAATCGCAGGGTCACGTACTGGGATGACACCTTGACAATTGTCATCCCGCTATGTGTTAGCGGATGAGATACCGCGGCGGTAAGAAGTAGGGGTTGCTGAGAACTTGTCATTCCAGTCTGGAATCCAGTTTTCTTTACAAATTCACCAAAAGTGCTTCATTCTATAACGCAAAACCCATACTTACCAAACCAAATGCATTACTTGCAATTAAGTTTCCTGGATTCCAGACTAGAATGATACCGTCATAAAAGAACCAGTGCCAGCTACTTTAATGACACCTTCCTGATAGTCAATGTTCGTACAGTGTCTAGCTACTCAGATAACAGGAAGAAGGTGCTGGAATGACAGCAGAATAAGGCTACTTAGATGGCAAGGAGGAGCTATTTTAATGATGGTTGTTATCGTTGGTAACTTAGAGCTCTAATAAATATTTGCCTTTTTTTCTGCTTGAGAAGTTTGGGTTATGCAAGAAGTCTAATGGAGCAAAATATGGAAGACAAGAGATAAGTGCATTCTACGCAGCATGTCTCACTAATTAGTATGTAAATTATGTATCCAAAACTGCACAAACTATCTCATTTTGCTTCAATTGCATCAGCTACATGAATAGAAAAATTCACTTTTGAAATATAATTCAGTGATTTTTCTCTATCAGTCAGGTAACCATTACTTTGGGGTGCATGCTATGAAGTACCCATGCAGTGATATACTAACGGTCATGGGCAGAGTTCATGTGATCACTTGGCCATATATCTTTTAAACCAATATCTTATAAACTAATCTTTCCTTGAATTCAAGAACATTTTCATACATGCAACCAATTTTGCAATGTCAGGTGATGATTCTCTGTTCGCATGTTTTGACTTACAAGAATTCAATTCTAATGAAGCTTTGCACAACCTTGAATAACACATTTACAATTTCTTGTCAAGTAGTCCTTTATTCATTGGCAAATTTTGTTTGTTCCAAGTCATATAGCTTTGTTTCCCTAGTTATCAATTTTTATGAATTCTCTAATTTTAGGCGACTTGCAGCTGAAGTCGAGGCTAACCAAGAATCTGTTTCACCACCATTATTTTTGCGTTTTGTTAACTTACTCATGAATGATGCTGTGTTCTTGTTGGATGATGCTTTGAGTAATATGGCTCAATTGCGGCAAATGCAGTCAGCAAGGTTTGTATCCTTATTACTTTATTATGGTTATATTATCATATTAATAACATATATTATTGTTATTTGTCAGAACTGCATGCATTATAACATTTTATCCATTTCACTTAATTTTGTTGGTCTTGATGGCAGTCTATTATCAATTTCAATGTTAGCAGGGTTATGTTGTGATAATTAAACATATTTTCCCTTTTCTGCCTTTTCTGCATTAGTGAAACAAAAGAATAGGCTTTGCATCTGAAATTTCAGAAGAAGCTAAATATCCTAGCATAAGTAATAACCTAATTGTAGTCAATATTGCAATTAGCCATATTTAATTATAAATATTAGTGATCAGCCTTGGTAAATAAAAATTCTTGAGTGTCAACCACCTTATTCTTAACAGACTATGCAACATAAATCTCATAAATTTTTCAAACAAGTAATGGCATTCTTAATGGTTTTGGAATACTTATCAAATTGGCTTGGTTAATATAAGATGAATCATCAAATCGTTTCATTTCCTTAGGGCTGCATACAAATGTTCTCTATGAAATAAAAAGTTGTATTAGGGCATATTGTAGATGCTTTAGCACATCATTGTAGTGTTTCAAGTTGGAAATGTAATTACCAAATTGGAAAATGAATTTCTGTTTCTATGGAGCTCTGGTAAAGGTTATTACCTATTACAATTTCAATTCAGTCACTTGTTATCATATACCTTAATGTGGATAGTAAATAGAATATGGTAGTATTAAGCTTTCATATGAATCATTCCTTATGGCAATCTTGTATGCATCATGGCACTGCCGACTTGTCTTTGCAAAACTGTTGCTGTAAGAGTTTTAAGTCTTAAATTCTCATTATTATTTCATCGAACTAACATGAGGCCACAAAAAAATTATATAAACAAGACAATATGTTAAACGTTAGTATTTTGCTATTTACACCTGCACCAATTCTCATCTGCATCTCATCTTTCAATGTTATGGAATGATATTTATATATAGCATAGCAGCCTAGTAGGTAAAGCATAATTATTTTTCATTTATTCATTTATTTTTGTGTGGTTTAGAGAATCTGGGGAGTGGCAGGACTTGCCAAGATCCGAGAGAGAACAGAATGAGGGAAACTTTCAGCGCATTGGAATGATTGCCAGGTTAGTGTGGAAAAATTGGCTTAATCTTTTATTCTAAAAATGTTATGATGATTATTTGCACATTTTATGTTGGGTGCTCTATGGCACCTTAAAAATTGAAGGGATTATTGGAAAATTCATTATGTGAATAAATAATAATGCGATTGAATTTTCAATGCACAAGTTATGAATTGATAATTATTGCATTAATTTTAGATCTAGCATTTGTTTTAAGAGAAGGCCTCAGACTATATCCCACTGTTTCCCTTAATAGTGTTTTAAACACCATTAAGTGTAAAATATTGTTGTTTTCGTATGACAGAAAAGCTATTGTGAGGGAATCAACACTTGACTTAACAGTAGAGAAAAATAGAGGGCTGCTGTAATTCAATCTGAAGGTTGAAGTACTGATGATGATGACCCTTACTGTTTGTATGGAATCGAACTATTCTGTAGCTCTACATACTTTCTCCATCCCCTCATACCTTTCAAAATGTCAATTCTTCTCTTTCCCTTGCTCACCTGACATTTCCCTTATATCACAGCCTATGGCAGTCCATCACTGTTCTGTATTTCCTCCCTCCCCGTTTCCTGCCTTCTTCAAAATCTTCTTTAAGAGGCTTCTAAGTTTCCTTGCCATTTAGGGCCCATCATTTCTGTTTGTTTCCATTCCTTTTATTTTTTTGTGCCCCCACATTCATTTCCCTCTAATCTATTCTTCTCTCCTTAGAAGCAATATTTTGAAATTGTAATGTAGTATTCTATTTCCAAACATTGATCAATCATCATAATCAATTGTCAAGCAAAACTCCAATACTTTTTCTTTATGCTGAAAATGTCAAAAGGTAACGTAAATGCCACCATTAGTGATTAATAACATCTTCAATATTTCTTAGGTCTTTCATGCATATGAATAAATATGCTGCTCTGAATTGACATATATTCAAGGTTGCTGGTCAGTGATATTTTAATGTAATCAGATATATTATTGGTTTTAAAAATGACCCATCTTTAGCTGTTGGAAAGTAATTAATTCAAAATGAAAACACTACAAAAATAACACATTTTCGAAAGTGGATGTCTCAGAAAAGATGATAGACATGGATCCGAGAATGGGACATGGAGCAGTCATATGCGCGAGTGGAAATTGAAGTGGAATCAATAAATAATTTTAAATGCCCGTGGTATTAATAGGAAATTATCCAGAATAATTTCAAATCATTTTCCCTCCAATGTGCTTGCAACAAATAATTTTGTTTTCCATTTATTGGTCAACTTCTCAGTGTGATTTTAGACAAGGAAAAATTGAAATAATAATTGTATCAATATAATATACATACCTAAGCTACTTGAATAGTGAATCATAATTGTATTAAAAGGAAATTTGATTGTTGTGCAATGATTATTTGATGACTTATGGTCATTGCTTTGTAAATTTGAATGATATAACATTCTTGAGCATATTTTATAATCATTGATAGAAATCTCAGAGAAATTTTCGGGTTATATGGGGACATAGATTTCCAGATACTATCATGTATGAATGTTACGGTAACGTTTGGTGATTCTCCCGCTGTGAGGCATGATTTCCATATTTTAGTTGTTTTAAATTAGGACATTTATGTTTGGTTGAGTAGAACAGTTTTTTATAGGCTGGCAGGAATTATTTTATATTTGATGTTTGCTGATTTTTTAAACTTTCCTAGATTTTCTTTATATATATATTAATATTGTATATTATTTTCTTATCTAAAGGTACATTGTTGATTATAAACTTTAAGTTTCAAGCTCTTATTATTGTAATGTGATTTGATACAATTCAATAATTTAAATTTTCTCTATCAAATAATTGTTTTCGCATAAAAAACCCCTTTCAACTTCATAATACTCCTAAAGTTAAGCTTTATGCATCAGTGGTAACTCAGAATGAAAAAACAAAATACTCTACATTAAATTGAAAAATTGAGTTTGAAAATTTCTCTCAGTGGATATAAAAATGCTAATATCATATGAAAAATATTTTGTCCAAACCAATTGGATTTTTCTTAGAAGATTTTGTGTGTATTTTGCATTGGAAAAAAATGTTTTATCAGATGTAGATATCCTATGCTGTGAAATCCATTTCCATTGCAAAAAATGTATGTATCACCTTCCCGGTTAAAACCATTAGTCAAAATAATCCTATTCTTTTTCAAAATTATGTTGACTGAAATATGAGCTCTGGATTTATATAAAAAAAAATGGCATTTCAAATTTGTCTCAGTCTCTGAAAATTCATTGAAATGTTTCATGAAACAATTGAAGCTTGTTATTTACTTCCTGCATCGTAGGCCACCTTTGAAAACCTGTTTATTTTGTTAAAATGGGTACCATTTGACTGTGCACATTATGGTTATTCATTATTGATATACATATCAGATTGATATGAATTGACTATTTTCTTCAGATTATTGACAATGATGATTTTAATTTGAGTATTAAATGATTTTTTGTGACATGAATTTTTGTAAAATAGCATATAATTGTTACTTATGAAATTTCATTGTTCATTACTTTTCAGATTTGACAATATTTTGGGAAGAGAAACGATTCACACTCTAAAATTTTTAACATCAGAGATAACATCTATATTTTCACACCCTACCATGGTTGATCGAATAGCTTCTATGCTTAACTATTTCCTTTATCATTTAGTTGGGCCTAAGAAGAAGAATTTTAAGGTAAACTGAAATTGCTTGTAACATAAGAAGTCATTCAAGGTTTTATTCATCATGCCCTAATTATGTTGAATGGTATGAATAATGTGCTTCAATGAAGCCCATAAAATTCTATGAGCTGAACTTCTAGGTAAGCAAGAAAGTTGGCTTTTAAGTTGATTTTTGATTTATATTTTCTGTAATTGTTTATGCTATTGTCTTGTTTTTTAACTTTTGAATTACATAACATTCGTATGAAGCAATTAGTCAAAGATTCCATAAACTGGACATTAATTATGAGATTATGAAGAATATTTGGCCCAGGAAACTGTCACTTCAGGAATTTCAACAGGCCAAACCATTCGTTCAGATAAAATTAGTTATTAAAGTCAAAACATTGCAGTTACATCCATTGACGTTGCGGCAATCATTAATTGGTACAACTAGTTGGTATTATTTTAATTAGTACTTCTAACCGATGCAGAAGAATTGCATTTTTCAATAGTAATTTTGTATAGTCTTGGTGTTTTTCATTGATAAAATTTGAACAATTATAAGCAGTGAACATGCAAGCATGTCAAAGAGTTATGAGATTTAGTAGTGAGTCTGATATTATTCAACAAAAATGTTTAAGTATATTTTTTAAGTATGGTTTTCTTTTAATTTATCTCCAGGTGAAAGACTTGGCTGAGTATGAATTCAAACCGGCTAGCATTGTTTTAGATATCTGCCAAATCTATACGCATTTAGGCTCCAGTGATGCATTTTGTTTGGCAGTATCACAAGATGGGCGTTCCTACAGTCCCCAGCTATTTTCCTTGGCAGAAGATGTTCTTTGTGAGTCTTACTTTAAAATGAATCCATTATTGTTCTACATTGTATGCCAAGATTCGAATGTGAAGGATTCTTTCTTTGGAAGTGTCTGTGCTTTATTGGTAAATGAAATGACATTGTTTTGAGCATCATTCTGATTTCTCTCCAGATGAAAGTGAATAATTCCTTCATTTTCTTAGCTTCTCTTGAGTTTGCTTTGTATTGTTGGTCAAAGTACCATTTATATTTCATTGAAATTTATTTTATCATAAAATTTTATTAAAAAAATGCATATATGCCTTAATGTTATCATTTTTAGATCTATAATTACTCTTTAGAGAAGCTTTACTTGTGGGCTGAGTTTATGGTATGCTTACATGCATGTTCGTAAGATTTATTTAGTTTAATCACTTAATTGTACCATGGAAGCTTTTGTATAAAGTTTTGAGAAAGGTAGATGAGTAATGTATATTTCTTCACAGTGCGTATTGGAGGTGGTGGATTAATTGTTGAGCTTCAGAATGTTGGAGCCAGAGTTGCTAAGTGTGCTTCTCAGCAACGCTCTCAGGAGGAACTCTTGTCAGAGGCCCCAGATGATTTCCTTGATCCCATTATGTCTACTTTGATGCTTGATCCTGTTGTTCTACCATCATCACGCACTGTTGTTGATCGATCCACCATAGCCAGGTAAGATGGGAGGTAACATACTTAATACTATTATTTTCCTGATGAAAATATTACCCTCTGTGGTTTTTAGTGTTTTCGTTAAGAAACTTAATAGACTTATGAGAGTTATGGTGAAGGATTTTAAATGTGTATCTCACTCTTCAAGTTTTCAAAGGGTGGTATTTACAGAGTTCATAAAGTCTTTCCCTAAATGGAGGGCATGAAAAGGTTAATTGAATGAGAATATTTCTTCTGGATATGGAATATACCATTTAAATGCAGACATTGGTGTGATGCAGTATATATCAGTAACATTTATGTTTGAAGATACTGAGAGGAGGTGAGTTAATACTTGATCATTTTTTAAAATCTTTTATCACAAAGCCTCATCAATGGCAATGCTTTAGGATAAAAAGTTGAAAAGAAAGAAGGCTCTGAGAACAGCTGACATCCTTGCAAAATTAGTCAAGGGTTTTAAATAACATTGAGGGAAACATCTTCGCAGTTGCATTGGTTGCATATATTAGGGAAGGAGTTGACCAGAAGGGTTTGTGAGATTATTGTCAATACCCATTTCAGAAAAAGGGAATCTGCATCTGTATACAAGGGTAGTAGGGCCATAATTTCAGTTTCACATTCAACAAAGGTAGTACTTAGAATCATCGGCCAATGTTGGAGAAGGGGACAAATGATTACTTCGGGTTTAGAGTAGAGGAATGTGTGAAACCATAGCAGTAATGAGGACACTGAGAGAAAGAAAGAACACAATCGGGGTATTTGTGTGTAATATTGATTTCAAGAGGTGGTTTTGGTAGATAATTGAGTATAATAAATAAATGAATGAATTGCAGGACTGAATTTATTTTACCAGGGGTAAACTGGAGGAATAAGATGTTTGCGACCTGTGCATTCTTATTTGCCATATGTTTCAAGTACATGGTGAGTTATGTTGAGCATTGTTAGCAATGGGGTTAAGCTGTCCATTATAACTTATGGTTTTCAATGTATATGTTAAGAAAATGGAAATAGGGACATGGGAAAGGCTGGAGAAATAAGTTAAAATTGATAGAGGAGGAATCATCAAATCATTCTGTTCTGCAGATGAAACTGGTTTGTGAGGACACTTCACAGACAGTAATCAACCCGAAGGTTGGTTTGATAGGTAAGGGTAAAGTTCACCCAATACTAAGTCAAATGGCATGTTTGACTTAGGCATCAGGTTAGGGCGTCAGTTTCTTTCCTTGTACCGCGTTTAGTTTCCCAGGAAGCTCTGGTACCCAAAAAATCACGCAGCTTGGGTGAAGCTAGGGGTGCCCCAAGAGGCATGCCTGGGAATGGAACCCGGGTCTTCCAGTCCGTAGCCAAACACTCTACCCCAGGGCCAGCGAGTATCTTTTTGCTTATGATCTTCAAGCTTTATTTGACCAATCAGCCAAATTAATGCCATTGCCAAGTTTTTTCTGAGTGCATTATAGAATCATTGTGATTGATTCTGAATGAGAATCAGTGAGAAGAAACGAAGATAATGTGGTCATGAAATAGGCAGGCATTAAGAGTTATAAAATTTTATGGCAATTTACGCTCATATATTTCATCAATCATAAAATATTATTTTGTAGTAAAATGGAAAATGCTTGCAAAAAAAGGATTGATTGATAATCATTAGTTGTCACGGTAGCTTAGAAGCACATCTGAAAAGGTAATCAGAGCAGAAGGAAAGCAATTTTTTAAACCAGAGTCAGGGTGCATTGGTTCTTAAAAACTTTGAAATTTAGGTGAGAAAGGAAAGTATGTCAGAGCTAAAATATTTTTAAAAATCTTATGAAATTTCATGACAATTTTAGTAAAAACTATTGATGGTAATTCATTTTCATTCCCAAAAGAAAACTGGCTGATCTTACAAATTTACCAATATTTCATGTCATTTTGAGTGTGATACCCCTAATTTCAAGCCAGTCAGAGTTAACTTTGCTATCAAGAGTTACCAAAAAATCATGTTTAGTAGCTGCTCATAATGAAAAGAATAAAGAGAGTTCGTCGTAGCCTATGGAATGTAGATAATTGTTGTAATGATGTCTGTGACATGATTAATGCTGATGTTCCTGCTTTTTTTAAAAAAAATCCAGGTGTTAGAATCAAGTCGAGTATAGGCTGTTTATAATTTCTATAGTTGATGAATAGTTATTGTTATCATTTATCTCTTTGTGAAACTTTAATTTTACTATTTTAATTTGTATGCAGAATTAACATGTCATGTACTGGGTAGTTATTTGGCATGGCATGGTGTGAAGTAGTAGAGTACATTTTTTGAGTTTGAAAAGTATCTAATTTGTGGATTATATTATTGGATTTAGACATATGATATGGTGACTTAATGGTAGTAAATGAATGTTAACCTCTTGGGAAGAGCCCAGTGGTAAAGCCAGAGTGATAAGATCTTGAGGGGGAGGGGGGCAAATCGAACTAATTTTAATACAATCCACAAAACTAATTTTCTCATTAGCCATTGGCAGAAGCAAGTTATAAATCCTAGCCTCTCCTATAAAAATTATTCTATTGCTTATTTTATTCAAGATGCTTGTTCTCTCACAATTCTTACTGTACAGTTGCAGGATAAAACTTTGTATGTACTTCTACGGATAACATTCGGGAGTCCACTTATTAGAATACAATTTCTGATTTTCCGTAATACCCTGCTTTAGAAGTTTCCAAAAAATTTTAGTCTGTTCAATGGTGAGCATACGCATTAGCTTTATGGTAATCAAAATTGCAATTAACTTATTTAATGAGTAATGGGGTGCTCCAGCTGATGCAGGTTCAAAGGGCGTGTCGGGAAAAATATGTTTAAATCTGTTTTATGTAAAATGTCATCTTCCCTTGTTTAGGCTTTCTTAAGTATTTTATTCTGAATTGTACAATATTGTATTGCCTGTAATCAGCTTGTTAGGTGCCTACCTAATCCCATAGTAAATGTATGAGTTCAACATGACAGCTAAATTGTCAGTTTGGATCATAGAAAATCATATATATACCACTGTGCATTATGGAAGCATTGGCCATTGACTTTGGTGTTAATAACCAAAGGATGAAGACGAAAGTATGCATCCTTGTCACTCTGACTAGGCAAAAGGATTAACTTCCAAATTAATGATAAAAGTCATCAGTAAATGCTGATATACATGGGTTCAGACACTGGAGGTTGTAGAGGCAATTTCATCCGAATGCCTATGCCACTGGAACTATTAATGAGCGATATGAAATGTCATATGATTTAATTTCACTTGTGAATTCAAAAGTGTCACAATTTATGATCCAAGTTAATGTTGACTGGTGGAACATGTTATAAGAAAAGTGAAAATTTGCAAGTATACTCAAGTAAACATTATTTTCAACACCCAGACATCTCCTTAGCGATCAGACTGACCCCTTCAATAGATCCCCTCTAACCTTGGACATGGTGAAACCTGCTGATGAGCTTCGCTGCAGAATAGAGGCATGGATCAAGGAGAGAAAACGTGAGAAGAATATGGAAGAGGATTCAAGACCTGGCTGTTCATCAAAGGATGATGATGGGAAAATGAGTACATCTTAATGAAAATCTACAGTTGAAACTTTTCAATCATGAGCTTCAGGCCAAATGGTTCTAGGGCACCCACTGTGCCCTGTTCTTCATTATACTTTTTTCCATCTACTCTACCTGTAAATTTGTTTATAAAAGTGCTAATTAATTTAATCAGGACACTACTCTTTTAGGTGTTCAAGTGCTAAAATTTCATAGGTCTCACAATGTCTTCAGAGGGCTGGAAGATTTGCTGATATTTAAAGCCCTTTTTACATTTAGTATAAGGAAAATATTTGTGATGTCATTACACTAAACTGTTTGCAGTCATACTCTATTAGTATGAGCTGTTTGTTATGGTTTATAATCTTAGGTCCCTAAAAAAAATTATATGTTTAGTATATTTCCGCAATCATGTAATTTTTTTATTTCCTTGACAAGACAATAGCTTTTTGAGCAAGGTATTTACTAGCATCGATCTTGATGTGTGTTGAATTTTGTCTGTCTCTTAGAATGGTGCTTGTTTAAGATGAGAGTGTTGATTCAATTATTGGTTTGTGTTGGAATTGGCAGTAATTCATCCTTTTGTTTTTTAATAACATTCGTACATTTTGTTGAAGCATATATTAAATTGTTAGCTAGTCAGTGTTTTAATGGGAAATATGTTTATTTGAATATGGATATTGTTTAGCCACACGAAAGAAGAACAATATATCTCTATACCTCCAAATGATAAAAGTAAGTGTTGATGGTTAACTGACTTTAACAGAGTTCTAAGTACATGGGAATAGATTTTTAAGTGTTGTTGAACTTTTGGTTTCTAAAAATGATCCTTAACAAATTAAAGAAACCCCATCAACCGAGTAGGAAAACTATCTCTAAAAGTGTTGAAAGAGTTTTTATTTTTGTTACTTTTTTAGAATCAATTCTTTTATGTCAGAGGATTTGAAGAGACTTGGATTAGTGTATCTCAGTGTGTACATAAATTGTGGAGAAACTGGCTTTCTGTTTTCTGGAAAACAATAATTTTCACGCCTTCGTTACCTAACTGCCATGCTGTCCCAAGTTCATGCAGCCCATCTTGGTCTTCATCCAGAAGGTCATTGAAGTCCTCTTTGAATTGTGTCAGTGGCCGGTGAGGAATGTAGTTCGTTGAGTTGCAAGTAGCACCATGGTGTATTTTGTAGAAATGTGAGTGGGGAAATTTGGTGTTAAAAGTTCTAGGGTCATATAGTGTCTGGTAGGCGTCTTATTGTATTTGGTTTAGAGTTGTCTATGTTTAAGAAATAGTATATAGGATCAAAAGTGGATGACGACCAAAACCTGAGCCAACTTCAAGTAAATAAGTGGCATATGGGTCACAAGACCCCCTTTTTTGTTGCTAATTTCCTTAAGAATAATTTTCTGTAATATATTTTCCATATGCAAGTTTTAGAAAGTCATGAAAAAAATTTATTGCTGTGGAAAAATAACATTTGTTATAGTTTGTAAAACTCAATAGGCACCTGTAACATTAATATAGCAGGGTCATGGAGTCTTTATAATGAACACAACATGATATTTTGATTTTATAATTTACTTAAAAAAAATAATAAAGTCATACAATAATCAGTCACTCACTCGAAAGTGATACAACACCATTCACGTAATATTCAGTATTTCAGTAATCAAATACCATGCTCAAGTTATGGTATGCAGTAGTCCTTACAGAAGAACTTCCTGTTTAAATTATGGTCAGGTGGCATATTGACTAAGGACTTTTGTTTTCCCTGTAATTTGCTGTCCACCCAACATGATACCTTCATTAAGAAATTAACCAAATGCCAGATTGACCTAATTAGGCACCGGTTTGTGTAAATTCACAACCTTGTAACATGAATGAGGAATAACTTTGGCAAGTCACTTCATAATCTTCAGTGGAATGTCAGAGTTATTTTTTAACTTGTCAAACACGATTTAGCCTAATGTTTACATGAACCTAATCATGTACACCAGAAATGTGCTGTGAATGTTATCACATGCTTTTGACTATTGACATAAACTGTTAAAAAACATCTTTTAATAAAATTTTCAAACAATAATATAACAATTTCCATCATTCCTCAATTCTCAACAAATAATATCTGCCATCTGCAGTTCTATTTCAAACGTACACAGATGAAATCACAGACTTGCATCATTGTAGCAGCTCTACTGCCTATGTTGGCTTTCATGGTTATTGCTCTATGCACAGGATATGTGATCAATTAATTACTAATTGATGTATTGAGTTTGTGCGTTACCTGAAGGCAGTAGCTGCAATTTTTTTTTTTTTTTTTTTTTAACTTTTCACTTTTTATATAAAGTTCGTCATAACTCCTCAGTGTCCTTGAATTATTAATGTGTAAATACAATACTGCTTTCATGAGGCCACTGGTAGATGAATCTAATGAGGCATATTTCATACCATTTTAGTCAATATTCGTACTTAATTTCATTCAATTCTATAGGTAACCACTACATTTTAGACCTAAAAGCTCATTTAAGTTGAGTTTTGAACATTACTTTCAAAAGATCTTGACAATGAAGTGTAACTAAAGGTAAGGCTTATCACAAAATACCTCTACCGTATTCATCTCGAGTTTTGTTGTCAAAGGGGATTTTTGGAAGGCTACTAAAAATCTGTCAAAGTTTAAAATATGTTAGCCACATATCAGTTAAAAGGTAAAGGAATGCATTTGCAGGCTTTGGCTGATGTTCCATTCTTCCAAAAGGATTCCTTCCTCTATATGAGAAAGAATTCAGGACCGATCCAACTTCCACATTTAGGAAAACCAGGTGGTGCCGGTGGCATCTGGTCATCACGACCTACATGGAGAATCACATTCAGACCCCAAGAAGAGTGTGACACATGCTGATCATGCAACAGCCAGTATCCTATTGAGAAAGGAAGAAAAAAATCAAGAATTTTCACCCAGCACATGTTATAGTTAAGTACATACGTATACATATGCTATCACCATTTGTAAATACAGTAAAACTCGTTTATAAAGATCCTGCATATAATAAAATCCTGCCTCTAATGAAGTCAGTTCTCGGGCCCTTAGACTTTCCTATGGTTGTACATTTTAATTATCCCACAAGGAGTACGGATGAGTTGAAATCCCTGCTGTAGCAAACTTTTCTTCTTTTCCTTGGCCAATTATTACCTAATTAATCATTAAACTCTCACCACTTCACGTCACCTAGTTGTCCCTTCCTGAATAGTAAGTTGTTCTCATGCGTAGCCATTACTTTAACCTCCAAGGCAGCCCCAGGAAAGTAGGTAATTCATCCACAACAGTCGGCACAGATTTAATAGGCATAGAGTCTTCCATTGACTCAAACTCATTGAAATTTGTTGATAAATTAAAAAGTTACTGTATTGTCTCCCATTCATTGATGAAACTGTGGTCAGCTTCTTCATCTGAAGTTTTTGTGTTACTAAAATGATCCTCTTTATCAGTAACAACCTTCAATCCAACATTTTGGAAGCAGTTCTGCAAGGTTTGCTTGATTTTGAGAGAATACACAAAGCCATTTTTTTTCCTGAACAAGTATGGCAGGGCAAAAATGCCATAGTTTGAATGCAACAAAATCCCATTTATAACCAAGTGAAAGGCCAGCCCCCTCCAATTCGTTTTAAGTGAGTTTTACTGTACTTCTGGTCCAAACTTAAGTGGTGACATTAAAGCATAAAACAGGTATGCAAAAAGGTGTGCTTGAGTATTAAGTATGACATATATATATATATATATATTTATATATATATATATAAATACCACCCACCTGGATTATCAGCTTTGAATCTCAGTATAGCATATCCTCCATTGGGAATGGATACTGTGTCCTTTACGATAGGATCTACTAGGTTTCGATAAATTTTTCCATTTCTGTCAAGTTCCTTCAGAGCTTCTGTTATCATCGTTCCTTTTAAGTCTTTGGCTTCTAGTGACCCTAATGCCACAACATGGAAGCTATATCCATGCATATGAAAAACATGGCCCCAGTCACTTGCTCCACCTAAAACGTAGAAATATCTGTTGTAAATATTCATGAGTTCATATTTAGTGGTGAGTGGAAATTAAAAGAGTTGCTAATATCATGAGATTGTGAGATTATGAAAATCTTCTTATGGGAGAAGGAAGTAATGCGATAAGCATGTGAATGATTTAAAGTTTTCTCAAGTTAGGTTTTACAGCAATAGGTCCTGAGAATTGGATACTTTCATGTGACATCGTGCTCCTCTTTAACTGCTGAGTAAATTTGATTTTCCCAAGTAACTGACCTTCATCTATAAGTATTAATTCCACTCTCTCTCCTAATGGGATATCAATCTGGTGCACACATTCGCACACATCAGCCTCGTGCTCCATTCTGGACCCATCTGAATCCTTGTGCCCTATGTTCCTGACTTGTGTGGTAGGGCAGCGTCTAGGGAATACATCCTGGCTGCATCGGATATCTGATGGAATGTCATCGGCCTGAGAGACCAGTGGGGATGGTGGGTACATGAAAGTATAATTTGCCACTCTTGGCACCCGAACATCTTTGTTTCCAGGAACTGGAATGGAATGAAAGCATAGGCATTAGTTACAACATGTGAGAAAATAATTGTAATATGACTGTGATTAATTTTAGTGGCTAAAATGTTATGCTATGAGATCCATTAAAGTAGTTTTGGGTTTTCATTGCCACATAGATTGCAAGTCCTTAATGATAAACATATTTTAACACTATCACAATTTACTTCAAAAAGTCATCTTAATTCAGTTACTAATTGCAAGCGGAGGGTGTAACATTTTTGTCAAGTTGCATCAACATGTATATCATTACATGCCTCCATTATGACTTTATTGCAATCCTCTGTGTGTTCAGTGTCGCAAATGTTGCATGCTATGATGTTTTTACCATATTGAAACATAAGAATCTTGTGTAAATATGTATCACCATGATTATTTCATTTAAACCAATGCACATATAATTTTTATTATATTTGTTACAGATAAGTACAGTTTTAGTTCATTCTATCAAATTGATTATTGTATTAATTAAATTTATATGTACAAAGCATGTTGAGTAGGGGATTCAGTGGGGACCTTGGGGGGGGAGTATGTATTTTATGTGTAATGAAAAAACTTCATAAAATTGTGAAGGTTTTAACCACTCCATCCAATATGTTTGGCTGTAGGTAAATTAAAATTCAATCAATCATTAGCCATTAACTGATACAAAATTTGCCAGAGTTCAACAAGATTTCATCATATGTGAATGTATGACCATTTACTTAACATATATAGGAGGTACATAAGAACAAGATCAAGGCATTTGTAGAAGCTTAAGGCCTTGCAGAATTTTATTTTTTGACAAAATCTTGTAGGCAGAGATATTCAATGATTTCAAGGAGTTAAAATTGTTCTATTATATACACTTAGGTTCTACTTACTATTTTAATGAGACTTAATTCATAATTTCAAGGGAAAAGTGCTCAGATTAACAAAATGACAGCTACTTGTAGCAGACAAGTTTGCTCAATAATTTATTGAAACAATCATTTTAATTTTCAGTGGTAATAGTGTTGAAAAATGAACTGTAATGATTTACAATTAGTTATTTGCAAAGCAATTTTTAGGCTCAAAGGTCATTTGCCTCAGTGATGTCCCCTCATAACATTTTTGCTTTTTGGGAATAGAACAAAGTTGGGGGGGGGGGGGGGGTGACATCTGGCGAATAAGGAGGATAATCAAGGTTGGTGATTAAATATTTTGCCAGAAACTGGCGAGCAATCAATGCTGAATGTGCAGGTGCATTGTCATGGTGAAGGATCCATGCATTATGTCTGGTTAAAATAGTGTGCACTGTTGATTTTCCTAAATTCAGTTCATCAGCTATCTTTCGGACAGTTTTTCGACAATCGGTAAGGAAAAGGGACTGCACGCAATCAATGTTGTTGTCAACAAAGGTGGTTGAGTGTCGTCCCGGCTTTGCATCATCCATGAAGTCTTTTTTGCCATCTTTAAAACGCTTAATCCACTTGAGAATGAATGACTTCTTCACAGAATTATCTCGGTAAACAGCTGTCAAAATGTCAGTAATTTAAAGATCACTTTTACCACACTTCACCAAAAAACTTGATGGTTATTTGTTGCTCCGTGATTGCGTCAATTCCCATTTTCGACAAACAGTAAAAACAAGGAAAACAGAAACTAACATAACTGGCACCCTAGTGGGCTATAGTCTGCGTCATGGCTGCCATATTGAACCAGTTCGCGCATTTATTGCACAGACCACGTATAGTAGTACTGTATGGTAGAAAACTTAGGCCAACAAGGTTATACATAGAGGGAGAACCTTACGGCGAGGAAGATAGCTTAGTTCCAGCCATAATTGACGGTGAGATAGAAAAGGCATTAAGGGAGATGAAATCAAATAAGGCCGTGGGGGTGAACAACATTTTTGCGGGACTACTGAAAGATTTAGGAAAATCTGGGCGGAAGAGTCGATATGGACTAATTCGTGGCATCTATGATGAACGATTCTCCCGAAAGACTTAGTGATATCTGTGTTAGTTCCTATTCCGAAAAAGGTAAAGGCTAATGTGAGGACCACAGAACAATAAGTTTGATTTCCCAATCAGCTAAAGTTGTTCTCAGGATTATCAACTAAAGGATGGAGAGTAGGGCAAACGATTACTTAGGGTATGGTCAGTTTGCTGTTGTGGCTAACGTATAACTTGAGTTTAGTTAAATTTCGGTAAATATGCTGGCCTTCTATTTCTCCATTTCAGTGGTTTTCGATTCATATGACTGTAATTACCTTTTATTCCTACCTTTTGTATTAATTGAAAGTTTCCCTAGTTTTTTATAGTTGTATGGTAGTGTATAGTAGCGACCTCGTAACACACTCTACACTACTAGACAACGTATGACTGCGACCTATATACTACGAAGGTTCTTAAATGCATAGCATTGGAGCGAAGGAAATACATACTTCACATATTCACACTTAACGGATGTATTTGGCCATGAAGCGAGCGGAAAAAGGGAGAGAAAATGTGTTTTCATCATAAAAAAAACGTTTCAGCATATCTAATTAGATTCCTTGGCTTACATTTGAGATACCCGTGCTAGGGAAAGTTAGACCAATATCGAGAAACTGCTTTTAGTTTTGTGCCCTAAACAGAGAGTATTGGGCATACATTCGCGATAACAGTTTTTCATTAAATTTCAAACATGCTTCTGATGGCATTACTCTGAATTTAGCTTCGTTTTCCTTTTTATTTAGAAGGAAACCTTTCATTTTCTGAAAATAAAAATAAATAACTTGTGAATACGTTTTGGAAATATATCCGACTTGCTAAAAGGTACACATGAATTTAATGTCGTCGATTTATGTAAAGATAGCTTAACTCTTTACTAAGTTTTTCCAAGTGTGGAAATAAAAATGCGAAATGAAACTATTGCAATCCAATATAACTCATATATGAATACGTTTCGGAATTGTCTCACTGTTTTAAACGTTTGTATAAATTTAATGCAGCAATACGTTCACAGTGTTTAAATATTTGAAAGAGTGTTTATAAAGAATGGTAGCCAAAATAATTCAAAATTAAGCTACTTTTCAATAACTATTGGCCTCAACGTGTTCGGTGTACGAAAAAATGTGTGCCCGAGTACACCGCCTTCAGCTGTGAAAATCATTTTGAAGATGTCGTTTAAATTGTTTATTAGTGAGAAATGCGGGACTCTCGCCAAAGGCAAATTTCAACACCGAATTGTGCCCATTTCAATCGTTTGAATAAAGATCCCACAAAAAATTTTAATGAACTTTTTAATTAAAAAAATAACAATTCCATTTCTAACCCAGCAAGTCAATGACACGAACGACGCTTCGTCTTTAAAAAAGGGGGAAAGAAAGGTTAGCCGATGGAAATAAATAGGGAGAGAAGGAAATCTTGTTTTCCAATCTCCGAGTTCCGGTAGAAAAAGCACGGAGAATTCAGGCTTCACGTAACTTTCGCCTCCCCAAAACTTTTAGCTGGTGTTAACGTTCGTGTAAAAAAATTTAGACGAGGAAGTTGACTCCTTTGCGGTGGGTAAGCGTGCCAATCACCACTCGGGAATCAAAATATTTCATTGAATGAGCTTCATCACGAGAGAGCTCGTTTCAATGCACGACGTTTGGCCGAGGCTGTGCCGTAACAGCGGAGGCTGAGGTGAGGAAGAATATTTCGTAAATCTCAATTCACATTTCTTCAACGAAGCGTAGTCGGCCACGAAATCCCACTGAACTGGAAAACATTTTGGTAACATATCTCTCCATTACCCAAACAAATATCTGAATTCACGCAACAGTCGATGATTTACGTCACCAAATGCTGACTTGACGGCCATTTTCTTTAAATAACCTCTTGGTAATATATCGAAGTAATTCAGGTTGGCAAACATCTGAAGCGGTCGGTAGGCTTGGGCATCAATATCTGGAACTGATGATTTAAATCAATTAAAAGTTTCGCTTTGTAGTTTACTTTCCTGAAATTAACGTACACTCATGAGTCTAGGTACACCATTTCCCTTTCAATTTCGTTGAGTTTTGTTTTCAGGTAAGCCAGCAAAATCCACCCGAAGGGAAAATAAGCACTTAAATTCAAGGTTTATGCAAAAAATTACATTCTTAAATTAGGGCAAGGTTTGACTCTTGTCACTCGCTCGTGAAAGCGAAAAAGTCGGCAGAGGCTACGATTTCGACTAGCCGCAAACAGATGATGAGCAAAAGCGAACTTTACTCGTAGTTAGTTTATCTAATTTAGAATTATAAAAGAGAAAATGATCCTTAAGTGAATCAAAAAAAAAGCAGGGGGAAAATATTGCTCGATTAAATACTAGAACCAAATGATTCGTCATACACCATTTTGGGAAACCGTATTCATAAGTGAAGACTTAAGGATGCTTAGATAAAAAAATAGAAGGAAGCAGCAATACTTAAACATAAGGCTGATTTGATTCGCAAGCGTAAATGATTTCTCACCGAAATTTCTCAAATAAATCCCTTTCAGAATTTTTATATCCTCAAATGTGATATTCATTTATCTAATCAACCACGTAAAGCTTGATTGAATACATCCTTATGATGGCTGAAAAAAACATCGCATAATTATTAGTAGAAGTAATAAATCGTGAGGATTTTTTATGGTAGATATCAAAGTTGGCGTATTACGAGTGCCAGCTTTGATGGCGAGGGGAGAATATCAAAGAAAATATCTTCATCTTGTCAATATCAGAGGTAAGGAATCCCTTACTTGCCAAATTTCGCGAAGAGGATTGAAATTCTTTCCAGTAGGATTTTTTTCTCTTTCACAGCTCGTTAATTTGAGTCCAATTAAAATTATTGTGAACGCAAAAAATAATGAAAAGGGTCGATAAATAAAATATGCTACAAATAGGATGTATGTAACCAATGCATTGCAAGCGTTTTAGTCACGTCACAAAGTCCTCCACTTGATGAAATATCAAAAGCGGCTTCACAGATGCCTCAAGCTTTCCCTGCAAGCTATGAATTAGCGACCTAAGTCATAGAATGTTTTCCTATGGCATGCTGCATCTGTTGCTTGGTCTCGAGATGTCTATATCTACCCTTAAACTCTCCGAGTCTCGAGCATAAGTGAAAGCGTCCTGTGATTTTTTTAGAACCGTATAACCGCGAATTGGCGTGATGACATAGATGCACCCCAAGCAATATGATAGAAAGACCTAATTAAAATACCTCACGAACTTGAAATCTATGGCTTGTGATCGCAATAGGAGTGGGAAAGTATCTTTGCTTTCTAGTGCAGCGTGAATCCTTCATGCAGAACAATTCGACGTCCCTCTTCGTGCATGGTTAATTTGCTCTTAGAGCTTATTGGAAGTTTCATCGGGTTCTGAGGAGGAATCTGGAGTCAGATGGTAAATGGACCTTAGCTGGAATAACCCAAAATCTGTCCTATACAAGCAGAATTATTAAGAGAGGTCTTATTCATGGCGAAGATCCCGTCGAGTGGCAAAGCCGTGTGATGAACGAAAAGAAATGAGCGTTCCCTAGAATGTAGGTCAACTCCTTGATTACGTCTTTTTCTCTCCCACTCGGATAAAAAGGGCGTGCGGAATATTGAAGGAATTGGTCCAGAGAGAGAGAAAAGAGAGCGCCGGCATTTTCTCTTAGTCTATTCATTTTCTGGATGACAAAAACTAGGCAGCATCGATTTCCAAGTGTTCATCCATGTCGTGAGCAGTAAGTGCAGCGGTATAAGTTTTCCCCGGAGCAAATAGCTCGAAATATTGGAACATCAATATATACAATGTATAACACTTATCAGAATCTCGAAGAATTTTCTTTGAATGCCAGTGTTTACTTTATCATTTTCATTCCTTATTTCATAATTAATTGTTATTGAAGCAGTTTATGATATAGAGGTTTGACGACTCATTCAAAAGGCTTTTGTTAAACCCACCTTCCTTAACCCCCTCTTTATTATAGTATTCCTTACTTGCCCCATTTATTGCTTATGTTTTTACCGATGCTACTGAGAGCTGCAGTGAGCACAAGGCCCAGTGAACAGTTAGATGGGAAAGGTGTAAAGCTCATTTCACTAGGCTACCATGCCACGGATTTATAGGCCAATGAATACAACTTTAATTCGAGTCAGTATTATTTCTTCGGATACTTTTTTTCCGCCTCCTCTCTTTAATCGCGAGATTAAAGTGATTCAACACATGATAACATTCAGAGCATTCTTTGATTGGACTGAATCCTACCCTCATTTTAATGTGTGTCCCTTCAAAATGATGAAGTATCACGGAATAGTTTTCACCCGATGGCGAATGAGAGAGTTTGGCTAGTGAATGTTTCTAGAACTTTCCGAAATCCTTCCCTAAATGGATAATTGTAAAAACAGGGGGACGGCGAGTAGTCACTGCATAAGTCTGCAATCGGTGCCGCACGTGCCGGAGAGGAGCGTGTGCCAAGAGCAGAGAAATCATTAGCAAGTCACGATGGAACTGCCCGGCTCCGTTCATAATTTACGAATACCATAATACATGTACAGAAATGGCCCGACTCATGGACGCCCATCATTAGGGAATCGAGGAGAGCGAGAGGCCATTGGAGAGACTTAAAATATGGGGGGATGAGGAAAATCTACTAGGGGAGAGGAAAGGATGACCAAAACTCTGAATAAATGAATTATAAAAGTAGCACTTCCGAAAACTATGCCCGGGCATATTAACTAGAAGCAACATGAAACCACACATGTTACTGTGTGGATTTCGCGAAAAAATTCACATAATCAAGTTCAGTCAACAAAATTATCAACTTTTAACAGTTCTATTATATATATATATAAATATATATATATATATATATATATATATATATATATATATATATATATATATATATATATATTGTCCATCATATTTTTCTATATATATAATATGTAATATTATTATTTCTATATATATATATATATAATATGTATTTCACATAATGAAGAAAATTATACATTGTAAAGATGCACAGAAAATATTTCTCCGAAAAGACTTCGACCTAGTAGTCAGGTTGACGAAAGAATCCGCAAGGGTTTTTAAAGTCGGTCGAGTGTCCGAAACCTTACATTTCTTTAAGACAATAGTAATGGGTCCACAGGAAGTGTGTAAACACTGAAAACCGAAGAGAGGTGATAGAGTTGAACGTCCCTGTGTGGTCATCTCCTTATTTTTGGTCCCCTCGGTGAAAATAAGAACCTGGAATTATCGACTGGGCTGCTAAAAGGGGAGGGAGCGGTCAGGAAACGGAGAAAAAAAGAAGTTGATTCCAGACCAGGTGAAGCCCACCCACTCCGTCTGAGATCTCGCAAGGGTCAGCCCCTCCTCCTCCTCTCCCGCATTCTCGGTCTAAAGGATCGGGGACTCTGGTCGCTCGCGCGTGCACCCCTCCCTTTCCACCCACACGGCGGCCCTCCCTCTACCCCATCCACCTTCTCGTCGGGTAGCACCCCTGCGGCCTGAGTGTCGATGCGGACCGCATAGAACTTCCCCCAGAGATTCCGCGTGGAGGGCGAGGAGTCCCTCACGACCCTTTAGCAATCAACGTCCACGCCTTCGGGTCGTAAGCTAAAAATGATGGTGCAAACGCAAAAAAAGCAGGGAATCTCAGTGTGATAGAACGCCTTTTTATTAATTCACTTTTTATTTTCAGCAGTATACTCTGAAATGGGAGAGCTTGGAAAATAGAAGAAAGAGGAGTAGGTTAGGTGCAATGGACAGAATAGTTCAAAATGACGAAGCGGCGGAAGATTTATGGAGGGAGACAGAAAAACCAAGTTTTAAGGGAAAAAACGACTATGGTTTCCAAATAAAAATAAGGACACATAAAGCAAATAAGAAAAAATATTCATTTTTAAATAGAAGTATTGTTGATTGGAACCAGCTGCCTGGAGGGTTGTTTGAGCCCTTTCTATCAAATTTTAGTAGTTTTAAGAAAAGGTGCAAAGCAGCTTCAGGAAAAATGACTGGGTAATGAACGTTATTTGTCGGTGATTATTATGTTATTTTATTTATTAAAAATGCTGTTCCGTACGTGATGTGGATGGCGTGAGAAGTTGGATTGTAAAAGTGTGTGATGTCATCACTGTGCGCGATTTTCGAAGGGGTATGATGTAGAAAAGTTCGTGATTTAGGTCGGAGTGTGATGTTGGAGGGTGCGTTGCTTTGCATGGTGTGAACCTGGGCCGTATGTGATAGTATATCTACGGTTGGGAAATCAGAGAATCTTTAAGTGTCATTGTTTTTTAAAATGCATTTTGTTTCATATGTATGTCCTTGTGCATTAAAAGGGCGCATCACTGGACCGTTACCACAGAGCCATTTGCCTGATTTGACTTACTTTCCACGTTTTCAGAGGAACTTTGTTTGGAATAATCTAGTTCAGTACTCCCGAACCTGGTATTTTTGTAGCAACTTGTTACTACAAATGCCATTGGAAAATGAAAAGTTGTATTTCAAAGAAAAGAATACAGGTGTACATAGTTAAGTATCAAGTTTTAAGCGTACCGTAAAATGCTTATCCAAAACATTATTTAATGATATAATCATTGAAATTGTGAAGAAATGAAGGGATTGGAAGCTTCTTAGGGCGGGGTTATCCTTTCGTGGCGTAAACTTCCCACTGATTGCACGAACAAAGAGGTACAGGTACGTATGTCAGGATGTTCGCGAGCATGTCATCACAATGTGATTCCTGATTTCACACCAAATTCTGAATTTTCTTTTTCCTTCTAAATTGAAACGAACCTCCCATTTTCCAAAGTAATTCAGTATAATCAATGTTATAAGTAGTGATCGAATGGAGATTATTATTCAAAATTAAGCTTCTAGTTGAATGAAATTTGTGAAAAAAATAAAGCGTTCATTTATTACCTTTAACAGCTAAAAATAGAATTGACTAAATTGTAACTATTGCTATTTTGGGTTAAAAATAATTTAAGCGCCAACGTTTCAGTTGATTCTAAGTGGTGTTACAAAAAAATAGTTTGAACAAATGGTGGAGTTGGAGAATGAATGAATTTTTTTGCCCAGAAAATCAATTACGTGAATAGTTTTCCATGAAAAATTCGCTGAGGTTTACTGAGGTTCAAGATGTTGGAGCAGAATACGTTTTTTCCTAATTTTAACGTCTCTCACGGCCAATTGCGAACTTGAGCAAAACGTTATGCTCACGTTTCTTAGGAAAAAATAAATTTCAGGAAAAAGACGGATGCGACGTACGTATCAACAGACCTAATCGGTGACTGCAATGGGGAATCCTGTCGGATGACTCCAGAATTTAACAAGTAATTAACATTATGAGAAAAACAAAATTTGCGCTTTTCCACAGATTTATTTGTAACGTACAACGCGTTTCAGTTCAACGAACCATCTTGACAAGATGGTTCGATAATTGAAACGAGTTGTACGTTACATAATAAATCTGAGGAAAAGTTCAAATTTTGTTTTTCTCATAATGACGAACTTCCACATCATCTCGACTGAATCTGTTGAATTTATAAGTAATTGACACTATGCAAAAACAAAATTGAAGGGATAAATTTAATACAGGCTTAAAATTAGTCTCGTTCTATTTGGGCGTAAATAAAATCTTCGAAATCTATTTAAATTTAAACACATAAATATTTCTAAATGATTTTACGAAAAAAATTTGACAAGAGATGTGAATGACTGTGATTAAACCCATGCTGATAGTAGCTGTCCCTACTCACAGGGTTCAATATGGTGTCATAGGATGCTCCAATTGACTGAAAACCGGACAGTAGCCACTCGTTTACCAACAACTGACTCATACTGAATAATTGAATGCATCGCCTTTCCAGGAAAGTGCGAATGATTGCATAATTTTCACTTGAACTAAGGTAATGTACGCAAGACGTGCGTTGAGAATGCTGTGTGCCCAGTCGGTCAACCGGAATCTGAAGGCTTGTCGAGGTGAAGTTTCTAAAACAGGTTCCATGACCTCATTGCAAGGCATTCAGTACTTGAAATGCACTCCAGTTATGATCCAACTCAGGTAATTACGTGTGGCACTTACGCACTCCATCACAAAAAGCGGCTGCTCGGATTCACACCCACGCAGAAGAATAATATGTAGTACACCCGAATATCAAAACCATCGCTAATGGGAAGAGTGACTCAGGTTTCGAATTACACTAAAGAATTATGATTACATTAAGCAATGCTGATTATATTTTTATGGAAGAGTAGAAAAATATGTTACCTTTGTAATGAATATGTATTTAGTGAAATATAAAGATGATTTCGGATACTACCAAGACTTTGAATAAAGAGTGCCAAAACAGGTCCTGGGATTCGACAATCATACCGATGGAAAAGCAAAGACTCTCCGGCATATATTTCACCTCCACCTATGAAATTTTCATTCGTATATACATCACCCTCTTCCCTTTTGGCCTGGCCAGAAAACATAACACAGCTAGTAATGAAAAAACAATTTGAACATTTTTGGGACACCTAGATTACCTCAAATCTTTCTCATAAATTTGCTATAAATAAATCTAATTGGTATAAATACCCTACACCATAATCTTTCTAATTAAAACTTTTTGTATTCAAATATTGCTGCTACTTCCTGGGACAATGATACCAATTATATTTCACGGCCAGAGTAATATACCACTATTTCATGTAATGCAACATGCGAGTATTAGTCAACCTTCGGGTCGACAACTACAGAGATCAAGCTAAAGGCTGGTTTGGTAAGTGATGATTGAACTCACTTAGTATCAAAGCCTGTGAATTTCACACGTCGGGGTAGGGGGGTTCCTATTCCTTGGATAAGGCTGAGGGTGCCTAGAGGCGTCATCCGGAATCAAACCCGGGGAGAGGGCCCGGGCCAAGCGCTCTGCCCATTGGATTACCACGCCTCCCATTCGGGTCAATGGCAAATTGTATTTTATTTCCGTTATTTTCTCGTATACTTTTGTTCCCATCGAACAATTGCATCAGTGATGCTTGAATTAAATGTAGGTGATGCTAAAGAATGAACGTCAAAAGCGCCCGCGAGAAATACCGAAATGGCACTCCTAGGTTACATCGATTTCCCTTCTGGTACGACGTAGATAGGTACCTTTGGTGTATCCATCCAAGGCAAATATTAATGTTTCAACTGTTTTGTCACGTTATAAATAAACAAAGCCACAGGATAGTTTAAACGGGATTTCTCGTAATCCGAAGAAAATTTAATCTGAAACAGTTATTAATTGCTTTTGTAAGGGAACCCCATTTTTTTGGTATGATCGAGGTTGACATTACCGAAATATGACATCCTCGAACCGATTAACGCAGTTAATTGATTAATCCAATCATATCCGAAAAATTAGTCGCATTCCCCGCTAGTACACGATCGAAATCTTGAAGAAACGACGTATCACGCCATAACACAAGCTCTCCTTTACGAGTTAAAGACGAGGACTGAATGTTTAAATCTGATTCCTAAAGGGGAATGACAATCCCAAGCAAGGAGTGAAAGGCCAGCGGAACGGGAGACGGGATGATATTCAATGTCGAATAACGAGCGCTCCATTTCAATTTTCATGACACTCTATTGAAACTAGTTTCAGAATTTTATGACAGCATCTTTGCCATTTGGTGAACTAAATAACAGAATAAATGAAATGGTTTTGTGCCGGGTTTAAGGTGTTGATTCTAGTTTGAATCGGCATTTGTCGAGCTTGAAGTTTCCTCACCAGAACGCTCAAGAAAATTTCAGAAACACGACATCTTGTTAACCTGGAATGCTATGAAATTTACTATTGTTGTCATGGATTCAACTGGGTGAAACTGTAAACAAATCAATTAACGTTTCAGAAACGGTTCTGATTCCATCACTATAACGTAGTAAACCAAATAATGGGAGACTCTATGGATCAAAAAATGCCTCAACGCTTTGTCCGTACAACCGTTCAAGTTCCATACCCAGAGTTAAGTAACGTCAAAATTTCCGCGAGCTTCCACTATTTTGATACTAGTAGCATTGCCAACTCCCAGCGCGGATGGATATAAATCCAACCCGTGACCCAAATTAAGTGCACCACAATCTCATACACTGAATCCAAAGGCGGAATATGTACGGAGGAAATGTTTTGCGGGCAATGATTTAAGCAGGACATTTCGGGGCGGAAGAACCATGACTCGTGCCAGAAAATAGATCTTATGGCTATAATTGGAGTAAAATAAACTCCGAATCCTTGAGTACTTCTGAAGGATAAACCCCAATATAACGCTGTCCTCTTTTACTCTCTTTCCTTTTCCAAACGTTTCCTTCCCTACTGATACAATTAGGGAACCTGTCAAAACCACATGGGGTTCTGATCCAATCGACCATTAACCGTTCAACCTCCTTCGAAAGGGTAAATAAGGGGGAAGGGGCGGGGTGGGGTGGCGACAGAGACATGCTCGTAATCACCCGGAATGCCTCTGTGCCTGGAAATTCTCTTTGGTTCTTGACTTCGTCCTTACTCATTTGGATCCCTTATCCTTTTTGCCCTCCGTCTGTCTGATATCTGCCGCCTTCATTCGTTCGAATAGACGTATTTGTTACTACTCACGACGGCAAAGACGAATCTTTGTAGCCGAAATCCAGGATTAAACTGTTATTAAATTAGATCGAATCTGCAGATAGCATCTTCGCCATGAATGTTGGCCAAAACGAGTCACGAAATTAAATCCTTCTTAACCTCTTTTTCGATGCACTTGAAGGGAATGTCTCCTTCCGAACAAGCGAATACTCACGTAATCTTACCGACTCGTCCTAAATCAAAGCGCAAAGAATTATCAAAACACGATAATACGCGTATAATATTTCCTCAGGACTAGTAGTCCCATCCCATACATCAATCAAACATCAGAGTTTGCGTAATATCCATGTCAATTTAAGATTTTTTCAAATAATTACATAGCCAAAATGTTTTACCCAAACCCAATTTAATAATTGCGGAGAGCATTTAGAGCAAGTATGCACTTATAATTCGTCATTATACTGTCAACATGTGATTTTAATTTTCTTATTCTTTTAATATTCTTGGCTTCCACAAGGAGGGAATTGTTGACAGGGACGTTGAGTAGGGATGTTAAGAAAAGGCTCATCAAAACTTTGATATGATCGCAGTTATTTAAGGCGAGGAAACATGGTCACTAAAGCAGGATGATAGAAGTAGACTGGAAGCTTTTGAAATGTGAGGGTGAAGAAGGTGAAATGGACAGAAAGGAAAACAAATGAGGACGTACCAGGTATGGTGGGCGAGGAGAGGGGTTTGTTGGGAGAAATCCTAAAGAGGCAGGAAAAATGGATGAAGGGCGCATTGATCGGCAGTGGTATGTTGAAGACTGTAATAGAGGGGAGAATATTAGGCAAACGAGGAAAGGGCAGGAACAGGATAGGGATGTTGGACGGAATGAAGGGAGGAAGTACACACAGAGATGAAGGGGTACTTCGTGTAGAGTTGGTCGGTGGATTGTGTTTTATTAGGAGTCTCAAAATATTTATTTGATAGTTGGGTCCATCCAAAACCTACCTTAACCGATAGATAACTTAATGATGATAATTATATATATATATATATATATATATATATATATATATATGTACACATATTTATATATGTATATACACATACATCTATACATGTGTACATGGTAGATTGTGGATTTAATACACTGTTAATGGACAAATATGGCATAAGTGTTTTGGCATATGCAAAAATTAATTAAAAGGACGTTAGTGTGATGATTTCTCCGGGTGATTCAACGTGGTTGCCTTTTCCTCCCTGCCATCGATATTTTCTAGCATAATCCTGAGGAAAGGATAAGGGTGGGTTGGGGAAGGCTTAAGTTTGAACTAAAATTGGGCGGCGAGATAATTAAATCAGTTAGGTTTGCAGATGGAGCAATAATTAGCCAGACAGCCAGGAATTAGGACTTGAAGGGAGAAAGGGAGGAGAGGGATGGGGATTGAGAGAGTGAGTGCGAAATTTCAAATTTACCGATCTTTTCTACGCCCTCTCCTCATAGATAAAAGTTTATATATATAAGACTACACCTGCACTCACTACGCACATGAAGATGGTTTAGAACACGAAAAGTGTCAAAAAGTAAATTTGCTAACCATTGGAAAGTTTAAATAAAAAATATAATTATCGGTCATGAATGTGCTCCGATTCCACCAAAGTACGTCTGAAAGTACAGAATTTGTGTCAGAACAACTATAAATTAAAGAAGAAGGGATTAAAATAGAGCAAGTATAGAAATTCAAGTAATTGGGCAGCATTTTAGAGGGAAATGTCCCGAGTGGTTAGGGAAATTAAAAGGGGAAATGCGTTGGTGAACGAAGCACTTACTAGACGAAGGGAAGTAATGAATGGCACACTAAGTTAAGATGAGAGGAATGAATTCGTAAATATTTCAGTATGGAGCGTAGTGCTTTATGGATGTGAAATCTTGTCTACGATGCAAGAAGATGAACGCCGACTGTCGATTTTTGAGGTGTATGCGTGAATAAGGATGGAGAAAATAAGTTGGGCATCCAGAAAGACCATTGACTAAGTTTGGGATGTGGTAAAAGGAGAAAGAGTAGCCTAACCAGAGTAAATTCTAAGAGGGCAGAGGAAAACCACACAGGACAATATTAAATATTATATAAACGATATATATAAAATTATATAAATAATGCTCTTAATATAAGAACAAGAAATATTCTTCCAAGGGTGGGAGCATGGCCTCCTGTAAGTCCCCATGGCTTCACCCCTGCCTTGAATGTGCGTTCGATCGAAGGCAGTCGAGGGATGTAAGCACGTTACCGACGGGGAGCTACTCACCGAGGAACGGTGGGTAGGACACGTTGTCCGTGGAGACCATATGGAAGTCAAACGGGATGAAGAGCTTTCGGTCGAGCTTGGGATCCGCCAGCGCGGGGTCCATCCTCTTGAGTGCCCGTACCTCTGTCACGCAGAGCACATCGGAGTTATCGCCGCACACCTCATCCACGGAGTTCAGGAGCACCTGTTGACGGAGGGGGAGGAAGGTGAAATTCGGAAACGCTGGCAAAGATATAGGAATTAACGAAAAAAAATCTGGAGTCAATTATCCCGAGGAAAATACCACATTAAAAATATTGCGTTCGCTTAAGTACATTGTTATTTTAGTCTGTCATATCCGTAAAAAAAATATTCGATTTGATTGGAAGTTATTACGGAAAAGATCTCCCAATTGATAGAAATTATTACAGATGTATTATTAATCGGTAATTTTATTTCAATTAATTTTTCTCCGCATTTATATTTGTACATCAGTTCTACTTTTGTTTATTCTCTTATTTTTCATGCATTCATTTGTTCTTATTTATTTATTTTTAAATTTAGTAAATTATAACATTAGAATTATCCTTTCGTGTGTAGGTGCTTTCCTGGAGTGGTTTTTTCGTCAAGGATAAAAGCCTTATTCCTCACATTTTTCCCACAATTTGTATATCTTTCTACATTCTTTATATTCATGCATATTCATTACAAATCGATCGTCATTATCTAGTTCTTTTAATTCTATTTAGCTCTCAAATACAATTACATTTTCATAGAATATATTTGAGGATGGGTTAGATGGAAGAAGGGACTACCACAGTCTCAATATCGTCCGAAGGAAGCCAATTATTATTGTTATTATACGAGGGTCATCCGGAAAGTAGTACCCGTTCGTGAAATAAAGACACAAAAGTAAATATTAACAAACATAAAAAATTTTATTTGAAAGAGGATACTTTAAACTACTTCTCAACATAATCTCCAAGCAAATTAAGGCATTTGTCATAACGTGTGACAAGTTTCTGTATTCCTGCTGCATAGTCCTTCGCCGCCAGCTCATTGAGATACGCGAGGGACCCATCTTGCACAAATTTTTGCATAATGCAGATGGTGTTTAACAATTTCATGAACAATTGTTCGAGAAACATTGGGAAAATACTCACAGATGTCATCAATTGTGACGCGCCGATCGTTCCTCACGAATTCGTCAACTGAGCTCACCAGTTGGTCTGTAATGACAGACGGTCTCCCCGAACGCTCATCGTCGTGTGTGTTCCCCCTCCCCATGTTGAAGTTGCGACACCACCGCCGAACAGACGACTCGTCCATTACATTGTCTCCATACACCTCCTTTAATTGGCGATGAATATCACATGGGCGAACGTTTCTTGCATTGAGGAATTTAATCACTGCCCTCACTTCACAACTGGCGGCGTTCTCAATTTTTTTAAACATTGTAAACAATCACAGAAACAACACAGGCAATGCTAGCGTCACGCAACTTGGCTCAGAGAAGGCAGACAAGCCACTGAAGCTATCTGACCTAGTCCAGCGGCTACTCGCGTCGTCAGCACTTCATGCGGCACGAACGGGTACTACTTTCCGGATGACCCTCGTAATTTGGTGGGGGTAGGAAAATCAGAAGATCGTTGAAGGATGGCAAGAGACCCAGCGTTGGTAATAGCCTACTCGAAACGACGGGCGCCAAGGGGTGCAAAGCCTAACGACCCATTCGACGGACGACGTTCTCCACATGGCATCCCAGTACGGATCGGGATACCTCTGAAAAAATATTGCCACTGCCGGGATTCGAACCCGAGCCATCATAGAGAAAATACAGTAAACAGCAATTGCGAGACCTTAAACTGTTTTCCCCACCAGTGAAAATCAATTTTTTTGTTGCAGTTTTACACTAATTAGTGTACAAATGTAAACTTTAAAAGAACTCGTATGAGATAATTATTAATATCCAGGGGCCTAAGAACAACTGGGATCTGTTAAAGTTATTTTTTCAAATTTGTAATCAGTTACAAGTGTCACTAGAATATTTTTTAAATGAACGGAATGCAGTTATTAGTAGGTTAAAGTCGCTATTGATAATCTTTGAAAACCTGGCCTTGGTACTGCGTTCAATGTGAAGAGTTTGCTGAGGTGTTATTATAAATAAAAATATTGTTGTGGCAAAGGTTGCATTTAAGCACCATGAATATTGATAACTGATACATTGAGATACATTCAACATATAAAAGTATTACTTCCTTCGATTAACAGGTAATGATACTTAGTTCTAGGGCACCATCTAAGGTGTGGTCAACAAAATGAAGAGTAGATAAAACACTTAGAACAAGGCAATCTTCCATGAGATTTACTCTCTGATGACCTTGATTTGCAACGGCTTCCTTTCTGTGAAACCGCGTTATGGCCGCGAGAATGCGCACGACGACCTCCAAGGAGTCATTCTTTCCTCATCTCGACTGACCTCCGCGGCGAAGTCCCTCCTGTCTGGCCGGGGCGTGGTTTGCGGGTGATGGCGTGGGTTCGTCTTGTGCGGTGCCGTCTCCGGGAAGGCGTAGTTGATCCTCGGCTTGATGTCCAGCGAAACGTAGCGGACGACGGCCTTCTGAGTCAGACTGCGGCAGTCCGCGGGCAGCTCCTTTCCGCCCTCGCCCTTGTCGGCCGCCACTCGCATCCAGTAATCCCCTACGGGCTGGTCCGCGGACAAGATGAAGTCCGCTCTCTCACCTGCGGTTGAAGGTCGAAGCGAAGGGCTTATTATTTTTCCTCGCAACGTTGAGGAGAACGTTAAGAAGGTGAGGAGTCTTAACCGTGTTTGCTTGTTTCATATTTTAGGATGACAAAATGATTATGATCCTCCCAAGAAGATCGCACCCTAAAGCAAGCACATGCAGTCTGAATTTATTTTATTTTATCTTGAAGAGGCAAAGGTTAAAAGACATCCCAACGTTTTATTCAACCGGAAAAACTTACCTACATTGGTTTGGAGATCCCTCTTTACCTTCTTTCATAAAGGCGAACAAAACAGATTAAAGAGTTATTTATACCAGCAAGTAAGAGCGAATGCTCTTCCATGCATTAATACAAGGCTTGATTCAGTTCAGAGTTCAGGGATAAAGGGTCGAATTAGTTCGGTGGCTAGTGTACTTGCTTCCCACCACGAGGATCCAGGTTTGAATTCCGGCGGTGACAGGATTCATTGACATTCCGAACCCAACTTGAGGTGCATTTTGGAGAAAACTTCGTCCGGAGCGTCCTTCGGATGAGACGTTAAATTGTGGACCCTTTGTACTCTTTCCTTAAGAATGGGAAAAAGCCGGGTTTTTTTTCTCCACCCTTCCTCCATTTCCTGAAAGTTTTACCCATACTAAACCACCTATATCTAATGGGGAAAATGACCTCCATCGTACGTCGCCTCCCCATAGAGGTATCTATAACTACAATACATGGGTAATTAGATACAGGTGAGTATAATGTAAGTATATTCTCGATTCATTCTCCTTTTTTATATTCTCTATTCCTTATAAACTGAAAAATATAAAGGCTGAATGGCTACTAGGCATTTTATTTTTATAGCATACTGATTTAGTTTTGTTTTCATAGAAATTATTTTCACGTGATTCTTACACTAATGATTTTACTGTCAAACGAATAGTATACTCTCTCCATATCTCATCTGCATTGTTTTATATAGTTTACGTATAACTTTACTTTGTTTATTGTTATGCAGCGTATTTACGGGAATCCTACCACATTAAGGAGGACTCTTAAATCTATGTAGAAATAAACAAGCACGTGGGTAATCGTAAATACGAGTATCGTAAGTACGCTTTTCACAAGAATATGAAATCTTTGGCAAGATGCGGTTTCATTTTCGCTTTCGTTTTGCAATTAGACGTAAACTTTTAGCAGAAGGTAATGCAAGCTTGTTTAACCCACAGCGTATTCATTTATTTATTATCTCATGGAAATAGATATCCAACGAGTTATTTGATTCTAACATGATTTTTCTCAAAAATAGACGTCTGAGTCATTATAGATAAAGTGAAAACTATCGTTGACGGAAACGCGGTTTTCGACCGGTGATGGTAGATAAAACTAACAAATTTTTTGCAATTTCTCGGGTCGTTTCTCGTTACACATCTGACCACGCAGAGCGACACATGATTTGAAATCGAAACTTAGTTAAAATGCGCGAGTTCCGAAGGGAATTCATGCTCAGATAAAGCGATTTTAATAAGGTTAATGTTGTTGCTTTGCAGAAGATCGCGATGACGGTATTGATTGTGATTCCGACAAACACGAAGACCAAGTGAACAGGAGTTTCAGAAATAACTTTGCAGCTTCCACATAAAAATGTGGAAGCTGCAAAGGCGTGGAGTGTAGAGCAGCTAGGCTGGGAATCACTCACGGAGTGAAGTTTAAATTACAGATTTAATCTCTTGCATTAACTGGAAGGATGTCTCTTTAGCAGTTATGTTGAAAATGTATTATTGCCCCATAATACTACGGTAGGAGAGATCATGTATATAAGATTAGAAGGATTAAGTGTAGAACAGATAGATTTAAGATGTCATTTTTACCGCGAACGATAACGGATCTGAATAACGTTGCCTGACCGCGCTAGGGGGAAAAATATTCGAGTAAAAATTAGTCTGGTGTATATTCACCCCCTGCTATACACCCTAGCGGTGGCTCGTAGGGTACTAAATAGAACTAAAACCGCAGGTTGTCGCAGGAGTTGAAAGGACATAAACCTTTATCATGCAATCCAAGCGAATATGATGTGTTGTGATTCAGGATTAAAGATTATAATTAGGTTTTTTGAGAATTACTGCTTTATTTTTCAAACTTGTTCCCGTTGTAATCGCAATTATCACGAAGGAAGAAAGAGAGTCTAAATGAGTGAGTGCTGCATTCCAGTATTGAGAGACTACTATATTAGGTTTTCAAGGGACTCTGTCACAATTAATTCCTTATCGTAACTATTTTAGTCGAATCTAGCACATTTTCTTAAAAATGTATTGTCATTGACGCTTTATTGGGTTCCAAATTTTGTCATATTGCAAAAGTTGCCAAAAAATGCAAAAGATTAGAAAATTAATTATTTCTCACTACACTCTCCGGTTGTTCAGATAATTATGTTTCCTCAAGGTGGGACTGCAATATCATTAAAATATGTGCAATCCCTGTTAGGACTGAGGTAGGAGTGGCAGTACTTGAGCAGAGCCGAGTTATTTAATCTGATCCGAACTCTTTTAATACGCATATTATTGTTTCCCACATATTCTTCTTCATAGTGCCAAAAATAGTCAATACCTTCTGATCCACAACCCTTACACCAATATGAAATTCCTTATAAATGGTTTAACAGTAAGCCACAATCAACCGATGTTTATATTCCCCTCTTTATAGTGCAATGCTGTGTAATTGAAGGATAATCCAATATTATTTTACAACGTGTGAAATTTCCACACTGCTGATGATATGCAGAAGTAATGTATAAGCTAGAATGAATGAAAGTTTTAGACAAGGACGAAACCTCTGCCCATCGCTCAGCTTTTGACTGGAAGAGGCGATGAAGTAAGTAGAAAGAGTGAGAACCAAAAGGATAGAGGCGACGTGGTACGAAATCAACAACCTCCGTGTCTACGATGGCATCTAACTTATAGAATAGAATCGAGTAGACACGAAGAAATCCTTGAACTCAAATTGAATCAAGTATGCACTTCAAGGATATTACATGCAAATCGAAAGGAAGACAGATCGACCTCCATATATCGCAAAATGACTTAGAGCTGAGAAAGCATTAAGGGCGAAGAGGACAATATCATGCTCAAGGAAGCAACGGTTTCAAACAAGCAATCAGGACGAGAAAATATATTTGCAGAATCACCTATCATTGGAAGATCAGAACAGAGAAGAACTTAATCCTGCTAAAAGCAATGCTGTTTTCCATGGCTCCAATGTAGAGATAAGATGAGAATAATGAATCCATACGGAGGTTAAGAAAAGGGAGAGGCCACTACGGAGAACTCAAGGAAGAAAAAGAACCAGATATACAAGCTGTATTAGATACGCATTGAAGCATTATGAACTTGTTAATGGCAGAATAACGAAACCATATTAATCAACCCAAGGCTGGCTTTACGGGTAACCGTAGACCTCACCTATACCGCCACTCCGGGCAGAAGCCCAGCACTTTACCGACTGTTCGACCAGTGTTTCTCCCTAACCATCCCGATTAGGCCACCAATAGAGAGGTGAGAACTCGCGAATCCGCGTGCATATTAGCATTGCGATATTTTGACATTCCCTGGTAGAACCGTCACCATTAGATCCTTACCGCTTTCCTCCCCCCAGTCCCAGCAGTATAACTTATGCGAAGGTCTCACGGTTGTGAATAATAATATACATCAAGATAGCACTAGCAAAAAAAAACACAGAAACACACAAAAAAGAAAAGAAACTCAAACTTTTCTCAATTTTTGGTGGTCAAACCACCTTTCTCAAGGGAGAGAAGGAAGGAACTGAGGAGAAGGTTTTAACAGAAATGGCCGAAGATACTGGATTGAAGGGGAAGGTAGGGAAAGGTTTGCGAGGGGGAGAGTTGGGAGGAGAATTTTCAGAAGTGTGGGAATAATATGGAGGGTTTTAGAAGCGGAGGGGGGATGAAAATCTGAAGATTGGGGTAATTAATGTCTAATATACAGCAAACAACATACAGAAAACCTGGTTCATCCCAGGAAATAAGGAACCAGACAAACGCCTGTTCTAATGTTTTGAGTGGAGGGTCAGAGAATGGGAGGGATGCTAAAATGGAGACACTATAGCATTTATCAAAGGCAGTTTAATGTTCGGAGGCGTGCTTTGGAATTGGGAGCACCCCAATCAGGGAAGAATGCATGCATCAAGCATAGTAGTTATTGGCTCTAATATTTAGGGGTGTGGTACAATGTCCAAAATAAAAGTTAGGGTATAGGCACTTCAGAAGGTAAACTACATTTCTGGAAGTAAATAAAGAGTAGGGAATTGGTGAGAGAGACTTAAAAACCGGGTGGGAGAGGGATGGGGTTCGTATTTTGAAAATAGGACATGTGTTGCATCTAGGTTTATTGCATGACATGGGAGTGGCTTTGGGACGGGGTGGGGATTTAAGGAGTGGATTGGTTGATTTGAGGACATCTGATAAGTTTGCGGGGTGTTTGAAAGTAACGGAGGGACATTTGGGAAAAAAGTTGGTGGTGGAGTTATGGTTTTTGAGGATAGGGTAGAGGTTTTTTTAGGATTGATCTCAGAGACTGTAGGCCAGGGATATATATATATTTATATATATATATATATATATATATATATATATATATATATATATATAACCATAAACAACCAGAAGGTCGTTTTAGTAGGACGATTAGTCTACGCGAGGAAGATCGACTGAGTAAATACTACTCCGTCCAGCGCGAATATTTCAGCGGCGTGAATTGATTCCACTCACCTGGTGACAAAATGAAAGACTTGACCTCGGAGGGCATGGTGGGATTCCCGTCCAGCGTTATGATGGAGAGGGTGTGTCCGTCGATGGAGAGTCTGACGGGGCACCCGGCGACGCCCCCAGCGTGGGCCACCCTGAACCTGTGGCGGAGTCCGGTGCGGACCTTGAAGGAGGCGACGGGGGTAGGGGGCGGCAGGGACCCCTCACCCCCAGCACTGCTACCCTCCACCTCATTTTCCAGGTCCAACTGCAACGGTATATAACCCAACAGTGCCTTAAAGCTACTTTTACGTCTCTCAAGTTTCCTGAAAAAATTACACTTTTAATCGAAATAGAATCCTCAGAGAAGGAGTCAGGGTTAGGCGCAGGCAGATAAGAAGATTAACCGTATATTTTGAAAACCATTTCTCCCAATAACAATAGATGGGGGATCAAAATGATCGCTAACAAAGACGATCAGAAAACAACCAAGTAGCCAGTTTTGTGAAAATTATTACGTCTAACTCTTATTCCATTGCATCTCATACTAACAGCTCATATAGAATGAATAAGGCTAGTTAACGTTACGGTGGAGCACCGTGCGATATTTTATGAGCTCTGTCATCTTAAACTGCTACCATTCCCTCATATTCGCCTCTTTTTTCGTCCTCACAGCTTCTTCCATTTCACAGGCACCACCTCCCGACTACATCCCTTCCACCTACTCACACTTGAAGTCCGTTCAATCCTCCCAAACTCCCTCAAGCATCATTCACACTTACAGTTTTCAGATATTTGCTCCATTCAACCTGATTCACGCACCACATTCATTTCAAGTAGATAAAATAAGGAAGCGCAAAATATTACGACTCAAAAAATTGGTAGACTGATTTCGATGCTTTCACCTTTATCATAATTTTCATGACCAGAAATGATAGCTTAAGAGAGCTTCGCTGTGAATGAAAAATGTTCCGTATTATGGATTTCGTTTTAAAGAGTATTAGAGTACATTAAGTCTTGGATAATTTGTTGGCATTGTCAATTGTGTACTGAAACTACACAAGTTAATTATGTAATTAAACCATTGCAATTAAGAGAGAATTTAATGTAAAAGTGATAAAAAGTTGTATATTTCTACTTACTATTCCAAAAACTTAAAGAAAAAATGTTGCTCCTCCTGTAATTTTTCTTATCCTTCGTAAATTATGGACTTGAATTTAATCAAAGTAGTCCACTGGCTAAAGTTGGATTTTGATGACTATTAAATAAGCAATGCTACTCTCATAAATTCTTCCTAGCACTACTCTCAATAAACATTCTAAAACCATTCTTCACCTCTGCACACTCCTCAACTCCGTTCATTATGTTCAAGATGCCTCTTCTATTTCCCCCCTCCCCACCTCACTTACCCAACATTCCCCCCCTCTGTATATTGCAGTCTTCGACGTTCCGATTCTCCAAATAGATGCCGTAATGCAGGGCCGGATGACGTAAAAGCCATCATTATTTGAGATAGAAGCCAAACACGAAAACTAAGCTCAAAGTAGATACGTATCGACCCTATGGAAAGCCAATAATCGTTACTTGACAAAAAATAGAACCTCGACTGTATAGCCAATCAAGCCGCTGGGACAAAAGAAAGAAATTAGTCTCAATTAATGAAAATATTAATCGATAAAAATAATGTTTGACGTAGGAGTGCACCATGAAACTGCAGAGTTTGCTTCTGGTTTGCAGAGGAATGATGAAAATCGCACACGCTATAGATAGTTCAGATTATGAGGGCAAAATATGTGAAATTATTCCCGAACTTATAAATACTGGTTGTTCCCTCCCACCATTCGCGATCACAGCAAACTTACGGATTAACACGCCAATATTTTTTTGTGGACATGTTGTTGCGCCTGTTCTTATATTTTATCACTTTTACAAATACTTTGTGTGATACATTTATGAATCGCAATTTTATAATTAAAGGCTCGTGTTCTCACACTCCACAATCCCGCGTAAGCACAAGGCGACTCCTAGCTTTCAATCCCGGGGAAATATCATTTCCCATCCTCTTTCTCTTGCTGGCTTTTTTACCCTTGGGCTTGACTTCGAGGAAGTTTTAGTAAAATAAAAATTCCTTAGTTAAAGGAATAATATGCGTGATTTGCAAAAATGCTTCCCCGAGTGTGAATGTTTTTTTACCATTAAAATGATATCTTCAGGAGCATAACTGTACTTATCGTAAACAGTATATAATATTTTATTATGCATTAATTTGTGACAGAAGTAGCCGCAATTACAGCTATACATAGAGAAGCGATTCTTGGGAGCAAACTACGCATGAGTGTCCCCTCCCCAGTGGTTGCTAATTTGACCTCTTTTGTACTCTAGCCTTGGAACCTTATTGGCATCTGTCAACCCCTGCGTCACTTTCTTTACGATACGTAATTACGTCGTACCAATAAATAAAAATTATCGTACTTAATAAAAAAGATATAGCATCTTTTATGTGGCCGCTAAGGTCGGTTGCTAGGTAGCGAGTCATTCTACAATCGGGAAAGAAATCTTCCGACAATTCAATCAAATTTCGTCACTCGAAGAGTGAGTATTGGCTTTGTAAGAATACAATGATCGTTAATTAACAAAAAAAATCGCTTCGAGTTTCAAAAAAATTGTTTCGCATAAAATATATCTGCCTATACAAGTTTTTGAAAGAGTGCCAAAAGCTAATTAAAATGGTCTAGTGTGGTAAAGCGAAAAAAAATATTTCCTTTGATATCTACGGGGCGTGCTGTGGTATTAAACATCTCCACGGGAAACAATCCCGATAGTTATGTAAGTTCTATTAATAGCTAGTAATTAGTTACAAACAATAGGGTCCACTCTGATGTGGTTATCGAATTAGATCTTTTTATATTCATGAGGAACCAACTTAATTTTTACCTATTCTCCTCCAGAGAAGTGAACTCAAACCAGAAACTTAAAGAGCCTCAGTGCCAAATATCCCGCGGTGAAAAGCTCACTGCAGCACAAAAAATGACTAAATTTTTAAAAAATACCGGAGAAGCTTGAGGTAAATCACTTTGTAACCTACTTACAACCAAATTTGATGATCTGATAGATTTTCATGACATAGAGTAGTAATGTAAAATTAAAAATATGATCAATTGTTATACAGACATAAAGTAACGAAATACGGACCGTGATACAGTGATTGATTCAAGTACTTTGTTGCGGATGTCTTCGCCATGATCTGCTTTTCATTGAAATTGACTTAGGATATTGGTTTAAACAACATCAAGTAAAATGAAGGTTTATGCTTGCTAATGCTAATTTACGCTGGCTGTATTTTTCCCTAGAGTACCGAAGTATTTCAGGGAATTGTACGCAATTACTGAAATGAAAAGTAACCGGCAGAAATATGGAGAAACAAAGAGGTCAACTTTTATAAAACATGGTGATTACTAAATAAATCTAACCCCTACCTTGAGCCTGAATATTTAAAAGGAACACACTTTAGTTCATTTTCTAAGAAATTATTTCACAAATTATAGTCTGTAATATAGTGGGTATTCCAAGGCTTCCCTTATTTCTGAATTCAAATGCCTGAATCCTTTGGATTCCCGTTTAATTTCAGATACATGATGAAACACTCATGCAAGACTTCATGGGGACCCCTTTAACGGGATCACCCTCCCATTTAAGTTGAAGCCTTAATTCGACTTTCGACTACGAGTGCCAAGTACTTCCCATGGATGCAAAGAGGTGGTCCGCCAAAAAGCGAGAAATTTCTACGAGGGACCGAGGTGACCCGAGCTGAGTTTGTGCTTATTTTAAATTCAGATTCAGAGGAGAAACTTTCCAAGAGTTTTCGCGAATCGATTCAAAACAGCTTGGAATATGGGACAAACCCCGCATGCCAACGAGGATGAAAAAAAAATAGATTTTGGTCCACGTGTTTGGAATTTGATTGATAGCTTGCGCAAAATATGCTTAATTGATTGGTAAATCTTGATGCAAATAGTCAGCTGCAGATTTACACGCAGATAAGAGTCAAGTGTCTATTTTTTGCACTTAGAAGTTTCCATTTAGTTTTTGCTCAAGGATACACGTAAAATTTATTCGAAAATTGCAGCAAAATGTGTTGAGGGTTCGTAAGGATTAAAGAACGATCGCCTTTACTTTAGGAGACAAATATGGGAACTAGTCTCTAGTAGTAGGCATCTAGGAAGACCAGAAAATTCTGTCGTCGAAAACTTTTTAAAAGTTTAAATAAAAAAATAGATTGTTATTTTGTTGCCATTTCTTTCTAAGAAAAGTAAATTCAAATTAGCAGCTTCAAACTACGCCAACAAAAGATCCTACTGCGGGAAAAACTCTCTGCAGTGCGTGGGATAAGTTAAAAGTTTAAAAAAATATACATACCCGTTAACTTTGAGGAAAAAAGAAAACTAGACAGTGGGCCAACTCTAAAGATCAGAGTTTGTACGGCTCGAAGTTGGGTGGTGGAAAGCATAAAAGCAATTTCGAAAGTTATCTAGGTGACCTTGAAAATAAAAATAACTGACCCCATCTCCCGCAGCATCCAGCCAGCAGGTTCCCACGGCAACCCGCAATTGCGCGTCATCCCGCGACCTTGACCTCAGCGGTGGAATCGCTATGAAGATTTCACTTCCGGATTTTACTTTGACAACTTCGGCCCGACATGCTCGTGTTTCCCCCGTGCACTGAGTGGATATTCCGCGCTAACAATTATCAAGGGTGAATGCAATTCTGCAGGGGGCCCAACTGGAAATTCCGTTCTTCTGCCAATCCTCTGCAGATAAACAATGGATATTACTCGGAGCCCTAAACGTAATTTCGGAATTCACGCCATCAAATTCTCATTTAAGTTCCAAAAGTGTCATTCGAACGAGACAAAATAAATTTAAATATTTTTTTTTCAATTTTTCAACTTCAAAGTTCCTTAAAGTTTTCAAAGATAGGACTCCGAGTAAAAACCCAAATTATTTAATAACCGTCCCTAAATCCCTGTCTCTACACTTCCTTCTGTCCATCCCCCGTCTGCCTGAAATGCAATTGTTTCCTCATCCACCCTCGCTTCGTTGGCACGCTATTCTCTGTCATTTCCTTCAGCGTAGTCTCGCTTCGAATTACCTCTGCTAATAGCCTATTGCACCAAAGTGTAGGGATGATTAGAATTTAGAGTTCATAATTAAATTCCAAATTGATGTTTGAATCCTCTTTTAGAAATTCAAATTTCTGAGGCAAAAAACTCGACGTAAGGATTTATTTTCTTGCATTTATCTCATGCGTGTAAGCAGTGAAGACCTATTTCTGAAACCTACAAATTTCAGCTATTAATCGAGAGAATCTATTTTAAAAATATCATTTTAATATAACACGCTTTGACTTTGGTCTCTTGTTCCAAAATTGCATCTTCCATGTTCTACGGTATTAAAAAAATAAGTTTGCCTCTGGTCTGCAGTACTCCTAACCACATATTTTTGGCTGTGCATCAAATATTATATTTTCTGACGTAAATCTTTAAATATGACGAGATAGTCACTGAAAGCCATGAGGAACTATAGCAAAAAAAAGGCAATTTGCACCAACCTATGGTAAGTTTATTTCTTTCGCTTTTCCCAACAGTTTTTAACCTAGTTGTTGTAATTTATAAAACGGAGCATTTTCGGTCGTTGATAACTATTTCCGACGTTATCGCTGTCATTCAATAAAAATCACAAAATAAATTTGCAATATATTACTTAAAAATTAGATGCTCAGATAAATGAATGAAGTAATATACACAGCATGCAGCTTATTTAATTAAATTTTTGTAGATTTCCAGGGCCAAAGCTCCGTGGGAGGAGGAGAGAAAAACGATATTAGCCATTAAATCATATTATATTAACTTTATGGTCAAACAAAATTTAATTTAATTTTTACTGTGGTCAAGATAACTATAGAAAAACGAGCCGAATCCAGTAGATTATTATGTAAAATGGAACAATTAAATTAGCACAATTATGAAAAGACAACTAATTATATAAAACGCTTATTATTAAACTACATACTCGCGCCTGTTTTCAACGGAAGCATATTATTTCATCCTTAATGTTGTGGGTGCGAAGACATTCAGGGGCATATTCATACTATTATAAGTTGTATTTACCTCTGTGACCATATCGTACATAAATCTGCACGAAATTTGCATATTTCTGTCAGCAGAAGGTGAATACCTTTCACGGTAGAATAGAGCACCGGAAGGATCAAGTCGGCACTGAACACGGACGGGGTAAGCAGGAAGGAAAACATTTACTTTGCGCGCCACCACGAGGGGCGTGGGACGGGAAGTGTTAGAATACCAGCTTCAACCAGATCTTTGTTGGTTTAGTTGATGTTTTCGCAACAGTAAAATCAGATTAAGTTAGGGTTTTAGATCACGGTATTGGTATTCTTAACCTTGCTTTTTTGCGGTCACAAAGAAATAAGGTTAAGCTCATGCATGTCTGCGTCTTTGTGCATGGAGAAAAAGTGTTACATCAGCACTCGAGTCTTTTATTCTTTTTGTTCTGGTGATCAAATTTGCGAAATAGTGTGCGACTGTAATAAATACCTAAGAGTCACATATAAGTCTAAATGTTTGTTACCTTGCTTGCTCTCCACTCATTTAGAGGGATTTCCCATTTGGGTCCATGAAAGAACCGTATGAGAGCTATTTTATTGTCAAAATAGTTTTTCACAAACATAGCGTATCTTTATATCAACTCAATCGAATCACTTAATTACCATTTACTGCGAATTCCAAAACGTCTACTCACCAAGACGTAACAAAACCTCTCTCCTTTACTTTCACCTGACATTCTCTCAAAACACGTCTAATGAACCTGTTTCTTTGACGTGGAACCGCATACTCGTATCCTTCTGATGCCTACTCGGCGTGACGAGCTGTGAGTATGAGTGAAACGCAAGCGCTTGACGTGTTCCTAATTATTTAATACGATCCCGTCATTGTCACACTTAGTGCTGCATTATCCATTTATAAGAGAGAGAATAATAAGGTGGAGGGAGGGATCGAACAAATTGTAGAATTTATATCACCGCAAAACTTTTTCACGCTTCCTTAGAAGGTCTTAATTATAGCGAATAAGGTGAGAAATGAAACTCAAAGACTTTCCGCCTTCCGGTTGAATTCTCAGAAACGTCCAATTATCCTGAAAATTAAAACCGAAAATCCACAATGGGCCTAAACATTATTTTCTACTTATAATCAATCGCAGCGCTCAACGTTTCAGTTTCACTTTCGTCGCCAACTAAGATAAACATTGTCTTACAGCACCATGGAAAGTTTTCTACATTACTGGAAAATATGATTATGCCGCAGAAAGATAATTATTACTACAAATTACGACAGGAATCCGCGGTACTTCTAACTGATAAGGGTAACAAAATTGAAACTGTACTACATGATCATAGAATGGTAATTAATATGGAATGTAAAAAAAATTACAATTATTAATAAAACATGTACATCAAGAAGGTCCGGAAAAGCAAAACTTCAGCCAAACTTGATCAAATTTAAACAGTTGTAAAAACACGAATGAGGCTTTTTTTACATATGACTGCAAAGTTTCTTCGAAAATAACTTACGATTGATCATCGAGAATGAGTGCCTCGTGAAAGGAAGGAAAGACTTCCGGATATGTGCCGCCAAATTCATTTTCAACTATATTGTTAATTTGAAGAACTCATTTCACCACATTACGGACGAATTAAATTTAATCAATTTATGTCTTTATATTACAGTAACCAACCGGGTTAGAGGTTGGATTTTGATGGACCTTGGCGCAATAAACTACCGTATTTATAAGCTCCAGCTAAAATGACACAAAATATCATTAAACCCTAAATCAGACAGTGCAATAACTCTTTTGCCCACTTTCTGCATCCCATGATTCCATCCAAAATGACCATTATTGTTTATTATTTTATTATTTATTATCCCTCTGCCCTATCATGAAGTAATTTAAATATATTAATTGTTATTTAATCCTAATTGAGGGTATCAGGGTTTGCTGTCACAACCACTACGCAAATTCATGGAGCAACGTACATTTTATGATTTTAAAATAATTTTTGGATGCAAAGAAAGTGAATGAAATCCTTTTATAACCAATAAGAGACTTAATTGCAAATATCAACCAGGTAGCGTAGGAGAGGGTAGGCAAAATTTCCAGAATATTTATTCCAATCCAAAAGCATGCAAATGTCTTGGATCTAATTGAACATTATGTTCAATAGGTCTTTGGAGCGAAATAGCATTTTCAAAAGAATTACATTTTATACATTATAACCCAGCGATATGAACAGAGCGAATCCTTAGCAAACCTGTTTTAGGAATCCGTGTACTCGCCCAATCAATTTTGGATGTTGATATCAATGAATAAATTTAATTTTTAATTAAATGTGAAAGGGCATTAATGTTACCAAAATTCCACGAGAAATAGCGTCGAATGTCGGAGGTGCAGAATAAAAGAAGAGTTCTATCGTCGGGCAACATCGGCAAGTGTTAGACTAGCTGCTAAAATTCGCACTGGAGGACAAGGGAATCTGCACGCGAGGAGATTGGGGAGGAGGCAAGTTTTAGGCCATTGCTGCTCCGATCGAGGCTGCCATCGCTCATAAGCAACCCAAGCACCCAAAGCCCATACCATGACAGAATTGCCAGAATTTCAATTCATTGTTACTTTTGTGCAGTTTGAAATATGAAACTATGAAAATTATTTTACGGGAACTTTCGGATTTGAACAAATATTCTGGAAACTTTCTGCCCCAATCTCTATTTTATCTTACACCACGCAATTTAATAGTGATTTGCGTGGTGCGCGCGTTACCCATACAGGTTGAGATTTAGACTGATGATCGGGAGTACTCAAATGCCGACGGATGCCTCTCAAACTTCAAGACTAACGTTAATTGTCTAGCAACCAGAAATTATCCTCATTTTGTTAACCCCAGGGAAGTAGTTTATCGGCTCCCACATACGTAGGGATCAAACATGCGGTAAATATTGGTGCGAGGTGAGCTTTTCCCTTAATTAGCAAACTAAGCATGGTGTTGTAGACTGACTGTGAGTGTTTTTATTGCTAATTAATCATCCCACCAATTTCCCGACTTGATACTAGTGACATGGTCTTATGCTGGCAAACCGACATCAGTGTACTCCCAGCAGATTATACCCCACTTAATTATTCACACACATTTGGGATGTATTTGTCGAAAGATGATTTCGTACGCGAATCAAGTGGGCAAACAAATTACAATTAGGCACCGAATTTCAGTTTATGAGATCCGAAAGTGTTTTGGAGATGAATTTATTTAATCTTTTAACAGTGCTGAAGACAATGCTTCACCAAAACTCCTTCAAAAAATATACCAATTTTCGGTAAAATTGTAGTTTTCTTATCAAAAGAACTCGTCCACAGAAAACGTTAAGACCCTGGTGGCGTACCACGACACGATTTAGAGTACTCGGTAAAAACCTGCCTCGAGGAGTGGGTCAGAGAAATTGACCTGTCGTCAAGGAATGCGAGGAAGAAGACAAATACTCCACCTCTAAATCATCTCCTCGCACCTCGCCGACCAACAATACACTTTCATCTCCCAAATGTCAACACGCGTCGTGAACCAAGCAGTTTTGAGACGATAAAGGAACGATTTGTTCGACATAACCTTCAGGCGGGGATAAGACTACTCCATCACTTTCTCCGCGCCTTAATAGGAAAATCGTGAAAGGGTATCTACTGGGGTACCCGAGATTAGCCCCCTTTCTAATATATTTTCACCGTGAGTACGTTGTTCCACATTAGCCATTGATCGATTCGTCATCCACGATTTCCTTCATGTGGGATGCGCTTAGACGAGTGAGAGAGGTGGCATCTTCGGGTCCTAGACAATAGGTGAAAAGTAAGCCGAGCTATGCCATGGCACGCATTTTCAAGGAGTAATATCTGCGATGCAACGTTAGGCCGATAATTATTCTTACGATATAATGAACACCGCGTTCCTTATCTCAATCAGTGCACGAATTGATCGATTGATGTAAATACGAAACAATTATCGGAAGAAGAAAAAATTGTTCTATCCATAGTTTCTATTGTGATTTCTGCTTCTAGATGATGACATTTGATGTTATTATCTCGAGTAATCTCTCTATTAAAGGTTGGACCAATTTGAGGGTCCCCAACCAGTTTGTGTACAACGCATTTCGTTGAATTCTTTTCCCCCATTTTATTTCAACGTACGTTCTACTTGTCTTAACGCCATTACAACCAATTATCGTCACTCCTCGATCCAGCTTACCTAACATCCTTATTCCACTACACTCTATAATATAACACACTATTTTAATACCACAATACGCGCTTTTCTGCCTTTCTCGGATTTTGCCTAACAACATCCTTTCTTCCGCCACGTTCATATTCCACGGGACGGGTATTTAACAACAGTCCTGGAATATTACCGCGATGGCGTCGATTGCCTACGTCGACGTGAATACGTAATGCATTCGCGACTACTCGTGTCAATTACGTGAGGTCTCTTCCAAAAGTAGTAGGAATGAGTCGATTAAAAAAAATATTGCCACAATTGATACATTCACTCAAAAGATTTCGAAGTGCGCCCAAACACCGCTGCCAGCGGGTTTTCCACGCCTCGTACGCCTTCTGTGAGCCGGCGCCCAGAATGCTGCTAAGTTCACTCGTCACGGCCTGTCGTAACGTTTCCACCGAGTCGTGTTGACGTCCTTTCGGCACAGATTTGAGGTGGGGTAAGAGGGAGAAGTCTGGTGGGGTAATGCCAGGGATGTAGGGTTGCTGAGGCGAGTTTCCTTTGGTTCGTCCGGGAGCACTCGCGGCACCAACCTGACACACACCTTTCTCATGGCCATGTATTCGGTTACAAGTCGATGCACATAACTTTTAGGGATACCAAGTTCATCTCATGCGAACATCCTTAACGTTCGGGGTCTTCAACACTTTCTCTACCCCTCCGAAACAACTTGTGCCACTCAAAAACATCCGATCTACCCATGGAGTTATCATCAAAAGCTTTCTTGAGAATGTCATGAGTCTCTTTCCCTGGTTCACCCAGTTTCACGGCAAATTTGATGGCGTAGCGCTATTCTAGTAACCAGTTCATGACAAAGTGTAACGAGGTCACGTTATAGAGGTTTCGCAAACGAACGATCCGCACTCTGCAAAGGATAAGCTTCCAGCCTTTCCTGAGACTCCCCTCCCTCGAACACAGCCAGAAAAACCGCCGCCCATCCGTCCGTCTATCCGGGAAAAAATAAGTCATAGTACTTTTGGGACAAACGTGGTATATCTCATTGCGTTTTCTGACCCTGAATTTGCACTGTTGACTCGTATCCACGGCAAGATTCTCTGTGGGGTTTCATTCATAGTTGAATCAACTAATTTGAAATAAATAGAAACACAGCAAACTTGTTCTTTCGAATTAGTCGAAGAAAGTTTCAAATCACCATAATTTTCTCGTTTTCAATATTTGCGACGTTCATTCGATCTCTCAGTTTATTGACGCACAAAAGAATGTAATTTCTCTAAATTTACATCATTTACGGCAGCATACAATTCTGGCACTGTTTCATGGAGGCACATCCAATAGGGGTCGAGACCATGCCGACTCGAGTCTCATCGAGTAATCCTCCCCTTAATTAACTGAGCTCGAAGAGTTAGCCGTCCTATCGAGAGTCTGCAATTTATCATGTCACAGAAACAGTTAACATGTGTCCATGAATATAAAACAGGAACCTTACGCACTAGGAAATCATTATTCATTGAAAGTTGTGAATGAAAAAACGAGACGAATGAAATGGAGGAATTGAAATAATTCGGATATCAGGCAGCTTGATGGCTAAAGATAAGAACAGTGGGTCGTGTTGGTGTAGTGGCGAGTGGACTAGCTTCACACCCGGAGGACTCGGGTTTGAATCCCGGCTTTCGAAGATATTTTTTAGTTATCCTGCTAGGGGTGTTATGTGGAAAGCACTTCAACTGGAATAAGTATGTTTGTCTGGTGGATGGAACGCTAAATAGTGGATCACTTGGCGTCTTTCGATAAGAACGTGCTTACGACGGCGCCGGGTTTCTCTTACCCCCTGCCCCTACTCCTTGAAAAATTCTACGTCTACCAATTTTCCTACCCATATCTAATGCTGCAAATGCTTTCAACTATCGGTCGACTTCCCTGATTACTACTTCCACTAAGTACTACTGGAAGAGTAGAGTGCCCTTTAGGAATGAGCTGGCAACTGTTGAGAATAGAGATGATAATACTTGGTTAAATTTTAACAAAGTATTTAAATATCCCGATTTGCGTAAGAATTAAATTGAAATGAGCAAGTGGTTAGTGACCGCCATTAATTGGTAAGTTTCAGTATCCACCGAAGTCTCACGCGCTGGCCTGTATTAGCCTCGGCTTGGGACGGGAGCATTAAATTCAGTTTTTAGACTAGTGGATTCGTTAACCCTTTAAATCAGTCGGCACCATATCCAATCATAAAATTATAAATTATTGATGAATTAAGTGTTGGAATGTAGGAGGGGGGGATGAATGAGGGGATTTGATTTGGACTGTGCAATTTAACGATCGATATTCATGCCGAATCACGTGATAACGATGACTCGCCGAGCTTCGATTCAATGCACTTAATGCTGAACTATCCCAGCTTTATGAGTCAAATGCGAAGTAAATGAAGGATTGTGATATACCATATCCAATATCGACCATCCATAGTCTATGAATCGGGTTTTTTGGTAAAATATGGAATCTCGTATGGAGAAAGAAATCGTGCGTAGTTTATCACGTAAACGCGGTCGATAAGGCGACAAGAGTGGCTGGAAACAAACGGCGTACTAATACGTGACACGTCTTCAAATCGCACATCCATATCGAAAAGTATGTGATTTCGATGCAGAGTGGTTTGATAACGTTATACACCCATTTCAATTAAAATTTCGATGTCAATAATAATTGGGCATGCGACAAAAATCACAGAAAGGTTATAAAACAAGGCCAGTCCTTCAATATTTAGAAGCAGAAAGTTTTAAACCATCAAAAGACAAAATATTATTTGTTGATATTATAAGATTATGTCTCGCACCCCCTGATTAATATCAGGGACGGAGAACCAATCGACTCCTGTCTTCTTGTTTTGGCAGCGTAACTTAACTGCGAATTCATACATTTTCGTGCAATGGACGTCCATTTAGAAATATTCCAGTGGTGCCTCAGACGTGAAAAACAAAGCGTCTAGCCGCGCACTAAATTCAGCAATCGTTCAAATAGCACCCTGGTAGGAAAATAATAAATCGCCAATGATCGCAATCTTTTGCAGTGTTTTTTTTTATATCTTGACCATTTAGTAGCACGAGGAGCTACTGATCACCTCTGGAATCATAGATCTTAACTTTTCACGACTCGAGAGCTCCAAATTATACGTAACACTCATAATGGGTCGAGGGAGAACATTTTTATCCCGAGAACTGGAAATTGAGTTTCACTCAGTGGAAGCACATTTGAGATTTTTGGCTGGCTCTCTGGATTCAATCGAGCGTGTTTAACAGTCTCCAGGGAGAAACAATGGGAGGCTCTTTATGGGCCCATGGGAAAGTCTTGACTCCACCGAAACCTCCACTCTAGCCCCCATCCCTACGACAAACTAAATGGAATGACCCTACATCACTCCGTATCCCATATCACGAAAAAGTTATTGTTTTCCCGATGAGTGAAAGTTTTCGCGTCGCTAGGACGTTCTGTAATGGATCCCCTATCCCGGCATTCACCTTAGGCGTTTATTTTTTTGCAGAAAAACGAGGACAGATATTTCCTTCGTCAAAGCGAGCGTAGTTTACTGCTGCGGGTTTTGTCGGGTTAGGGAGAGAGAGTTGATATTGGTTGAACTACAATAATTGCATTGTTATGACAAGGTTAATTTTTCCTGACATACCATCCGCAAGACGCATTCATTCAACATCGGTGAATTAGGTTCATGTATGCGCATGCAGAATAGCAATTACTTACCTCTTCAAGCCATAAATGTCAAAACGGGATACGGAATTTCAAAAAAAGACGTATTCTTTCCCAATGACCTGTTCCTCCTATTGACTACTGACAAGATATCTGTCGAATATGTACACCCAAATGAATGAGGACATGCTTTGTCGCTAGCTCCATGAATTATTTGCAGGTTTAAACTTTGGTTTGTGCTTTAATTAGCTTAATATGCAACCCTACCTCATACACCACCAATTGAGGCACATTTTAACTTCGCCTGTGATAATCTTTCCTTAGTTCAGGCGAAATATAATCATTATAATATCGCATTTGTGGGTTATTCGGAATTTTGTGTGCTAGAAGTGTTTCCTCTTTCAGGGAAAATTTTCAAAATAAAAATACATAAAAAAGGTATGATACTTAATGAAAGATTGAAAATCATATATAATCCTGCCTGAAAATCTTCCTAGCTGGCCAAGAGATTTGGGCCCAATGAATATTCTATTCTTTCGTGTTAATCCGAAGCAAAGATATCTGTCGATTACCTGCAGCCGGATGATTTGAGCATACTTTGTCGCCAGTTACCTGTATGATTGGAAGATTAAAACCTTATTTCAAGAATCTTAATTAGTTTAAACTTGAGCGAATATATTTTTACCTCGTACAATACTGAATGGTGCACATTTAAACTTCGCTGGCATTAATCCCTTAAGGTGGAATAGCTCGTCGTGAAGGGCATGAACGCCTATTTTGAAGGCCTCGGAGAAACCCACTTCAGCGAAGGAATAAGACATTTCGAGAAAGGGGAAGGGGTGTCAAACCTTGGAGGGTTATTACGAAAATATTATGATTGAAAAATATCTTGTATCTAATATAAAACCAAGTTACTCATCAAATCACCCATATTACGTTTAATTTCAAAGATTACAATCCAGTTAGTGCTAAACCTAAGGGTGACTCTTAATGCCTGAAGGTGAAGAGGCATGCAGGGGCAATGTCTTTATAATCTTCCCATTCCTTTAAAATCACACCGCCATCGTAAAAATTGACCAAGTATCCAACTTAGGAAAGAATTAGAGCGCTTTTGTACAGAATAATGGGAATTTGCCACGCGGTAAAGACTCGAGTATACACTGCCCCTTCCGTCATAATTTATCGCAGAATCCGGTTCGAATAGGTTTTTATCTTCGCTGCTGCATCGCTCCTTTCGCTATGCGAACGCCTCAATGAAAACGGGTCAAGTACGGTAAATCGTCTGTCGGAAGTTCAACCGCGCGATTCCATGAGGGAGCTATAGGCTGCTGAGAGCCTAATTCCAAGTGTGGGAAAGCCGCAGTCCTTATGCGGGCGATCGAATCGTAATCTCAATGTGGAGGGAACTCTTCCTCACTCGCTTATTTCCTAGTCCTCGTGTTTCGACAAAAATATGGAGTACAATAGAACACAAGTAGACATCATAATTAATGAAGCTACGTATACAATATCTTTTACTATTGAATTAGACTATCATGAGGTACTGGATGAAATTTTAATCGAATGAACAGCACAATCTGTCGGATAGGAATTCGATTATTCTTAGGTTATTAATAATCTTTATCGAGAAAGAGGGCCGTTTTTACTGTTTCATTCCTCATGCTCTATTTTTTAGAACCCTACAAGCCACCGCTAGGGTGTGTGGCAGGGAATGAATACACACCAGACTAATTTTGACCCGAATAGAAATTCCATATCACCACAGGAGGAGATCATTTCGTAAGGTAAAAATGCGACAATAGTCGCTCATGGAAAACAGTGGACTCGATGCCTGCCGATCGAATAGTTTGAATTATGGATGCCTAGGTATCCATCTAGGGCTATTCCTCTTTTTTATCAAATGCGAATATTTCGATTAATTCAAGCTAACACTACCCCTTGGGAGGAGAGCTGAAAAGGGATTGTGATCGATACAAATCTTGTCTTAAAATGGATCATTTCATCTCCCACAACAGAAATAATTCCTATTCAAATGAATGCGGTTGGCATGGAATAATTGAGGAGTTTTCGTGGTAAATGTAGTAGAGATAGGATGAGGAATGAGTTGGCTATGAAAGTATATGGTTAGAATTCACCGGTGTTTAACGTGTGTCCGAGAACTGAGGTACGTGGTTGTGGTCATTTTGAGAGGAATGATCGAATGTCGAATCACCGAATAGGTACTATATGATGGTAAAGCGACTTGATCGAGAGGAAGGGTTAGAATGAGGTAGTCACGGGTCAATGTTGTCGAGTGCTCTTCGATATATTTTTAAAAAATGGGCGCCTCATAACTAAATGCATTCGATAGTTTCAGGCTCTACTTTGTGAACATTCATGATCACTGAATTAGTAAAACTTTGTACTTTTTTCACAAAAGCTTGGTTTTTGTGTAAAAATGCAAAGTCTACTTATTCATTGCCTCAGAAATAATCCAAAATACGTTTTAGGGAACGTGTCATCAGTTAATAAGAACTTCAGAGTAGTTAAAAATTATATACATATATATTAGAGTTCTTGAAAATTATATAAAACTAATATATATATATATATATACATAGAAAATATATACATATATATATAGAAAATATATATATATATATATATATATATATTTATATACATATATATATGTGTGTATATATATACATATATATATATATATATATATATATATATATAATATTATATTTATATATCCATTCGCCATCAAATCTGCTTAAGAATTGGGGCTGTATGAATGTATATCAATCACCATTAATAAGGGAACTAAGGTAACATTAACTCGCGCAGCCTCGATCCAAACTCACTAGGTAAGACAGCACTCCCGCAGGTCGACTTAGCTCTGATATAATTCAATAAATTGACCAAGGGAGTCGATCTATCGGGCTGCCTCTTTATTATACTTTTAAAAATCGGAAACAAATTGAATTAATACAAATTTACAAACCTGTTATCGTCGTTAAAATTAGCTAATGTGGCCTGCTAAGCGAATGAGGTCGGAATAAGTTTTGGTTCAATATGAAAACTAACTTTTAACACCGTTGCCCATGACATATATTCATAAATGACCCAGATCCAATCGTAAAAATGAGCGTAAATGAATTAGTTTACTGCGAAAGACTTTAAGATAAATTATTAATTAATACTCGACGATGTAAATCACATCTAGTCACATGCCTCCGGCACAAAGACTAATTAAGGTCTCTTTTTTTTACTCACAGACTGAGAAACATTAAAGCTTCAGCAACGGAGGAATACTTTTGAAAAAATGAACGAATGTAGATGAGAGAAAATAAGCATGAAATGGCAGAATTATCAGGTGGAAATGTGCAAAAGAGAGAGTTCCGCGATATTTAACTTAAATGAGAGCTATTTTTTTTACTCAACTCACCCCGAAAGTGAGCGGCGCAGGGTTATGTTGACTTTTTCGATTCGAAACACACGATGCGTATTTCAAATTAGGTTAATTTCTAATTGCACGCTTCCAAACTCAAGCCCGGAACCGCGCCATTTTTTTTTCACTCTGAATTTTTCAACTCCGGGATTCGTGAGAAAACGGGCAGCTTGACTGCGCTCAATTTGCTCCCTTCTCGAGAACAAGTCTCACGTTTCCTTTGAATTCATCCTCCTAGTCCGTCGGACAATGCTTTCGGGATGCGCCGATTCCTTCACACCGCGATCCTCCTCCACCGTGGGCGTTGGGCCACTCATCGACCGTGAATTGAATGAGATGTCGGCCTTCTGTACCAGTAGGAGCTAAAAAACGGGACGGAGCCGCCACGTACCGTTCTGTCTTCGCCCCTGCCGTTGATGAGCAAGGTGTCAACCAGGTCAGGACTCCCGGCGTCCCCGGTACTCGCGTGGGCGTCGGCCAGCCTCTGCAGCGCGAAACCTCGGGACCATTCTGCCAGCACGATCACGTGATCCGGATCGTCCACGTCGTAGAGGGCCCGGTGGGGATCCTTCGAGAAAGGCTGACGGACGACGAGGGCGCCAAACAAGCCGTCTGCCGATTCCGCGCCTGACAGGGGAGAGACAGGAGGTTAAGCTACGTTTCACATGCATCAGGATATTGCGCTGCGTATTCGTTGCCATACTCGTTCTTGTACTACGTTTTCGTGCCTAGGACGGAAAGAAACAACTTTAAGACGGCTGTGTCCTTCGTTAGGATTTCAACAGCTGAACATATGGAGAGTACAAGAGTAATGGAATATCCCACGCAGCTAAAGTTGTCCTCAGGATCATAAACAAAAGGATAGTGAGTAGGGCAAATGTTTACTTAGGGGATGACCAGTTTGGGTTTAGGAAGGGGAGAGGTACGCGTGATGCCATTGCAGTATTGAGATTATTAATCGAGAGGAATATAGAATACAACAAGGAGGTATTTGCCTGTTTCGTAGATTTCGAAAAAGCGTTTGATTGAGTGAATTGGGAAAAGCTAATGAGTATATTAAAGAAAATAGGAATAGATTGGAGGGAAAGGAGGCTAATCCGCAACCTGTACATATCTTAGACTGCTGAGGTGCGAGTGGGGAACGGGGAGTCCGAATGGGCAGTGTTAGGAAGAGGTGTAAGGCAGGGTTGCCCATTATCATCGGTGATGTTTAACGTATATGTGGATGGAATGATTAAAGAGGTCTGGGATACTGGAGATAGGAATGGAAGTCGACGGGGAATTCGTTAATTTAGGTTTGCTGATGACTAAGTTTTAGTTTGCCAGTCAGCCAAAGGGTTGCAAGCATTTCTGAGTGAATTGGAAACTCAGTGCGATACATACAGGATGATAATCAGTATTAATAAAATAAATGTTATGCGATTTTCCAGAAAGAAAAAGGCCAAGCTAAACATTAAAATAGGAGGGCAAAAACTAGAGCAGGTAGAACATTTTACGTATCTCGGAAGGGTTTTGGACCAACACGGTCAAAGTAGTAGAGACGTAAGTAGAAGAATTGCGTTAGGCAAAGAGGATTTCACAAGGAGGAGGGAGTTGATGACAGAGACGTTGAGTAAGGATAACGACAAAACACAACCCGACATCCGACATAACAACACAACTTCTTCAATTTAGCATACTTCCTTCCTCCCTTCATAAATTCGAACATGCAAATAATATTTCTTCCCCCACCTCGCTTGCCTAGCCCACTATCATTGTCTTTAACATCGCATCGCTAATCAAAATCCTTAGCATCCATCTTTCCTGCCTACTTTGGATCTATCCCAAATATCTCCTCTCCTCCCTCACAATACCTAGAACTTCTTGTTTGTTTACCTTTCAGTCCATTTCACCATTTACATCCTTCTCCAAACGCACATTTTAAAAGCCTCCAATCTACGCTATAATATTGCTTCCACAACCACAATATCCTTGTAGAACAAAACTTTACTCAAAATCAAAATTTTAGCGAATTTTTCCAAACACTCTTACTCGACATAACTGTCATCAACGCACTTATTCCGAAGAGTTATTTGCTTAACGCAATTCTTCTTCGTATTTCATATTTTGCGAAAAAAATAAGGAAGATGAGAAAAAATAAGTCAGTGAGACCGGATAATATATCAATTGACATTCTAAAACTGGGTGATGCCGCAATAGCTTTGTACCTGAGTCATCTATTAAAAGTAACTTTAAATAATGATGCCTTGCCCAATGATTGGAAAAAAGCAAATATTACACCAATTTTCAAGGAAGGGGATAGAACAATAGCCATAAATTAGAGAACGGTAAGCATAACCTCAGTTGAGGGTAAAAAAATAACAGAAAATTTGCACTTCCACACACTTTTAATGTCCTACGACCATGGTTTCGATGCTGCGCATCATCATCAGGTGACACCTAGACACAATTAGATAATTTGACACGGAAACCATTTAAAGTATTGCATTGGGCAATGAGAAATTTAAAAGGAAGTAGCGTAGCCACAAAAGAAAAAGCATATAAGGTAGTGGCTATCCCTATCCTAGAATACTTGTCCATAGTATGGGATCCATATGAGGTGGGATATATTTAAAGATAGAAAAAGTTCAAAGAAAGGCAGACAGATATGTTCTCGGAAGGTACAATAGAACAGATAGCGTCACAGAAATGTTAGAAATGCTGACATGGGAGAGTTTGAAAAATAGAAGAAAAAGGAGTAGGTTAGGCGCGATGCATAGAATTGTCAAAAAGGACGAAGCGTGGGAAGATTTATGGAAAGAGATAGAAAAGCCTAGCTTTAAGGGAAAAAACGACCATAGTTTCAAAATAAAAATAAGAACGGAAATAAATAAGAAAAATACTCTTTTTTATATAGAACTATTGTTGATTGGAACCAGCTGCCGGGAGATTTGTTTGAGCCCTTTCCATCGAATTTTAGGAGTTTTAAGAATAAATGTACTAAAATAAAGCCACTGGGTGATTACCTTCATTGTAGTTGTTAAAATATTGTTTGTATGTGATGTGGACGGCATTTTGTATGTGATATGGAGGTTTGTTTGCATGTGATGTGGAAGTTTGTTTGTATGTGACGTGGAAGTGTCATTGTATGTATGTAAGAATATTTTGTCTCCTATCTGTTTTTCTAGTGCGTGTATGTATGTATTTTTCGTTCTAAGAGTGATCATTGACCAAACTTGACCGTTGCCAACAGGAAAATCGCCTAATTGCGACGAAATTCTTAAATAATTAATACATAAATAATTTCCCTATTGATTTGACCATATTGGTTCACAATACTGTCAAGATAGGTAAACTCCTACACGCGGTCTACTTTTTACCCTCCTATATGAACGTTAACTTAGTTTTCCTCTTTCTAGAAAACAACACTCGTTTTTTACATCGATTCTTATTTTATACTATATAACACTTATTTTCTAATACCTGTCAATGCCTGTCACCCCAAGGATCGAGGTTAAGGGTCAAATTGACCCATCGGATCACGTGAGATCACCGAAGTTAAGGAATATTGTTGTGCTCGATTGAGTTTTAACTCTTCCAACGGTCCCAAAGAAGGTCTATCTCCTAAAGACATTGCCCTCCTTTCCCCTCCCCTACCACACACCCCTCATTTCCAAATCCTCCCGAAGATCCATAAATCTAACAGTCCGAGTTTATCCTTCCGCAACTCTCCAACGGTAAGAAGCTCTGAATTTGTAGACCACTACCTTTAGCCAATAGTCCACTCCCTGCCGTCATTCATTAAAGATTCATATCACTTCCTGGAAAGGCTAAAATCAACCTCCTTCCCTCCAGATACCGATATTACCATGGCCACCATTGATGCCACATCCTTTTATACATCCATTCCCCACTCAGAAGGTCTCTCCGCTCTCCAATACTACCTCTCATACCTATACTAACGCTCTAAACCACACATACCCAGCACTAAATTTCTCCTTAGCCTTTCTGAGTTCATCCTCACCCGTAATTCTTTCTCATTTAACATAAATTTTACTTGCAGAACAAGGGTTGTGCCATGGGCAGCAGGTTCAGGTCTTCCTATGCAAACCTATTTCTTGGTCTCGCAGAGAAAGATTTACTGTTAAAACAACTCCTGAAACCTCAAATGCGGCTCAGATATATTGATGATATGTTTCTTCTCTGGCCAGAATTCTTCCCTGATTGGAATGCTCCCTATCTCAAAGCAAGCCTCCGAACATTAGCACTACCTTTGATACATGCTATAGAGTCTCCATTCTAGCATCCCTCCCACCCTCTGACCCTTCATTCAAATTCAAAAAAATAGAAAAGGCGTACACAAGTATCTGATTCCTGGAATGAGCCAGGGAAGGAGCAATTAGTCAGACACTCCTCCCCAATCTCAAGATATTTTCATTCTCTCTCTGCTCCCAAAACCTCCCATATTAATTCCACATTCCCAAACCTTCGCCTTCCATCCAGCATCCTCGTGAGACCTTCTCCTTAGTTCCCTCCATCCCTAGAGAAAGATGGCTTGGCCACCGAAAATTTGGAATACGTTTGAGTTTCATTTGCATACGCTTCTCTGTGTTTTTGTTCGCTAGCAATATATCGCTTCTACATTAATGTATTATTCACATCAGATATATATCTACATATATATATATATATATATATATATATATATATATATATATATATATATATATGCCGCGGTAGTCCAGGGAGTAGAGCGTTGAACTGCTGACCTTCGGGGGGGCCGAGTTCGATCCGAGTATCCGAGAGATCCGAGTACCAGATCTTCCTGGGAAACCATAACCGGCACAAGGAAAGGAACTGGCCCCCCTACCCTGATGTGTGAATTTCACACGCCGTCGGGCTTAGTACTGGGTGAACTCCACCATCACCTACCAGACCGACCTTCGGGTTGATTACTGTGTTTATGATTTTTTTATATACATAAACCAAGCACAGTTATAAACTCGAAGGTTCGTATTCCTTTCCCTTCGCCACCGATAATTTTGTAGGAAGAACTGACTAAAGATTGCGACTGGAGTGATGCTGAGACATCCCCGGGAATCGAACACAGGCCCTTCGATAAAATACATCATGACAAAATACGACAGTATAATTTGTACACGACTTTCCGCCTGATTTGCTTGCAATAGTTACTGTAATCAAATATCTGCAATACAGAGTACACTGAAGTCCTTGAAACACTTTTATGTGTTTATATTCAAAGATGGTGTTTTAAAAATCAAACAATTATTTGCATGTAAATAAAGTTTTTCTTTATCACATCGGAAAACTCTTATTTTAGAGGTCGCATGATGGCCAACTGGTGAAATTTTGTGAAAGTAGTTCTCATTCTCCTGTCTCCGGGGGGGGGGGGAGCGAGCTGGAAATTTTATTTCGATGCCATCCTTATTTTTGAGGTCACAACTCGCTTGGTGTGAAGGCACTTCAGGCATATAATATCATTCTTAGGGAGTTCGTCGCTACCTCATGCATGATTACCTGGCTACTCACTTTAAAATCTAATCTAATAGGTTGTGTTATTATGAGAAGTTTTTATTGATCATTATTTTCAGCAAGAATATTACAATAAGGAGTATAAATAGCCGGTGCAAAACTTTTTCCCCAACTCTTGCCCCAATGATATAAATTGTAATTTCATTTTGCCCAGCGAGATGGTGATGGAAGTCGAATATTTGTGAAAGTTGAATGAGCGAACGTTTGGCATACTCCACTCAGGCTGACGGAAGCATTTATTTTAAAAATACGTAGTTAACGGAGAAGAGAAATGAAATTAGAAAAAAATACAACGTTTATCGCCACAAAAACTCAAATGAAACCGCTAAAGAACGGAAAATATTTCGCCCTCTTCAAATACAACAAGAAACATCTACGAGAATAACGTTATTCGTGAAATATTATCTTCATTAATAGGCACTTGCAGTTCATTGATTGTTTAAAATACTGATCTCAAGACTTAGAACATCTCGGGTCCTGTATGTATCGGAGTAATGCTCTTCAAACTTACCGAATTGGGTCTTCGGGTTTGTGTCTTGCAATCACTGTTGTTTTTCCTGCGGTTAAGTTAAAATTAAGACAGAATTTTCGTTTGTCAGCTGAACTCAGAAACAACTTAATACATTGACCAAACGATTTGAGGCTACCTCTCACTGACACTTTTACGTAACTGAAAAAAAAACTTTTGCAAAATGGCAAACCTGACATCTTCATTAAAATCAGTTCTTGCGACCTGTTGAAAAAAGTGTTTGTTTCAATATTGAGGCTAACTTTTCACCCAATTGCCACTGTCATATCTATATATATGTTATAACAGCCATAGTAGAGCTTTGGAATACTCACCGGGGTGCCCGGGTTCTATTCCCGGGCACGCCTCTGGGCATCCTCAGCTTCATCCATATTGTGTGATTTTGCGAGTACCAGAACCTCTTGGGAAATAATAGGCGGTACTGGGCAGGGATCTGAACCCCCTACCCTGATGTATGGATTGTACACGCCGTATGGGGCTTAATATTGGATGAACTCTACCTACATATACCATACCGACCTTCGGGTTGATTACTGTGTTTATGGTTTTATGGATATACCACCCCATCGTAAAAATCGTACCGTCCATGAACCACAAAATATCCGCATGTTAATTTAATCTACTACGTTGACTATTCACTTTCCATCAATCATCAATCCCAAGTATTTGAAGTATCCATTGACAGCTTTGACTGGAGCACTTTTCATGATACATGCAAGCGAGAATACATTCGTATAGTCGCTTCAGAATCCTTTTGTAGCCAGTAATCATTTTGTTAATTTGTGCAGACATAGTCATAGGTCATAATTTTCTGTAGCCATATTTTGAACCCTCCATTACGTGCTATTTTACCCAATTTCTCATTTCAGTTTAATGTTAACATGAGAGGGGTTTCCAAAATGACATGATGAATGATAAACAATTGGGTGTGATTGTTTGTCACTGGGATTGTATCATGGTAATGATAAGAGATTTACTGCCAAAATATTCGCCTGAACACACCAAAGGATATGGATCATGATCAGGAGACTGGATGCCCAGCATTCAGGTTACTCCATGCATCCAGCAGTCCATTACACGAATGGGTCAAGGTATTGTTTGTATATGATATATTTAATATGTCTGGGAAAAATGCAGTGCTTTGAACTGTAATTGGCATTTTGAAATCAGTATTCATAAGATCCGTCAAAATTTCTTTTTTAGGAGCAGAATATTTATGTATGAGAAAAAACAAATTTGCACTTTTCCACAGATTTAAAGTGTGTTTAAATCTGTGGAAAATTGAAAATTTGTTTTTTCTCATAATGACGAACTTCCATTACATATCGCTTCAATCTGTTGAATGTAAGCAGAATATGTGATAAGAATTTGAGATTCATGTTCAGCATTTCATTCCAATTTGACTTTTTAGAGCCAAGAAATCTTACAGGGATAATAACAAAGGGTCTAAAAGTTGCTAAAATAGTTTGATATTCAAGATTTCTAAAAATTATGACATAAGATGGCTAATTAATCAATAAGCTATCAGTAAAATATCAACATCTCTTTTTTACTACTCCCAGACCGCGCTCAGCACTTTTAAATGAACTTATCACCTATCCCTAAGTTGCAGATCAACATACATGGACGATAATATAACCAATTTCATAAGATGCGATGTTGCGGGACAAAGTACACTACCTTTTCAGAAATTTTCTAATGCAGTGAAAGAAAAAAAAGTTTCAAAGACATAAGATCGCACTAATGCTCCAAGGCGAGTAAAGACAGATGCATGTAGATTAAGTTGCTTCTTTTTTCCGAGGATATAGCAAATATGAAGAAACAAAAGCTCACAAATTGATTCTAACCTTTTGAATAAATGGTGAAATTCTTTTCATCTCGGAGTATTATCGAGTTCGACGACGGGATAAGCAAAATTGATTTTCCATTCTAAAATCTCTGGGGAAGGACTCCGTTCATAAAACATGTCCCTCGGAAAAAATAATTCTGCCAACATTTTCACTGACACCAGAACACGTTCTCGGGCTGAATGGCACTCTTTTTGTGTATTCACACTGCGCATACGCATTGAAATATCTTGAGGGTGTTCAGAGAGGTCAGATCAATTACTGCCGAAACCATGATCCAAAAACTATTCTCAATCACAAATTGATTTTATTGAAATTAATATTTTATGGTCTGGTCACATAGTGAGACCTTTTCAGTAGGTCTTCTTGGGGACGACCCATAGCAAAAGTAGTAGAAAACGAAGCACCACAAAAGCAATAGTATAAGTAAAATTACAAATACTCAACTTGTACGATAATTTTTGACGAAGGTTTTATTTGACGAAGGTTCTTCAGCCTGGCATGAGAACACTTACGGAAGAGTGGGTGAAACGTCCCTATCAACAGGATGTCAACGCGGAGGAAAAGCTCGTAAACCAACCTAATTTAAATTATTAGTGTGATCCAAATTTATTATACCGAGAAATACACACACACACACATATATGAACATTTATTAGTCTTATTTAGCCGAAAAGCACTAGCCGGCACTAGTTCAGGTCCCACTACTCAAAGGATCTGTGACTGTGGTGGTGCTTACCTGAGTGCGCGTGCCAGAGATGCGTCCCCGCCTTGGAAGCCCGGAACTTGTATTGGAAGGTGGTGTGTGCGGGGATGGGGCACTGCGTCACCATCGGAACGCCATCCATGAAGGGCGTCTCCTTCTGCGGCATCCCCCGCCAGTGTACCCCCACTCCCGCCCCCGGCACGCGGTTCCACACGTCCACCACAAGGATGTCGTTCTCGCACACCTGCGGAGAGAAACCACCGACTTGACTTTAACAAAGTGGGACTCGATTTCAATTAAGGGGGTTTGGATTGCGACTGCGGGAGTCATTGTGTCACATGAATTCATGTGTGAGGTATATTCGAAGAGTAATGGTCATAGAATATATTCCTTAGAAAAAATTTTCTTTGGCGGTTTTAATTTCCTACAAACCTACTTCACTTTTCTACATAGCTGCCGTTCACTTCGAAGCACTTTTCGTAACGCCGCACCATCTTCTTCAATCCCTCAGTAGAGAAGTTCACGGCCTGAGATTTGAGCCAGTTGACAACGACGGTCTTGAGTTACTTGTCGGCTTCAAATCTTTGTCCCACAAGCCACTGTTTCAAGGGCAGGAAGAGGAAATAGTCACGAGGTGCAAGGTCAGGACTGTAGGTTGGGGTCCATGAACGTTCGTCCACTCAACATTCTCTGCCCTTTTGTGTTGGTGAGCCCTAATCGTCAATCGAAGATCTTGGTCCACTTCCGCTGCTCCTTCACTGATTACTGTAGATCCATAACCTAGGCACAACTCATGATGAATTTGGGCAGCTGATGATCCTTTTTCACACAAAAATCGAATCACAACACGCACTTCGCAACTGGCGGCAGCGATGATTTTCGCGGACACTGTTATCTGCATTCACTGACAGGCAAATGACTACTGAATCAAAACAATGACTTCAGTGACTTCGGACGTATGCCAATAGAGAGCGTTTTGTATGCGTACAACTTTGTTCTGGCCCTCCAATCTTTTAATGTAAGAAAATGACCCTTACTCTTCGAGTATGCTTCGTATTAAAGACGAGTGGATTAGAAGGAATGTAAAATCCATTCATGGGTAGTTCTTACCTAGATATAATGTGAATATACAGTTTTTAAGCACTCTGTGATTCCTAGTTATTTTTAAAACGTGTTCTAAAACTCGGACTAGTTCTGAGTCACCACTTTTTGATCTATGTTAATTTGACCTTGTTTTCATCCATATCAGTTACTATTTTTAAACATAGGCGATTATGAGCTGTTATTTTCATACAAGTACAACTTTTATAAAATTGCGAACATGGTATCAGCTTTTCGTGAGAAAAAAACGTATTTCTGCACCATTAACATATAATTAGAGGCAGTCTTCCACCGTCATAAGAGCATGCATAAAATCTTGGATTTTCGATTTCAATTCATTGGAAACCAACCCAGGAAGACACTATTTTATCATCGCCAATTGATAAGAGTGCAAAGCAAGACTATTACCGACGTGGGTAAGGCGCTGGGTAACACAGCCTCTTATTTAACCCTAATTGTGATCTAAATAATTTATGGAAAGGATGGTTTTTTTAATTATATAAACACGATTAGTTACTCGATTTCTTTCGTCATTAGACAGAAACAGCCATGTTTTGGCCTTTTGAATTTCACTCTAAACATGTAATAACAACAAGAACAATCACAAATACACTCGAACCTTAGGTCGTGGAGAAAAATCAGCCTAGGAGGGAACCGTACCCGCGACCTCTCGATTAGCGGCCGAGGACGCCTTTTTGGAGGAAATTTTGGCCAAAAACAACACACCAATGATGTCAAAGCCACCGTATTCCCCAGAACTGGCCCCCAGTGACCTTTTTTGCTCCCGAAACTGAAGAGGCCCATGAAAGAACGACGCTAATCTACGATTGACGAGATAAAAACTGCATCGAAGAGGAGCTGAACAAGATCACAAAACAATTATTTTTGGAAATGCTTCGAGGATTGGAAAAACGTTGGCACAAGTGTACAATATCAAATCGGGATTACTTTGAAGGGGACAAATTAGATATACACGAATAAATAAATAATTTTTGTAAAAACACAAAAGTCGTGATACTTTTTGAACAGACCTCGTATACATAAATCTGAGGAAAAAACGTGAGTATTTTAGAATGATATTTTCGCCGAAAAAATCCACTAAAGGAAAGCCACATAGCAATAGTGTGTGTCAGTAGCCTACTAAACCTACCGAGTTATGCTGAAGGATGGATGCACGAAAAAAGTAATGGAAGTCGTAAAATGTCATTTCTACGGGTTGTTCCAAATTTAACTTCTTTTGATAAAAGTATAAAGCTAATCATTACTTAATGTATTCGTTAAGTCCATTGCCGAGAGAAAACTTATTTCTTCTAATTTAGGAGAATAAAATAGTCCGGAAAACTCTATGCTCATATTTATTCGCTCTAAGATCTTGCCATCTTAGTAGAGCAGTGGCGAATCTTGCCAACATTACCGTACCAATATTACAGAGTATTGTGCGAACCAATTGGTAAAGGAAGATGGATGCAATGTCGTTGACAAAATGAAAAGCATTCAAATGACATGATTTTATCAATAGTAGGGATATCCGGAAATATTTGTACTTACAATGACGGAAAATCTGATATCATTCCTTGAACCAATGTATGCAGTCTCATCTTTATTTTCAAAATATAAGAATAACCATAACGGAATTCAATTTCAAAGTAATGTCGAGGCCTTTCTTGCAGAGATATTACTTACAAGATATTGACGAAAGAAAAACGCTTGGAATCGGCTCGCCAAGTATAACTGATACCCGCGGACGGCTTTGAGTTTTCACTTTTCATGTAAAGAAATTACATTAGAGACCCAAGCAAATGTAATTACTTTTTCGGTAAATTTTACTGCCGATAACAATGAATTCTACTATTGGAAAATTAGTTGAACATAGATGGCACAGTGGCTCTTTTGATGCTTCCCTTAAAAACCTTTTGCTTTAAATAAAACTTGAGAATGATGCATCACATACCTGTATGCTAGGACCGGGTAGTTGCCTATTAGCCGTCAAGAGAGCTTGAGTGACCCCATCGGCTGTGACGCAATTTGGGTTGAAACAGTCAGTCTGGTTGCGTGGACATTCACCACATGACCTGTTGAGCGGAAAATTAATACTTGAAATTGCGGCGTTTCGGAAGGCGTGATAAAGACTGTTCGAAAAGAAAACTCTTAAAATAAAAACTATCATTTTAAATAATTAAATTAGTCGGAAAAATCACCTTGCTTAATTCAACTAAACTTGAAGATAACGTAATTGAGTAAACAAATACTTCAAACGAACACTCTGTCAAGCACAACAAATGAAACAGCATTATTATTATTACAATGTGCATATAAATGCAGGTGGACGGTATCAGGTGGCACACAACTCCTTGATATCACAATAAAGCTTGCCTTTTTTTTTAATTAAAACATTTCAACATCAACCTCTACCACAAAAGACATTCAGAATCATCGAAAACAAATTTTCAATCATAATTTCAAAAATTAAGCTGTTTTTCAAAGAAAAGGTAGCCAATGAAAATAAAAGTAAGTAGCACAAAAATAGGAAACATCTTAGCATCACTCTCTATCAAAAAAAAACACTATCATTTACAACACAATTTCAATACAAAATAATCTGCCACATAACGTAGCTTAAAGGGAATATACCATAAAGACCATAAAACCACAGAAAGTGAAATTTAGGTATTTAAAATACAAGGAAAACATAATTCCACACAGTCCAAGATCACACCACACAATATCAAGCACCTTCCAGCATTATACACCGTCAAAGATCACTTGTTAAAATATCATTTCCCAAGCAAATTCACACAACTTTAACCGTGACACGCACGGTACAACTTCTCGCGAATTGTGCATCGCTTACCGTCCAATATCACATACAGTCATTGTAAATTTGGTTAACTAGTTCCAATTGTCCAAGTTGCAACACTACAAAATCAAAAAATCTCCTTTCCTTCCTAAAATACTCTAAAACCTATTCTAAAAATTAAATTATCACAGAATATTCACGGTAACTTGTAGGCACTACTCAAAACTACTTTGACTTTCTCTTAACCCACCAAGAATGTAGGATAATATTTAATTGACTATTAAAAGTTTCAATTCATTTAAATAAATTTTGCCATTACCATGACTAACCAGAGGCTTTACCCACCAGTTTACATCTGGTACAGATGCTATCAAGATGTAACCTTTCTAAAATTTCGTTACTTTGCAAAGGAAAATTTGGCAGCGGTAAATTACCAAAAGCTCAACGTATTTATATACTTATATACTATATCTCTTTAAAACCTACAGAAGGGTTTAATTTTTGGAAATGAAATAAATCGCTCATCGAAAAATACGTACTAAAACTACATAATAGACATTAAATGACTTCGCAATTCATCACATGCAACTGATGTTGGATTCATAACTTAATTTAACCAGAGATTATTTTACTAGGAAGCCATATGAAATTTAAATATTTTTATCATGACCTAAAAACATTTCATTCTCTAAAATTTTCTTACATTCATTGAAAAATTAGTCGATTCATGCATCTCATGATCTTCGAAGAGAAGTTCCATTGTTTTGCTTGATATTGCAGCTTTTTCTTCCTAGCTAAATGTAAAACTGGCATAGCACCGGTTCGAACCGTTAAGGGAGCTATGACCCAAAGAGTAGACACTTAATGGCTTAGGTGGGAAGGCAAAAACCACAACAGTTAGGAAGGAAAGGTTTCATGAAATTACCACGGCTCTAAGCGTATCCCCGTTCCTTTCACATGGATGGAAGCTGGTGAATACTCTCTTAGCAGAGAGATGGCATCCTCGAAGTGAAGGGTCGAAAATTACCGTTCGCGCGCCCCTCACTACCACAGAACTTTCTGCCTAAGAAATATAACAAATTCTTCTTTTGAGGCAAGATTTATCGAATTGATCTCGGGTTGAAGGGCTGAAAAATGAAGTTTATTGTTGAATGAAGCGGCCATCTTTTGGTCCAACCAAATACGGAAAGCAGCAATTTACTAGAATGAATTTAAACTTGAGATTTGCGAGAGGATAGGGCGATTAGATTCGCGTGCTTGCCGGTGGACGTTGCCTGATGAATATTCTTTAATGTGTCCCGGGGCAAAATACAAAACACCGACATGATGCTGTCTTTCTCTGTACGTTCGAACGCCGTTGACCCACTGTACCACATTCCGCGGAACAAAAACAAAATACAAATAAATGTGGAAGCTGTTCTTTGAAAGAAAAATATAGTCAACATGAAGGCACAGCAGACGTTCACAATAGATTAGAAATAGGTTTTAATGAACAAATAAGCTGATGATATTAATTCGAAAAAATTTTAAATGTCATTTCAGGATGAAAAATCTGACAAACATGTCAAAGCAAGTATTGAGAATATGTTTCCTAATATTTTGAATTGCAGAAGAGAGTTATGGTTATTCAAAATATATCTGCAAAATCTTATGCGGTGCAAAATATTCTTGATCTCATCAAATTTCGTGCCAATTCAAAATACAATATGTAAGTATCTCATCGTGGTGACCGGCACCTTCTTAGCTTTCAAGTTATATTTTCTTTGAGAGCTTCATCAATACATACGATGTGTCTCGTATTACATTCTCTAAAATTTCAGCGCTCACAGTTCATTTCTCTAACATCCAAATCTTTGAAATCAAATGAACGTTTGATACTATGAAATAAGGAGGAGTTAAATGGCTTGCTGGAATCTCTTCACATGGCTCCTCTCGCATATCATATCCTACAGTTAAGTTCAAAACGTCTGATCAGAGTTTTGCCCTACATTTAATGTAACTAAAATAATCATTTAATATGCATCAAATTCATTACATGCTTAGTATGAATTTTTTTACCTCAGCTAGTGGCAATACTTCACCGTCAAACCTCTCAAGAAATCCTTATTGGAACTTTTCTCACCGCCTTTTCAGTAAAACTAAGGCCTGCCTTATTGCATCATCAGCCACAACTGTGGAAAGCACTATCATCACCAATGATTAAACGAGGAGAGAGGCCATTCAAGGCGAGTTTTTCTTTACCCAGGAGAAGGGAAAACTCGATAGTCAATCACACTATGAGTTAAAATAATCTTGGTAATTGTTTAGAAAATATTTCTTTAAATATACCAAAAATTACCATTCTGGTGGATTCCTCGGAAAACTAGCGGACAGGCAGAGAACTTGATTGTGATTTAACTTTCTTGGTCACGGTGATTTTACATTCAGCGAAGAAAGGCGATTTGTGATTCCCAGTAGTATTCGCGAAAAAATGAGAAAAATGTCCTTCTCTCCTTCGTAAACTTTAAAAACATATTCGGAAATTCAAGGGGCGTTCTAAGAGATTTTCTCGAGAGAAGCCACCATCAAAATTGAGATCAGACCCACTTCGATTATTATTCAACCAAGTGGAACAAAATAAATCTCTCGAGGGGGGATAACCATTCATACAGTAAACGCTGCTGTTGAATAAAGAGAAACCGGATGAGAGGGAACACAACAAAGCACACACACAATATTTTCGCAAAGATTTTTACAATTCCCTCTGCATCGATTGTTTTATTTCTGCTTTGTCTGGGTGGATGAAAGAATTAAGAAATCGATACAGAAAAAGATTGGTGAAGAGTCCAATCCTTTGGATGATAAACTGCGATTATTATTCGCACGGCAGACATTCTAATGACAAAACGGAATGATTCTCTTGAACTCCCTCCAAATTAATTTGGAAATACATATTTTGCTTACGTATGGAAAAACATTTCTCAGTTGTCAATAGTCTTGCGTGTCTCGAGGTGGTGATGGCGGTCAAACGTGAGAGTTGCGATTGAAATCCGATTCGACAAAATAATAAGAATGCTAGTATCTCTATTATTAAGGAACTTCTAAAATTGAATCTATTCAGAAAAAACACCCCGATAAAAAAGGTAGTGTATTCTTTAGCTGCTGTACTTACCAGCTGAGTGTTTGATATACTTCCAAAGTGAGCTTCAATCTGCAGATCATTGGCCAATCCAGTTCATGGCATGGCCTCTCGCAAGACAGGAAAGTCCGGTCTGCAAATAGAAAAAAATACACAAGTAAAAACCAATCTATATTTGGAATATGAAATGATAAGGATAAGGTGTTTGAGTACGTGAGTAAATAAACAAGTACAGGGTGTAGCAACATAACTTCCTTTTTTAAACGCAAAACGCTTTCATAAAAGGAAGCTATGTTGTCTCACCCTGTATCTTTTCATAATTGCCAACACGTTGGTTGAAAAAACCATTGAAATTTTTAGACACATTCATGTATTTGTATGTCGTTGTACGTCTCGATTCAAGCGAATAATAGCTTGACATGGGTAGATGAAAATTTTGAGCTTTATTTTAAATTAATATGAAGATTCCAGGAAGACCTCGAAAACCAATTACTTTTATTAAAGCTTTGACGTTCCTTGAGAACGTAAGTTTTCCCATTAAAATTTTCAACGCTAGAAGGGAAGGCATGCGTATTAGAAGCATGAAGCATAAAATCCCAAAAAAAATGCGATAACTACCTGAAGGTGGCCCGAGCTCGAAAGAAATTTCTATTTTTCAATTACACTAATTAAGTCAAAAATAACTAAAACCATACAGCCTTTTCAGATGGCTTGTATATATATATATATATATATATATTTATATATATATATATATATATATATATATATATATATATATATATATATATATATATATATACACATATATATCCTTAGAGAGGTCGATGCAAAAGCTATTTTTTATCCAAAGTTATTTTTTTAATTAACCAGAATTATTAAAATGTGAATAGATACCACAAACTAAGAAATTGAAGTAGTTGGCCAAAACTTAATTAATGAAAAATAAAAAAAATGTAATTATTAATATACACCCAAATTTAATGAGGCAATGTAAAAATAATCCTGCATCTACTCGACATAAAACGAGCCCATAGAGCTTCTGAATTCCGGGAAACAGTAGGCGTCAAAAAAATCTACCTAATGTTTCCAATTTAACTTGATGAAACTAAGAAATATGAAGTAAAAAGCTGAATGTAAAAAAATAAAATTTTTACAAATTAGCTTCCCGACTATCATCATTGAAAATTAATTTCATCTCGATGTAGAAGATAGAGAAATTGAATGTACAGAATAACAAAATTTCTAGCGTGACTTATGCGCTCGTAATCCAGGGGATCGACATCCTTAGGTGCTTGACGCAGTCGGAAATAGACAGACGGACGAAGAATAATGGAGGTGAGATGTACCAATTGTGATTTAATAGTGTTGAGCACGTCTTCAATAATTTATTATATTGAATTTTATAATCTATCTCTAAACAGGCGCCTATTAAAACTAGATATTGTCTTGGCGCTCATCTTTGCGGTAGGCAAAATCCTGAGGTTACGAACCCTATGGAAACAGAAAATAAACAGTTTTAGTGTTCTCGTCACTGAAAGCGAAAATGAATTTCGGATTTTTTAAGTTCAAAGTAATCGTGAATCACCCATTATAATACAATGTCCAGTGAGTCACATTTGTTTCGAGAATGTTCAAGTATTTTCACTGATTAATTGGAAAGCAGTCCAGCACTGATTGGAAATGGATAGTAGACTACAATTCTATACCCATATTGACACAACCTATTGAATTCCAACTATACAATTGTTGGAAACCTTTTGCCTCCTAACTATGGAAATGCCGAAGTGCACCAATTTTATATTTTAAAAATCACTTTGAACAGTGCATTGAATTCAAAGATAGTTGGTGGCAGAACATTTGATAAGCATATCTACATAACTCGAATGAAGTGAATTGAACGTAATTCGTAGGTTGCGCATCTAATCACGTAGAATACAAATAAGAGCTTGAAATTAGAACTTCTAGGTAGGGATATTCTGGAATAAAACATCAAATGGCAAGATATACGTTAGCTGAAACTATTTACGCTGTACCTTTACAGGTAAGACATAACAAGCATCAATTTCGACTGAATCAATCAGTTCGACTGAATGACAGTTGTTTTCAACTCCTCAGATTAAAAACATCTAATCGCAAGGCCATGAAAATTTGCGGTTCACTGGGTTTTTAACCGTCAAATTTTCAATGTGCGGTCAATTCATTTCCAAGATCTTTCAGCGAGTTCTATTCGACGCTCGCTTCTATCCTGGGAAATCGTTGTAATAAATTGAAATAAGAAAACTGTACCTACACCTAAGATGCACTCCACCAGGGGTTAGTCAATCACAGTAATGTGTTATGAGTTTGGATACCTTGTTCCGCCCATTGCGTAGGGTTGTTACAACTTTTTCATGTGCCTTACGAATTGGACAGGTATAAAAAGACGAAATATCATTTTTCCAAGTTCAGAAAACTGCCACACGAATATGTTTTCGAGCATTCATCAGTTTTCTTACAGACGGACGTGGCCTGCGCCCCACCCTTCCTCAAGATAGATCTGGGAGACGGTAATGGAACTTGTCGTTCAATAGGTAACGAGCGAAAATGCGCCCGGTTCTGTCGGCTTTCTCAGTGTTCATTTTCTCCTGTATCGGAGGACTCAAGGAGAGAAACTTGACAACAATGACCGCCTTTTCAATCGAAACTTCCGAACGATTCATATTTCCCATAGCAGCATCTGGAATTCTTACTTTGGCGGACTTAACTTGTCAGCGGTCATTCTCCACCTCATTATTTTACTCTATGCGGACTTCGGGTTCAGGTTATGATTGATACCTTTCAACTGTAGTGAAATGCGTGCAAAGCGTTGCCTAATTTGCAGCTGATATTTTTATTTAATGGGTTACTTCACTCTGTGAGCGGCCTGCTCAAGCGCTTATAATTCTATACACTGGACAATACTGACCTACCCCACAAGCACGCGTAGGGATCTTACAAATTTGTTGACCACTGGTTTTTTTCTCCGCGTCGTTTACGCAGGCATGCGCTGACGTGAAATAATTTACGGTGCATGCTCTGCACGTGTAATAAATAAACACCTGGGGCGAAAGAAGACGCCGATTTCTATGCCGATTTTTTCATTATCATGCAACCATGGAGGTGTCACGGGTTGTATTAAGAAATCGAATAAAAGCACATTATTGAATACCGTCTAGAAAAGGAACACTAAATTATTGGTATTGATTAATGGTTATTAAATTTATTTCAATACCAACTAGTGTGTAATAATAAAGTGTAAGTCTACATGCACTTGAATTCAGCGTCCTGTTCCTACTGCGGGATAAAATATATGCGCAATTGTGACAAATCTACAAACACGCACATATATATGTACACATATGTTATCATTATTTTAATGTTTTAAATTACTGGTCATAAATTAAATTACAGGTCAAGGTAGGTTTTTGGATGGACAAAGCTCCTAAATAAATATTTTTTTTCTCTTAACAAAACACGATCCAGCAACCTACTCTACATCAAGTCCCTCTTCATCTCTGAGTACTTCCTTCCTCCCTTCATCCCGTCCAACATCCCTATCCTGCTCCTGCTCTTTCCTCGTTTGCCTAACATTCACTCCTCTACTACAGTCTTCAATATCCCACTGCCGATCAATACGCCCTTCATCCATGTTTCCTTAGGATTTCTCCCAAGAAACCTCTCTCCTCGCCCACAATACCTGGTACTTCCTCATTTGTTTCCTCTCGGTCCATTTCACCTTCTCCATTCTTCTCCACACACACATTTTGAAAAGCCTCCAGTCTACGTCTATCCTCCTGCGTCAATGACCACGTTTCGGCACCGTCCATGGCTACGCTCCATACCAAAGGTTTTAGGAGTCTTTTATTAATATCCTTATCCAACGTCCCTCTCATCAGCTCCCTCTTCCTTGTGAAAGCTTCATTGCCTAGCGCAATGCTTCTACTTACGTCCCTACTTTGACCGTGATGGACCAAAACTCTTCCGAGATACGTAAACTATTCTACCTGCTCTAGTTTTTGCCCTCCTATTTTAATGTTTAGCTTAGCCATTTTCTTTCTAGAATATCGCATAACCTTTGTTTTATTAATATTGATTCTCATCCCATATCTGTCGCACGCACACATACACACAGACATGTGTGTAAATATATATATGTATAAAAAAATCATATATTTCATATATATCATATATATATATATTTTATATATACATCATATATATAACATATATACATCACATATATGTATATATATATATATATATTTATCATTAGGACATGAAGCTGATAGTTAATAGCAGTAAAAATACTGAACAATTTATATGTACGTGAATAAAAGTACCGAGTGGAAAAATGATTGATTTATTTTAACCATATTCGATTACCAGAAATATATTATTGATTTATCTTTCGTTATATACTAAATAATTATTTCTAGTCACCGTTTTGGTCACACATGGCTCGTCGGGAGGAATAAAACATTCGTTTATATCTTTATTTATAGATTGTTTTATTTTCATTGCATTATCCCCGGCATATTAATATAATTTGTGCCTCCATTGTCATGAATACCACATTTTCATTCTTATTTCAACAAGAATTCTATTCATAGGTATAGTTTAATTACAAATTTTAACGTCGACGACTGGGATATTATTATTATTATTATTCCTTATTTCTTTCAAAATTATTACTTTTAGCTTAACCAAAGCTGAAAGTAATAATTTAACCAGCGATCGTGACTTTTTCAACTCAATAAAAATTGTGAACAAATAAAATATATATTTTTATCTGTGAATAACGTTCACGTGAATATTTTTAAAATATTACCAAATATGATTTAGTTGCTCGGGAGTCGGATAAACGTTAGGTTATTTAAAAAATACTAATTCTATCGCCCGTAGGACTCAGAATATCGATTCTTCCTCCATTTAATATAAGTGCGGGTAAAATATCTCCAGTAAATTCAAGATGACAGCGGAAGTAAAATGAAGAGTGATTTTTTTAAGATTATGTAATACATAATCCAGGGCATTGGCTTCTCAACGAATGTGACCGAATTTGCCCTCGGAGTAGTCACCCGTGCAATGTAGAGCTGCTCTAACGAATAGGTAATGCCTACAGGCACTACTTTGCGGTTGATAAACTTCGCACTATGAAAGAAAGGAGTTCGGAATCAATAATAAGGCCTTTGAAGAGATAAGGAACAAGCTTGTGAGTAACAACAGCTACATTGTCGATAACGAGTCTCTACCATGGTAACATGTGCAACATAGCATCATATTTATTTCAACTAGGATCAGTAAAGACTGCGGGACTCATGAAGAGAAAAGAACGAAATTATTTTATCCAAAATTTATTGAATCAAATGATAAAATTAATGAATCACTGCATTTTCTGCATCGATATACACAAAGACATTGGAAAATAAAAATTATCATTCCAAAGTTATCTGAGGTTTCTTCCCTAATTTTTTTCAGGAGTAAAAAATCGAGTATAGTTTTTTTTAAAAGAGGAAATATTCAACCACTGGATATTACTATACTTATAGTAGACGATTAAGAACGTTGACGTGTCCACTCTTCAGGGTCGATGTTTCATATTTGATACGATAAGCATTACGGTGCCAGGTGTTCCGATTACTAAGGTTTTTACCCCCGTAGCACTTCCGCAGCAGAAAACAAGTCATAGGATAATGTGCTACTGATAACTCAAGGGTGATAAGGATTCATCATATGTTTATGTAAGAAAATTCACTAACTATCAGACCAATCAACCAAGATTACCGAATACTTGATGGTGACTCCATGAAACATGTTTTAATCGCCACATGAATGTCACACTTAAAATCATCAAAATTTTGCGTCATCGAGATATTAGTCAGCTGCAATTTGCGTGATTCCTGATGAAATATATGCAACAATTAAATACCCTCGTGGGGTGACCGGAGGTAATTTCTGGCTTAGGAGTAGTTAAATAGGTCTGCAAGGTCTGGGATATGCATTACTTGACACCCAGGGGTACGACCGTGACAGTCGCCTATCTATGTACTCTTCGTTCAGAGAATTCTAGGGTTGGCTATTTCATCGAAAAATGTTTAGACGCGTACTCGTTGAAGAAGTAGCGCAAATGTACCCTGTATTTTATCCTCGCATCTAAATATAAAAGAGAGATGGCTAGGTAGAGCACAATTTATCTTGATTCGCAGTGTAACCTATCGTTGTTACGACTACCTTTAACGTTGTTATGATAAACTTAGTAGCATATCTATATCACTATTTGAGGATCTTGATTGGGTATCATTGTCGTAGCGAAGGTTAAATGACAATTAAATAAATTGGAAACTTGTTCCTTTTGCGATGACGTTGAAATTGTAATATTAGACTCATCGTAATTCGGCAGGAGATGTCATGCCAGTAATATTACAGAGATTAAAAATAGAACAGATAGATTTCAGAAAATTTTTCCCATAAGGGATCAGAGCAAAATACATCCATCCACACTAAGAAGGGAGGGTGAAAGTATTTTTATTTTTTCATTCTAAGCATACGAGTATCTCATCTAGCCTCAATTGTCGTATCATCTTGCTACCAGCAGTTCTTCCCGCATGCTTAGAGAAATATATCTCGCTTAGATATTGCCGTGCATGTACCTGTAGTTATCATGATATACCTTACTTGAACTGTTATGCATGCATTGTCCCAATAAATTACAAAAAAACTCAATTTTTGATGTTGCACGCGTACCCTAGCGGTCACTTGCAGGGTAATGTGCAGGAGTTGAACAGTGCAGTCCTAGGTAAAATAATATCCTTTGGCATATTTTATCAACTCTCATCTGGGAGTAGTCCGCGTGAGCAGTCTGTTCGGTAATAATTTAAATTTACCAATGAAACAGAATACCAATTGACCAGCATTTGTGCACGGTTCCGTATCCTGTTCCGCCGAGTTTTTAATGTTACGCTCGAGCATTTCTTTCCGAGAAGGGAGTCGGGGACGACGAACGTACGTGTTGAAACTCTGAACGTTTTGCTACAGAAACCCTCGCGATAAAAAAAACTTCCCGTCTCAGCACAAAGGAAAGGAGTGTTGCACTCACCGTGCAGGCACCGCTTCCGATTTCTCCAGCCACCCTTCCCCCAACACCCATCAGGGCTCTCCTGATAGAGACGCTCTATCGGCTTCCCATCACCCATCTACCAGTATCCACTCCCCCCACCACACACTTCTAGTCTCTCCCTAGGTTCCCTCCCCAGTTCGGCCTAGGAAGGATTAAAAAAAGAGATAATGATACCAAAAGGAAGAGTGTAAGAAAACAAGTGCTCCCCATTCCTTTCGAGAAAAAGGCTTTCTCTTGAGTCAGCTGTTGTTGTTTTTTTTGGTTTCATAGTGGCGCGGTGATTCAACAGTTTCATTGGTTGGCTAGCATTCCCTCCTTTCCTTCGCCACGGCTATCCACACCGCGGCTCCGCCTTGTGTCTACTACGGCCGGTGAAAGTGAAGGGGGAAAAGTTAGGGGATCGGTGAGAGCTGAATACGGCGGGTCATGCGAGTGATGTACGACGGACGCTTCGAGAAAATGGAATTATCCCCCATGGGCACGAGGTGGAGGTAAACTCACCGAAAGAGGCATGGGAACAATTGAGCTTAGCTCCTTACACAACCTCAAGAGAATTACCTGACCTACATATTATTGTTACGAAGGCAATGTGGAAACCACCTCAATAATTTATCCCCGCCTAATGTTATAGACGACAGAGGGTAAAGTAGTAAGGAAATTAAAGGAAGAATTTCATCAGGTAAAGGAAATTTTTACAAAGAAGAGTATTTGATGCAAGGGTGCGTAAATAAGACTATGTAGAAGAGTTATTTTATTAAGAAAGTGTTATGAAGGAGAGTTTTGGTGGGTAGAGCAGTAGGAACATACATACAATAATTTCGTGAAGTACTCGTAAGAAAGCGCTTACAAAGAGATGGAGGTTGGAGACAGGAATTTTAAGAAAAAACGTTAAGAAACGACTTTTTAAAACTTCAATATGGGGCGTGATATTGTACGGCGCGAAAACTTGGTCGTTGAGGCAGGATGACAGTCGTATATTGGAGGATTATGATGAGTGGTGTGAAGGGAGCAGGGAAATTTGAAAGTGACGAAAGGAAAGCGAACTTAGAAGTTCTAGGTATTCTGAGGGAGGAGATTAGGCTGTCGAGAGAAATTCAAAGAAGGCAGGAAAAATGGATGCAAAGCATATCGAGTGGCAATGGAATATTGAAGACAGTGATCGAGGGTGGCAAAATGAGCGAGCTCGGTAGGGGAGGAAAAGATTAGATGTGCTAGACGGAGTGAGAAAAGCCAGACAGAGGAAGCCAGAAAGAGTTTAAGGGCTTACGGTAGGGTAAGATGTTACAGCGTTTAGTGCCGCGTTTGCGGGTCTCAGAAGTTTGGTGATTCTTAGTATGTGTCAATCAAGACCACCTTTATTCCGTAAACCTAATGTTAATAACATTATAAATAATAAAATTATGGATGAAAATTCACGACAAATCTAAGGTCGCCGTTTGTTGACTTAAAATGCACGGCGTCCACTGTGGCGCATATGTTTATTGTGCCGCTTTGGCCGAGGAAGGTAACGTATTCATAGTTAAACCTATTTTAATTGCGATAGGTTAAAGTTTGCTACTTCGAATCATGCCTACCTTATGATCGTATTTCGCCTATCGTATTCCACCTGATATCTTACTACGATCGATTACACATGTCTTTCTGTGTGTATCAGTTTATATCGTATATATACAAGTATATGCATCCGCATTTTATATAAGATATTTATCTTTGAAATACGTGTTTAAGGTAAAATAATAATTAATTATAAGTAAAAATACCTATATGGTATAACTCGTATGTAACTCCACGGACCCCCATTTTTCAATTGCTGTCAAAGTTAGCGCGCCTGCACCTCTTAAGTTTTCGGAAACTGTGAATGAAATACAAATTTTTTCTCCTTTTTTCACTTATTTTAAGAGTTCTATTAAGGTAAGCCTTGCGGCATTGCTCTTTTCAGGATGAATTTTATAGGGCCTAAGGTTGAAATCATTAAATTCGGGGAAAGTACGTTCCCTTAACCAAAATTATCAGGTTTGATTTCAAAATATAAATGCTCTCTAATCAATAGAGCTTTTAGGCTCAAATTTGAAATCATGGTAGTGGTAACAGGAAATAGAAGGCTGAAGATTAGATGAGGATTTTGAGCGTCTAGTGAAGTAATTCTGAGCAGATTGGTAGAGTGGAGATAACTATGTCTGAGACCCCTGAGAATAATTGGGTTATTTGTGAGGAAGGGCACTTTACTGTAGATTCTGATGTAAAGAGCGTTGAAATGGTGGATTTTTCAAGAAAGAAGTGCAAAATAAATTCGCGAAAATGTCGGTAAGTATCCTAGCAATATATAAAAGAAGTTTAGATCGGCTAAGGAAAGAGGTCCAATGATCAGAAGTTGGAGTTTAAATACAAGTACTTATTCCACACAGTATTCATTTGGAATAGAATATGGGAAATGGCATGGAATATTCAAATAAATACTGCGTGCGACAATTTTTGCTTCAATTCAACCTGAAAATTTTCCAAAAAGTGACGCCCGAAACAAAAAGAATTGATCGGGAGATTGTTTTTTTAGTTACCAAGGCGATTATGATGGCTGACAATTAATTCAACGCAGAATGCGAGTTATTTTACAAAAAATATATAAGCATTCGTGGACAGTCTCAGTGCCAAATCCTCTAATCCTTTTCACCGTATATACCTTTTTTTCAGTATTCGACTGCAATATAAAAAAATCAAACTCATACCCAATTTTGGGACATCAAGATATCGTTTTCCGTCCCCACGACCCAAATATGTCATCTAAAGGCATCGCATCGGAATGAGCTTGCGTTTTTCGTGGCGGGGAGAGAGAGATCGCACCACGTCTCTCACCTTCTTCGCGGGGACGTCATTCAGAAGGGGGTGGAGGGAGAGAGGAGAGCCATTCCATTCCTGCCACCGTCATGACGGTGCGTCGTCGAGGCGGGAGAAAACATCCCCCTCCGGTCTCTCTCCTCGACTGCTGCTTACTTGTGATGCGTCTCTCTCTCTCTCTCTCTTTCCCTCCCTGCCTCGCTCCATCTCGGGAAGGAGGAAGATTGATTAGGAGGCACAGTGTGAGTGGGCGTTTGGAAGGAAAAGGAGGAGCCGACGCCCGAGGAGAAGTCTCGCAGAAGAGAAGGGGAGAGGATTGAATTCATTTTTCCCTGGTACACAAATTCCCCAAGATCACATTTAACATTCACAGTGAGACAGTATTGCAACGCGCAGAGGTTGGCGTTGGCACCTAAGTACAGAGAAATACCTGGAGCAAATTATTTTTACCACAGATACCAGCGCCGAGATACCGTTATCTACGATATATACCCCACCGAGGTTTAGATATCTAGTTTTCATGTTCTGGGTACTCGCATCGGAAAGCGTTACCTACATTTCATGCCCTATGTGGTAAACCCTAAAAAAAACAAAGACCCTTTAGATGGTTGGTAGTACGAGTAATTCTACCTAACCGGAAATACCAAGGATTTTCGCTTTTGTTCACTCCTGGTTGAGAAATAACCATCACAAAAAGAAGTAAATGAGTGCTCAAGGAATGCAATAGCGTGCCACCATTATAGTCAATTTAATCTGAGCATATAAAGCACAGTCATGGCATGAGTGAAGTTCCTAACCTTATTTATTAAAAAAAACTATTCTGCGTGCCAAAGACCTTCGTCATTTTCCCGCTCCATGTGCCACTTACCAGAGGGCTGAATCTGTGGAAACCATTACCCTAGAAGTTTCAGTGACCCTCATAGCCGCTAATTCAAACTTACGATTTTGTGGCATGGGTGATAAAATGTTGACTTCTGCGTATAAAATGTAAATAAAATATGTGGAAAGACGCAAGTGAAATACTACAACTAATTTTTAAAATAACTTTCAAGCAAGCAATACTTCTATGTATGACCATTGAGTTTATCTCATCAAATAGAGATTTCTTCACAAAAAATAACATCACCGATGCATAAACATTGAAGTTCTCTCAGATAATGGCTCCAGTAAACGAAAATCTAATTTGGACTCTTGAATATTTACGAGGACGGATAGGGAAGGGGTGAAGGAATGAAGGGAAAAAGAAAGGGATGAAGCAGGAGAAAGGGAAAGCAAGAGAAGAAGGATTTTAAAGAGTTATCGGCCAGCACTCACGCTCACCCCCTCCCCTTCGAATTGATTCCCACCGCTCTTCCCCGCCCCTCCTTCCGCACGTTTTCTCTTCCCCCGCCCCCTTCTCCACCCTAGGGACCCCAATCTCCATTTTTCACGGGAGGAGACGTGCGCCTGGAAAGGGATGGGGAGGGCAGGGGGTGAGAGAGAAGAGTCGGCGGGGGAGAAGCTTTCACGGTCCAAGGTCTATGTGATCTTGCGCCTCTTTCTTCAAGAGACGTGTTTTTCTTCCTCCACCCACTCAGTGTGTCCCCAGTCTCTTGTTTTCCCTTTTTGCCACAACCCCCTCCGGCCCACCAACCAACCGTATCACCCCTAGGGTACAGTTGTAATGAAATTAGGACGCCGAAGTTTCTTAGGGCTCCTATCGAAGTCGAAATTCGGAAAACAATTAAAATCTATCGAAGGTGAATTTTGTCGGAAATTTGTGGCGGTGATGTCATTTTTTTGATAGTGAGTCTTCGATTCAATGATGTAGAGGTGGCTCTCGGGATATGGTGCGAGTGGAGTGAATTTGGGGTCGGCGTTACTTCTCGCGTTGTAGTGCCTTCAGGAGAGAAATGCTGAACCGAAAAATGACCCGTTGGTAGCCCTCTGCGTCAATGTTAGCGTCTGTCAAAAGGTCCCACGACATGGAGAAGAATGGTGAAATTGAAATGGACAGAAAGGGAAACAAATAAAAACTCTAGGCATGATAGAGGAAGAGAGAATGTTGCTGGAAGAAATTCGAAGAAGGAAAGAAAACTATATGCAGGATATATTGCATGGAAATGTGAAGGTGATGAGTATGTATTTGAGTAACCTGCAAGCAACCGCTAGGGTGTGTGACATGGGGTGAATATACACCAGATTAATTTTGAACCGAATATGACCCCTACCGTGGTCGGATAATATTTATTCTGATCCCTTATCTATCGTGAAAAATTACATCTTAAATCTGTCTGCTCTACACAATCTCTCTAACTTTATTGACATGACACCTTCTACCGTAGCACGATTGTGGTAATAATACATTTTTAACATCAAGGCTAAAGGGACTATGGCTGTGGAAACAACGGAAGAATGGCAAACGAGGTAGAAGTCAGAAAATATTAGACATGTTGGACGAATTGAAGGAAGGTAGAAGACCTGTGGGGGTTAAAAGATGGTTTCATATTGTTTATAGTTCTCGAGAAATGAGGTTATACCGAGCTTAGAGTTATACAAATAAATAGTCCCTGTGTCCAGCAAAAAGCTACTTTGACCAATAGACCATCGCGAAGAATAAGGTACCATGAGACGTTTACGAGCTGAACTTCTATTTTAATCCTGCGTGGCCTCTTCAACTGGATAAGAATCCATATAATTTTACCTGAACGCAACAAATATGAGATATAAACACTGCAGTACAATTGTCCTTCCCAAAATGACTCCATTTTGGAGTCGCGACTTAAAACTACTAAATTTCCCATCCATATCTAATCAAGTGGAGGAGAGGAGCTAGATTTGCAAAACTTTGTTTTGATAAAATAAGTAGCGTATCCAAAATATTAGAGAAGCTAGGTTGAGAGTCACTCACGGACCGAAGGTTAAATTACAGATTAAATCTCTTGCATTAACTGGAAGGATGTCTCTTTAGCCGTGATGTTGAAAATGTATTATTACCCCCATAATACAACGGTAGGAGAGCTCATGTCAATAAAATTAGAGAGATTAAGGGTAGAAAAGATAGATTTAAGTTGTCATTTTTTCCACGAACGATTTGGGATCAGACCGACCATTGTCAGAGCGCGGTAGGGTCTTATTCGCGTCAACATCAGTCTGGTGTATATTCACCCCCTGCCACACACCCCAGCGGTGGCTTGCAGAGTACTTAAATATCTAAAATAACAAAGAAACCTTTTCAAAAAAGTTATTTAACTATGATTAAGACAAATGTATTACTTTTCCGTCGATCATTCATTCGAAATCCGACTGTCTTACACAATTTATTCGTCAGGAAATCGGAAATGGCACACACAAAAAGCATCGCATCTCACGAAGCTATCAATTTAAAGGTCAAAAACGTGATTCCAGGAAAATTGGCTCCTGGTAGATTAGGATTAATGGGACGCTCGAAATATTAAAATCACATTTTATGAGATAACTCACTCTCAATGAACAACACTCCATCCATATTTAAAACTGAATATTAATGAAAAAGCCCAAATTGCAACACACCGCCGACGTTTTTTTTTGGTGAAGGTGCGTACAATTTCACTATTTCTTGGAGCTAACTACCATTTTTAACTTTAAATTAAACTCGATAAATTAGCACGTCAAAATAATAATAACTTTGATTTAAGTAGAATAAGGGTTTACTACATTGTGCAAACTCGTTCATAACTTCAATGCTGGCGCGCCTATAAATCCATGCACTGTAGCATCATCAGAAATCTCATTATTCCGGATTTCTGAGGGTGATAAATAAATTCCTCAGAGTGAAATGAATTCTTTATTCTGTGGAACGCTAAGTTTACGCAGTATTTGAAAAATTTCCAACCACTCACGAGTGATGGTTAAGGCCAATATTTTGAATTGTTCACGCTTCAAAATAAGCCGAGCGATCTACAAAGTCACTCACATTTATGGAGTTGCTTTCCCTGTGCGCCGCCTGAGGTTTCCCAGGCCTGATATCTTTGCCTTTGGATCACATAGACTTGGGTTAAAATGGGGGTTTCCGGAGCCCATACCCGGGAGCCTAGAGCTCCAACCACTACGCTAAGACATCGCCTTTCCTCGACAAGGGCTTAAAAATATCCCATTCTCGTGTCGTGAATATGTTCCCCTCCGACGAGCAATCTTGATACCATCGATACAGACCGCGCTTAGTTCTCGCGTGCGGGGTCATCCGGAAGGTTCCTCTCTCAGCGCCAAGGGTCACGCAACACACACCCGATCAGCCTAGTGGGATGCAAGAGTCCCCCCGAAAGCCTCCTCCTGAGAAACGAGACATTGTTCCCGGACTCACCGCGGTCTTCCCCTCGTCGCCCTGCGAGGGGGGAGGGTTAAGAGAGAGCGCGGGGCAAACTGTAGTCTCCCTCACCCAAAATGCGAGAACGATACCCTCCCCCCCCAAGCCTTTCTTATACTCGCGAATATGGTGAACGCGCACCCAAACCACTCCACCCGCAAGGAAACAAGGAAATCATGGTCCCGTAGAAAAATTTGAACGGGAATAAAAAACGGTGAAAGGGAGCCGAGACCTCTGCGCATCTCCGGTGAAGTTCGTTTCTTTATCGAAGAAATATGAACAATGTCATTCGTGTTCGCACGAGTGATTTTCTCTAAAAACGCCTAATTTTGCATCACCTAGCTCAACATTCAATCAAGTTCGTTTTGCGACAGGTGATCGATGCCCACGGATGATTTTATTCATCTTCCTCATTGGCATGTGTAAACTGAGTTGCTCATCAAGGCTTTGAAGAAACCAGTTTGGGAATCACTCACGAAAGAAAGGTTACATTACAGATCAAATCTTTTCATACGTACAGGTATTATTAACCCCGTCGTATTACAGTAGGAGATATCATGCCATTAAAATATGAGAGATTAAGTGTTGAACAGATAGATGGATTTAAGATGCCATTTATCCTGCGAACAATAAGGCATCATAATAACACTATCCGACTGCGCTAGGGGGAATGACGTATTTTCCTTTTTTTTCATTTTTAGTAGCCTAGTATACTGCCATTTAGTAGGTTTAAATTATTCCGTAATTAACGTTCACATTCTGATGAGTCCTGAAAGCCTGAGGATTGAAAATTTTCCAAAATTTGTCATTTCAGGACAGTGACAAGAGTAATAAGCTCATTAGTTTCCTTGTTTTCGCATTCAAAAAACAAAAATCATAAAAAACAATAAGAGGAATATCGAAGATTTTAGAGTAAAAAAAATTGAAAATTCCGATGGGAGTGGAGTTAGACCCGAAAAAGTGACAACCCTGGCAAGTGAACGTACATCTACAGATGCTTCCATTTCCCAAGATGTCTTCATGAAGTTCTTCCTTCTGCATTTCATTTGATTCTCGCGGATCCGCAATTTTCATTTTACGGAACCACAAGTCTCCTCAGAATTCCTTTTGGGAAACAGAACCATTTATACCCTAAAGAATAACTGATTGTAGCACTTTTCCACTTGATAAAATTTATTTTACGACCGGGTTTCGATGCATTACATCATTATCGGGTCCTTAAATGGCTACTTTGTTCATTTATACATATACACTCTCTTCTGGCTAGGAGCAAGGGTCTCAATCTCCCTCATATACGCAAGAATTTGAGGGAGATAGAGAGAGAGAGAGAGAGAGATAGTGAGAGAAAAACGAAGTGCTACGGGAGAAAATTTCCAACCCAGGGTTCATATAAAGAAAGACAAGAAGGATGAACTATTCTTTCGCTGAAATGTGGACTGAAAACACCGCTCGAGGCTGGAAAGCAATGGCTTATGGAGAGGTGACGAATTTTTAAGTCAAGAAAAATCCGCTGACCTCGAAACTAAACGTGACGTCGAAGATTTTGAAGTGCGTGAAGTGAGGGAAGACAAATGAAAACTTCTATTTATTCCGACCACTTGGACGGGTGTGACTTGTCAAAACTCTTTTCCCACCTTTATTCAAGTCATGTGCCTTTGGTCCATCCAAAAATAATGGTAATTTTTGGGTCATTTAACTCGATGAACTTTTTCTTTCTCGCATTCGATTCGTGTCCCGTGAATTGGGTCGCTTGATGTGACGACTTGAATGTTAAATTAATACTTTCAGGCGGAAATACTATCGTCGCATAGTCAAATTTCGCAGGAAAATCTCATTAAAAAAATAAAGAAAATTTGTATAATTGTGTCGTACAATATCTTGTTAATACATTATGATGATGCCTTAAAGCGTGAAAGCTGCGAGGAAGTTCAGAACACCCAAAAAGAATATCCTTAATCAAAATGCAAGGACTTACTAGATTATTTCTTTGCTACCGGAGGAAACTCATGCAGGGGGACGGCAAATCTATCGGTGTGTATATGAAATGATAAATTGCATCGCCGATGTTCTTGGCATAATGAATTGGCATTTATTTATTGGCAACAACTCCACTTTTTGAACTTCCAAGTTACGGTTTCTACTACGACCCCCAGTCTCTCAACTTTAGTTCATGTCCTGTCAAACCATCCGACGAGAGAGAATTCATAATGATTCAAAAAGTTATAAGGGCGAGGATATTACTAAAACGGATAGTAACAATAGAGTCCATTACTCTGTCGGCTTAAAAGAAACATATTTTTCCTATTAATTATAAGTTAGCAATTTTCCACAAAATAAAATTTAATACGACCGGTTATAATGTAACTACACCATCATCAGATCGGCAAAGGTCTGATTATGATGTAGTCACATTTAAACTGGCCGTATTAAATTTTATTTTGTGGAAAATTGCCAATTTTTAAGTAACCATGATAATCCGCCATATCACGCCAGAAGCGTCTCTTTTTATATTTTTCATACCCTTTCATCGAACAGTACAAAGCATTTGTCATGCCTCGTAAAATTTTGTCTGGGACAGTAAAATTAAGTTCTCCCTTCAGTCATAACAGATACCTTGCACGAAAATAACGACCGTATACAAAAGGGCTCGAAATCGCCATCAAATGTAAATTAACGGAAATTCAAATGAACATTGTGTTTGCAAAATGATTAGGAACTAATGCTTAATATTAATTTAAGAGGTACAAGAACCTTCAAACATCTCGCCCATTAGGCAAATTGGCGTGGAGTGGAAATATTGGGTGGAGACTCATTTCACAGGAAGAGGAGAACGAATGGCGCTGTCCTCGATTTCGTCTATGGAGCTGACGACGATGTGGCGGTAGGACCAAAACTCACAACCACGAAGGGACGTTCGCGCGACTATCTTGCAGCTATTTCCCCGTTAGCCTAATTCCTTTCTACTTACTCCACCCTCTGTCGCCACCCCCGCCTTTCCATCATCTCTATGTTCCACCCACCCGTATGATAATGAATTTCACAGCGATCCCATCTCTACGACCATTAGCGTGCAAAAACAACGCACCGGAGCGATGACTGAAACGTGTGAGAGCACTCAAATTGCCTCAACGCGCGCAGGCAGTTTTATTTCAAGGAGACCTTCCGCATGTTATTATCACTAATGCTGGAGTTCTGCAGCCTTTAAAAGGCAGGGATTAAGGTGACAAAAGTACGAATGATTAAATTAAACGAAGTCGGGGCTCTCTTGATGAAATTCTCGCATTCTTAAGTAATTCTAATAATTTCTGTGGTACCTATTATCTGAAATCTAATTCCAGAGGTATATTTTTTTTCCTTCAGCGCATAAACTCTTGTCTTCTCTTCATTCATTGAAAATGTAGACCTGCCATCTATTCATAGCTATGGCTATTATAAATGTAAGATGCTAATTCTCGATGGGCAAACAGTCCTTAGAGGCTTTAAATAACTAACGAACAGTTCTACTGTCTTACGCTGGGCATTGGTCCATGTCCAAAGAGTGAAAAACACTAATTTTCACTCAATATATTGAACTTATTGCCCTCGTACAACCTGATTTCAACACATGTACAAGTGTATTTGCGTTAAAATAAGGTCTTCTGCACACACATATACGTATATATATATATATATATATATATATATATATATCTGTGTGCAAAAGAATTGTACCAGAATATGACACAAATACGTCGAAATTAGGTTGTAGTATTAGGGTAATTAATTGTGCGAAAATTAGTAGTTTTAAGTCTCTGAGCATGGCACCACGGCGATAGAGTATATAACAAAATGAGACACATTTAAATACAGGCAATACACACAAAGAACGCTAACTTGGGGGTTGCTAACATTACCGTGACCATGTCGACGAAGATGCGTCTCTTTGTCTGATGAAGGCAAAATGATCGCCAAAACTTTGGTGACCTCCCATGTGAATGTCCTTTTCATGCATAAAAAGAGACGTTTCAAGAATGATATGGTGGAATATCATGATTAATTAAAAATTGGCATTTTTCCACAAAATAAGATTTTTTACGACCGGTTTCAATGTAACTACATCATCATCAAGATTATGCAGTCACATTGAAATACATCTTATTTTTTAGAAAATCGCCAATATTTAATTAATAATTTTTAAGTGTTTCCGTTGAGTTAATATTTATCTCATGCATACCTTACAAACAATAAAAACAGGGGGATGACGGTGAAGGTAAAATGAGTGGAAAGCTAGATGGGTGGCGAACTAGATATGTACAACAGGCACCTGTCACTTGGAAGGATTATTTCGTTCATATTTTTCTAAATAATTTATCCCAGTTTAATACAGGCTATGACGAAGCGCCAAGCTTATTTCTCCTTTGGACTGAAAACAATAAAACCCTGCCGACCGTTAGGAAAGCGCCCACGCCCTCCCATAATAGATCGTCAATTAATCCGGACGCTCAGGTTTGTCCCCCCCCCAGCCACATAATCGAGAATAAATGACACCTCAGGGGTCCAGCGTGCTCGGAAATACAACAATCGATTCGATATATTCAGAGCGCATCCCTCCATATATTCTCACACACTAAAAACCCGAACGTGATCATCCGTTGAGCGGAGCCGAAATGAGTCCCTTTTCCGAACCAGCTTAACGTGTAGGAGGGTGCCGTCCACGGAAAACTGTGCACGCCTCCGAAAATTGGAAATCGATAACGCCGCGTATAAATCGTGTGTGCGCGAGATACCAGCTGATATGGTTTAACGGCTACTGGGGATATGCGTTAAAAAAAAAGAAAAGGGCGCGCAGCGCATGAAGGTGCGAAAGCTCGATCCCGAAACAGCACCCGAAAGTCCCCAAAAAGGATTCACTTATCAAGTGACTCTTTTAGGGATAAAAGTTAAGGGCAGTATTTTCAGGTCTGTATGCTGTTTTATCTCGAAAGTGTTTTGACCAAAGTGGTCAAAGTAGCGGGGACGTAAGGAGAAGAATTGCGCTAGGCGAAGAGGCTTTCGCAAGGTGGAGGGAGGGACGTTGAATAAGAATGTTAAGAAAAGCCTCTTTAAAACTTTGATATGGAGCGTTATTATATGCGATGCGGAAACGTGGTCATTGAAGCAGGATGATAGAAGTACATTGGAGGCTTTTGAAATGTGGGTGCGGAGAATAATGGAGAAAGTGAAATGGACAGAGAAGAAAACAAATGAGGACGTACCAGGTATGATGGGCGAGGAGAGGGGTTTGTGGGGAGATACCCTAAGGAGGCAGGAAAAATGAATGAAAGGCGTATTGGTTGCCAGTGGGTTGTTGAAGACTGTAATAGAGGGGAGAATATTAGGCCAACGAGGAAAGGGCAGCATACTATAAGGATAGAGATGTTGGCCGGGATGAAGGGAGCAAGGAAATACATATAGAGGAGGAGGGACTTGTAGAGTAGGATGTTGGGTTGTCTTTTGTTAGTAAAAACAAGATAAATATTTGGTAATTGAGTCCATCAAAAACCTAACTTTTCCGGTAATGATAAATAATGTTGTTTTCTTGCCCCACGGGAATTGAAATTATAAAGGTTTTCGCGTGAAATATTTGACGAGTTCATCGAGGAGCCGTAACGTAATATTTGAACAAAGCAGATCGCAGGACACCAGAGTGACGTGTGGATTAGAATGTTAAAACATACTTCAAAGCAGAATGAAAATATTACCAATTTGATTCCAAATATCAGGGGTGTAAAAATCATACAAAAATAATTCATTTGACCTCGGGGTAAATAAATTTAAGCCGACATCCCAAACCCTTGTTCCTCGGGCCGATAACTACGGGCCTGTCTCTCTCAAGTGCGGCCGAATTCCTAATAAGTATATTTTTAACAACTGATTTTATGTATTTTTTAAACTGCGCCTGCCGTATATGAATGATTAATAAAAGCATTGAAATACAAGGTCCGGGACCGGAACGGAGTATAACGAAATAATAAATTCAAGGAAATTAATCAAGTGCGATACAATTTTTGTGCCAAGCACTTTTATAAATACAATCCCAGTAGAAGATTTATAGGTTATTTTGAATTTGTTGGGTAAGCAGTTTGAAACTTAAAAGAAAGCTATTCTCTTCGAAGTCGACGAAGTTTGCCGCTCCCTCAACTTGGTCTACGAAGGTATTGCTAGTTGTCTTCGTTATGTGCCTCCACACTGGAATTGAGATTTATATTTCGCCTCCCAAAACCCTTAATTCAGCACTGTTTCCAGAGAGTTAACTTCTAAAAGTGGAAACTTTCAAAGTTGTGATCGATTTCAGCGACAGAAAGTGTATCGAACAACTTGTGTCTAGCAGGAGAGCGGGAAGGAGCAAGCAAGGCGAATACCAAGCAGAATTGTGCAAAACTTACGGGGATATAAATGTAAAAAGTTACATTTATACTTTACTCCAGATTTCTGGCTGGAATTTAAAAGCTCTAATACCGCATCAATCAATGATAAAACTACAGGGGCATAGTAAATAAGAACTAATTAATCGTGTTCTCAAGTTTGACTACTCGAATCAAGAAAATCGATCGGTGCATGATAAACCAAGCTCTATCGGTATTAATAACGCATTTATAATCGAGCACTCCCTGCTGATATTCATGTGCAACTCATTTCAAAGTAACATTTAAGAATAAGCGATAACAACGTATTTCGTTTTTCACAACATGGAAAAAAAAGGGATAAAAATTTCACAGCGAAAATTCAGATGAAAAATTTGTGGCGTAAGTCTGAACTGTACTGAGTATACACATATATATATATATATATATATATATATATATATATATATATATATATATATATATGTCTTGAAGGAAAACCTCACGGATGTGAATAATAATTCAAACGGAGAAGCGAGATAGCGCTAGCGAACACAAACACATACAAATGAAATTCAAACGTACTCAGAATGCTGAAATAATAGTTCCTTCTCTTATTATTCTGAATACGTGTGAGTTTCATTTGTAAGAGTTTCTCTGTGTTTTTGTTTGATAGCGCTATCTCGTTCTCCGTTTAAATTATATTTATATATATATATATATATATATATATATATATATATATATATATACGTATATATATAGCGTAAAAATTATTTAAAAATATTAATAAAAAATATTACACTCACTCAAGACTTGAATGTCTTGGTGGCTCCAGCCACCCTCATCAGAGTACGAGTGGTAACTATATACATATAAACAAGAGCATGCAAAGCCACTGGAATTCCGTTATTTTTTGTGGTAGAACCGGGTCAGAAACGTTATTGATTTTAGGTACTCAGTAGAAAAATGCGGGTATTTTTACTGGTACCGCGAAAAACCAGTCGCCAAGTGCCTCTGGGGATGGAGAGATCCTCACTGACATTGACATGGATGATTTCTTCATGCTTCGCCAATGTTTCCCGATGAAAACAAGGACGAAAGAGACATCATTTCACTCGTAGAGTACTTGGAAGCTTTGGGATCTCTTCCTGGTACCGAATCCTCCAAATCGTCGACGGTCTCAATAATGTGACGTATTTAAAAAGATGTATCAACAAATTCTTTAAATCAAATGTTTAAAAAAGCATTATTATGTCTCACAGAGTCATCATCAGGTACAAGACATGACATGATGACTCTGTGAGTTGAAACGCGTCGTACGTTAAATAAACTGTGGAAAAGTGCAAATTGTCCTTATTTCATTATGATGAACTTCCACGACCTCAAGCCTGAATCTGTTGAACTTATTATTATGTCTCCCTATACAATAGTATACGTAATGATGGCACGAGCAATATTCCTCGTCTATAAGTAGATAATAAAATTAACTAGAAATATGGGGTAACAATATCATGCGCACATAATTTTGGAAACCCTTGTACTATTCACTTTTTTGATAAAACATGCTTTTTAACGACGGGAAGAAATGGTAGAATAATGAAAAAGTTTACTAAAAACTACCTGATATCGCATATCATATCTTAAAGAGCCTTTTGAGATGTGGGTGGGCAGAGTAATGGAAACAATAAAACTGGATAGAAAGGGAAACAAGCGATGAGATTCTGGGAAAAACAGGGGCAGGGAGAAAGCTGTTGCGGATACTGAGGGCAATGGGTGGCTGAAGACGGATAGAACGGGAACGCTGAGAAAATGAGTTAGAGAGAGGAAAGGAATGGGCATTTTGGATGGAATTAAAGGAGGTAGAAATTTTGCAGAGCTATACTGAGTTATTGTAATATCAAGTATGGGGTTGAGGGATATTTTGTGTCCCGGTTGCTACGGTTTAGGAGTAGAGCAATGTGTAGTGGCAGGGTCTATCATAAACCTAACCCAGTAGATAACTGCTAACAATCTTATACTGGGAAATATTCAGTTTTCAGCCCAAAGTGTCTTTAAATAGCATTCAAGTCTAGTTGGAATGCACCATTTCCCTGTGCCACCAGCGATTTCCTTTCAAAGCGTTAATGCTTAGAAATTCGTTGGGTTTAGTAGAAAAGTTCCAGAGGCTTCATTTTGGTTTGGACGATGGACCATCTGGTAAATAGTTAAGTTTTTTTAGTTTACAAATGGTTCGTTTCTGCGGAAGAAATTTCACAAAATAAAACAACAATGAAACTCAGCAACGGATAATAAACTTTCATCACCGCCGATAATATTTTAGGATTCCGTCTCTTTCGGTTCGCGAACAAAGCAGTCAAAAACAACTAATTTTTCAGCTCTCGCGGAAAAAAAACTCAACAAACTCCATTGAGGATCACGACCGGAGGCATCCGCCTTAGGTGAAAGGGGAACTCACTAAAACCATTTGTTCACCGCCGTAACGAAACGGTTAACATCCATATATATGAATGCATATATATATGTGGGTCGCGGTAGTTAAGGGGGTAGAGCGTTAGACTACTGACCAAAGGGTCCTGGGTTCGATTACCGGGCAAGTCTCTAGGCACCTACAGCTACACCCAAGCTATGTGACTTTTCGGGTACCAGGTCTTCCTGGGAAACCATAACTGGGCACAGGGAAAGGAATTGGCCCCCCTACCCTGATGTGTGAATTTCACACGCCGTCGGGCTTAGTGCTGGGTAAACTCTACCATCACCTACCAAACCGACCTTCGGGTTGATTACTGTGTTAATGGTATAAACATATATATATATATATATATATATATATATATATATATATATATGTAAACATTCTTAGTTAGGATCAGTCACACTCGCGGCGATGGCATATCAAACTTGGAAAAACAAAAGAGGCATTAAAAATTTTGTTTGACCATTTTTTTGTATTCCCTAGCTATATAGTATACAGGCTTCATAGCTGTATGCTATTGCCACGCTTGTGATAACCTTATATTCACTTTTGTGCACATTTTCCTTGAATATATATGCATATAAAATAGATACATTAATATGATTTTAAAGTAATCAATCGATAACCGAACGCTCTATCCACAATGTAGTCCATATCGGCGCTTCCTATGCTAGACAAACCAAAAACTCTCCGGGAAGTACAAAAAAACTTAGGTTTTTCTTTCATTACAAAATTCCTGACCGAGACTGGGCATTGTGTCCCACCGCGTAATTAAATAGCAATTACAAGGGAGAAAGTCTTTTCTTTCGCTACGCATTAGGCAACCGAAAAGGAAGCCTTTTGTGGAAACTCTCTTCCTTCCCCCAATACCACTCCCTCACTCGTACAAGACCATTGTCAAAGATGATAATCATCATGTTTTGTCATAAATTATATCAAATCCGTTCTACTCCGTCTTATACGCCCCTAAAAAGGTGACCGACGATGAAATTTAAGGTCCATTACCCCGATATGTTTTCTTCCTTTCCCTCGGAAGTTGGCCTCAATGGGCATCCATTGTTCCAACTCGACCTGCGACAGCGGTCCTTCGGTTTCCGTTTTTATTAGCGGAAAGGTGGGGCGAGGAGACGCCGGGCGGCGGAGGAGGGAGGGAGGACAAAGATAATGGGCAACGGCGAGAGGGAAACTTGGGGAAATCAAAGCGCATTGTCTCGCTCCTGGAGCAATGGGGACTCTCCGAATCCTTCGTGTGATCCCCTTTAATGATTGCTTTTCTACGGGGGAACGATTGTTATTTCCCGCGTTATTTCTTATGTGTTCATCACGTGAAAATTCCCCAGCTGTATGTTGGATGACGCGGAATTCGGAATATCCTCACGGATATTGGAAACGTTGTATCAGACGCCATGAAAATGAAATTACGAAGTTCGATTCGATCAGTTTCGTCCGTACCTTTCACTTGTTTCAAAATAATAACTTTTCTACCGGCCCATAAATTTTATTTTACATTTTACATCAGGCTATTTTTGAGAAAATATCCGAGTGAAAGGAAGATGAGAATAAAAGTCATTGATGAATCAAATGATTCCGTCAATGTTAGAAAATTCCTTTGAAATTTTACTCGTTCATTAAAATAAGGTTATTACAAATAATAATAATAATTATTATTATTATAAACGGCAATCTACCGTTTAAGGTGGGTTTTGGATGGACACAACTACTACACAAATAATTTTCATCTAAAAAAACACAACCCAACACCCTCCTCTACCACTAAGTTTCCCATCTACCATAGTCTTCAACATCGCACTGCAAAACAATATGCTTTGCATCAAATATATCCTGTTTCCTTACGATTTCTCCTGACAATCTCCTCCCCACAACCACAATGCCCAGCACTTCCTCGTTTTTTTCCGTCAAAATAATGATAAATAATGAACTAAATAATATTTATTTATTAATAAAATTTCAAAATCAGTTTGTTCTCAGTGAGCAGCTAAGCCATAACGACTATATACTGGACACCATTTGGAGTGCATCAATATTAAAATCCACTATTCAAGTGGAAAGTATATTCCCAGTTTATAATAAAATACATTTTAATGAGCCCTAAATAAAATAAAAATATTTTATGGTAATGAACTTTCCTAGGCAATAACAGAAGCCACTATTTTATTTTCAAAACCATTCTTAAGTCGAAATTTCAATGAAACACTAATGGAGTGTAAGAGAAACAGAATGCAAATCGGATGGACACACCAAATTGCCAATGAAATAAGTCACCGGAGAAAATCACTGCTGACAAGTGGTTAAAGCAATGAATACATTTTGAGGTTTAACAGTCTGCTGAGTAAACTACATAACATTTAGAAAAGAAGAAATGCATAGGGAAACGAGGAAATGAGCGAAATATTAAAAATTACACGACAGGGCGGTCGAAGATATGAGAACGGTAGCTGAAAAGAGTTGGAGCAATCATCTGAATACTACCTGGTTATTAGTATGATGGGAAAGAAATGCCACCGACTAATGACCAGAAATTTAAAAAGAATTGATTATGCAGAAATCATCAATCACACATGCTAATTATATTTTTTAAATAATCCTGACATTTTCATAAATTGGCATAAGTCCTAATCTATACATGGTCCAATTCCACAGAGGGTCTTCCCTCATGTCTTTTCCTTCAAGAGCAGATCTAAATCATTAAGGCCCAACTAAATGAATAAGATCTTGCACAGGGACGTTCGAGCAAGAATCTTTGACGGAATCGTTCTAGGACACTAAAATTAAATCGTATAAAGAAAGGGTAACATTTCAATCATCAATCAAATGTCATTCGACCTCACCAAAAAGAAACTTCCAATGGCGACAATCAGTGCCCAGAAATGAAATCCATCACTTCGCCGCAGGTGGAGCGAAAAAGGTTTATATTCCGAGGCTGTGACTTGCACAACGGAATTTCAACGCCTTCAATTTGACCTCGATTCCGAATATCAAGACGGGAAGTAACTCTCAAGAGATGCAAGTGTTGGTTTAAATAATAATGCCTGCGAGATGAATCGGCAGCAACAGCTGTCCTCGATATTTCACAGTCTTTGAAGAAATTTCGAATTTAAATTCCGCTGATAGTTTCGTTGAACATCGATTAATACAAAATGCGAAAACAATGGAATGGAGCAAGATTTTAGGGAGCAGTGGATATCTGACAATAAATATTTCCAGGGTTGGGTAAAGAGTTCTCCTGTCATATCTAAGGAAAATGAATCCGTACGCACATACGTATGTAAAGGACTTCACAATCCGACATTGAACATGAAGTTCCCCTCTTTGAAGTCCAAAATTACCTTCTGATGCTATAATTCAATGGTGCAATTCACCAGGCATTACATGTCACCAGTCGCCCTTATGTGGCAGAAAGTTTCCTAACCTGCTTCGTCTTGCTAATTGAACTCAAAACTCATGATCAACGCATTGACGTCACCTGTTCATTCAAAGGCACAGCGCAATGTGACATTTTTACCTTTGTGCTGGTATTACCTTAATACTTTTAGTAGCCTTTTCGTTAAGCGTGTTTAACAGATTAAATTGATAACTTAGCCGTTTTTAATAAATTCTTAAAGTTTTAGGCATTGATCCTGATATATTTTACGCCTATAATATGAGATATAATAAAATGTAATATCTTCAATCGTCCTTTGGAGTATTCATTTAAAAACATTCGCTCCGCACAAGCTAATGGGAGAACATATAACTGAACAAATATTTTCTAGAGAAGATGGATGTCCATGAAAAAAGTACTAAAGAGAAAGAAAGGAAAAACAACAGAAAGTAATAAAGAAAGAGAAAAAAAATCCTAGGCAAGAATATGTACATTTTTAAGAAATGCAGAGTTGCAACTAAAAGCTTAGGTTTCCGTAAAATGCACGTCAAAAAGGAATACACGATAGTCTGTTGGTTTTAACCATTTAAATCGTATGAGCCTCAAATTCCGAAGGTCAGATGAGAAGCTGGTCTGCTTATGTACTCAAAAGTCCAAATTCAAATTCAGTGCGGGTTCGGATTTGATATATTCACGCCAGGTACGGGTTTTCCATTCTCGTAAAAATCAAAGTGGTCCGCTAAATTCTAAATGCTTTCATAGGACTTGTAATTGAGACACTGGGAGTGCAACTTTCCAAATATCCGACTCCGTATCCGGAATCTCCCCAAATATAATTTTTTTTAAATAAGAAGGAGGAAAGAGAGAAAGAGTAGAGCTAAGCCTAAAATGAATGGCTATTCTGGGACAGGAAGTGACTTTTTTCACGAATTCGCAAACAAATTCCAATGCGACGTGGCAATTGCCCCGTGAAATGATAAGACAATTGCTGTCGTTGCAATTCATTCTTGTATTTCATCGAAACTCGTAATTGTTAGACCACTTATATTTAAAACAGATCCAGGCGAGATGTAGTAGCATTTCTTCATAATGAGAAAAACAAATTTACACTTTTCCACAAGTTTATTGGTAACGTGCAACGCGTTTCAGTTCATTGAATCATCTTCAGGTACAGGTACAAGACAAGTCTAGTACATAAAGACGATTTGATGAACTGAAACGCGTGGTGCATTACGTATAAATCTATGGAAAAGTGCAAAATTGTTTTTCTCATAATGTTAGACCAAGCTTTATAAACGTTATCGGAGAAAGTTTTTGAAGGGATTGAGTCGAATCCAATCTACGCATAATGGTTGTATTATAGTTTTCCTCCTTAAAAACGCTATACGACTTACACCTCTATTGGATCATAAAAAAAACCTGTTGTCCCAGCCTTTGCTCACAAATATCCCTCGCTGCATGGGGGTGGACAGGATTGATTTGTAAAGGAAATTACAATGGCTTTCTTTTGTTTTTGAATTTCAAAGATAAGAATTGATTTGACTTCAAATAATTGATGTCAAAATTTCAACTTACTGGGTGTTTATTGCTTTTATGAAGTACGACCATGTTGACTGACCCCTAAATCATACAAAATGCCACCGACAGCCAGAAACGTTGACGGAAATCAACTCCATCAAAATATAAATGGATTGCGTTTATCAGAACGGTTGCAACGCCCTTTATTAAAAGAGATCCTATTTGACTAAAAGAGTCGATTCCTTGATTTCTCAAGGGCATCGTACATACTTCGACCGACATAAATAGTAAGACGCGTATTCGATAACGAGATACCTACTATTATTAGCAATTGAAATCGAGCAATCGAAATTGAGCAACTTGAAATCATTGAGAACTCCAGTTCACTGTCCACTAATCAATAATTCCAATTCACCGTAAATATTTATGCTATGCTTTTCAAGGAAATCACATGATCTAAATAAAAATTATTAAATTAACTGATTTAATTTTTTGTTCTCAATTTGACGAAACTTCTGGGGGCGTACCCTTCTCATTACTCTGACAACTGAACACTCATTGATATGATAATCCGGGCGAGGTTATGTGGCGAGGGAGAGTCGGGGACATCTCCGCGACGTACCGAGGGGAGGCGTCACATATAGCACCAGCCAGGCGATGAGCGACAGGCAGAAGACGATGCCGAAGCGTCCGAGGAACTTCAGCGGAGTCAGCGGCTGGGGCTTGGCATCTTTGGCGGCGAGAGCGGCGGCGGACTCGACCACGGGCCCATGGGACGTCTCCACCACCATCCATGCCACGGCCTCGGTCGCCTTCCGCAGCAATGCGAGCATCACGGCGACACTTCACGTTTCCTCCCCGGGGTTGAGCGAATAACCCCCCCCTTCCGCGGTGCGAGACGAGGATGCTGCTTGCCCTCCTCCCCCACGTATCCGCCACACGTAATCCCAATTCTCCACCGTCCCGGTGCGACAGAAACAACAAAATAAACTTGCCGCGAGCTGATTCCTGGAGGTCCTCCGATTGCCGTCTCCGCTGCAATTACTACCGCCGCACGAAGGGAGGAAAAGGGAGGAGGGGTTAGAGGGATCTTTTCGCTCCCCGAAATCGCGGAGTCAGTTGTTCGCCAGCAAACACCCACCCGTGTGTTGTTGCGTAAGGAGGAAGTGAGTGGTGGAAGTCGTGGGTCGGTGCCGCGTCAGCGTAGAAACTTCATAGATGGAATCGCACGTTACCCCACTCTTAGATCATTGTGCTCCAACAAAACACACCACTTTCATAACGCTCTTAACTTTCACCGGTCGAGAATTCTAAAGTCCTCCTTATTCACCCGGTTTTTCCCCGAGGTCTATCCACTAAACTCGAGCTCTCCGCGGTGATTATCAGAGGAGGGCGAGGAAATCTTCCGGGGATCTGAGATCGTCTTATTTGAGAATTGAATGTTATGCAGATATGTTGGGCAACGAACGGTTATTTAGACTGATTTTGTTCCAAAGAAACTACGCAAAAAGTTATACGGGACTATAAAATAACATATTACCTCATATAATGGCTTAAAAGAACAATTGAGAAATTGTCTGTAATAGCAAGATCGGTTTTTTGTCAAAGTGAGCGCATCATAACTAATGGTCGATGAGAGTGTACTTTTTCCATGCAGTTTTCTACTCGGCCCTAGTACCGACAGATGTTACTCTTTATTAATGAGAGCATCAACCGCTCCAATTGTCCACGTAGCTGGAATTTTAATGTTTCTTTCCAATGCTTCTCAATCCAAAAAGTGCTAGAGGAAAAACCAGCCCTATCACGAACGATAATACGGAAATGAAATCCTGGTAAGCTTCAATCAGCCGAACATATCTCCAGCCCCTAAACGCGATACATATTATTTCAAGAGATCCACAAATAATTCTTCCTGGCGATTAGAGTCCACCCATCTGGGTGAAGAGCGGTGGCAGGCCACTCGATGTCGGTACGTATTCGTTTGCCTCCTTTGGATTGTCCTCTTTCGTCCGGACCCCTGACATTTACACGTTCGGAAAAGCGTCGATTGAACTCACAGGAGAGCTCACACCGATCTACAAGAGCACGACCGACATCGCACGCACACAAACACTCACAAACCTCCTGGGGAGAGAGAATTGGAGGGGGAGTCTTCCACGAAAATCCCGCACCGCAGAACCCGCGGGTATTCCGATGGCAGGCCGCGCGCGTCGCGGCAACCCACGGTGTGGCCGGCGAGAAGTCAAAAAAAGGAATGAGCGAAGGCCGACGGCGTCCGATGACTTGATGGCACGACAACCGAAATAAAAGGTTCCCCATCCCCCCAACACACACATCCGCCCCTCTCCCGTGGAACGGGGCACACCACTGTGGAGGAAAAAATCAAGCGTGCGCCGTCACTTCTCCATCCGCCCTCAGGCTCCCTTTCTCCTCTCTCACCTTACTCTCACTCTCTCTCCATCTCTTCAAACTCATCCCCTCCCTCCTCATCACCCAAACCCTCTCGTCGGTCCATTTCTTTCTCTCTCTCCTTCCCCACACGGATACGGTCCGCCGCTCCGCCTCGGCCCCTGCCCACTCTGGGCACAGACGCGCGCGGTACTGCACACCCAAGCGCGGAGGATCCTCTCGCGTTGGCGGAGAGGACCGCGGGCGCCGGCGCGAAAGAAATTGCGAGGGACCACGTGCAAATCCATGGGCGCTCCGGACGCAACCACAGGATGGAACATTTTAAAAAGAATATTAGACAAATTGAACGTTATTTAAATGGGGACTCTTTTGGGTCTTTTTTAATATTAAATTCAATGTGTTCTCCTTAATTAAAGGTAAATTTTGATTGGCCCCTGAAGATTATTTTTACTTCTACGAGTCGTGAGAGTTTCCACTTTCCTCACCCTACATTATTTCTTATAATTTCTGCCTGCCTTCATGCTGCCCTAAAATCATATTGTCTTCCTTCCTCTACTCCGCTCAACCAACGTTGTCCATTTTATCGCCGTCTTCAACACCGCATTACCGTTCAATATTTCCTCTAACCACGTTTTGTCTTTTTCGGATTTCCTCAGTTACTTCCTTTCTTAACTCAGTATATTTAGAACCTCGGTATTTGTCTAACTCTCTGTTCGACTTACGTTCTACACTCTCCGCCGCACTCACATCTAAAAAAAATTCGATCTATGCTCATCCTCTTTCCTCGAAGGAACATTTCTCCATAGAGTACGTACTACGCTCCATGCTTAAAGACTTGGCTAATATTTCCTTCACATTTTTACTCAATGTGCCCGTCATACATGTATACTCTCCACTTATTGTAAATGTTTCTTCCTCTAACGCAACTCTTCTCCATTACTATGACACTATACCTCTAAAATACTGCCCAAATACATTCATTTCTCCACCTTCTCCAGTTGATTCCCTCCTACTTTAATGTTTAACTGAGCTTTCTTCCATCCATCGGATCTCATTCCTTTATTTCTCATGGTTAATCTCATAATAAAAACATGTAGCAATGGTCACTGTGATTTACATTAATCTTCCGCTGAAGGTATGCTTTCAATGGACACAAAGACTAAGCGGTGCTTCCCTTCTAACCTCCATCTAATACGGCTTTAAATCACCTAGAATCAAACATTGAAATAAATCATTTTTAGACACCGCACACTATGTAACTCTCTTAATTTCGTCCGATGCGCCTAAATTTTCCTTCCGTGATGCAACTTGGCCAACATTCTCTCATCTATCGCAAACTTCTTTACGGTATTATTGAAAAAAATACAAGTGGGCATGCCATTTCCAGACTATCATCTTCCGTAAAAAATGTTGGCGATGAAATACTTTTCATTTGCACTTCCATCCTTGCCTATGTGTCGCTCGGAGAAATCCTCCTGCTTGGTACCCCGTCTGTCATATTGGAGTATCGAACTGTGGTTAGGACGCCGTCCTCCATTACGGCAGGCTGATTCAGGCGACGCAGAGACGTACAAATACCATCTCTCTGAACCTCCCTTCGTTCTCATCTTTTCTCTCGCGGTAAAACTTTCCAAATGTTTATATTTTGGAACAGGCTTGAATAAAACCTACTCCATTAAAATCAGCACCATAGGTTGGCTTATAAAAATCTCGCGATTTTAAATAGAGATGTGCCATTTAAAACTTGTTAAAAATTTTCTCACTATTTAAACGACATCATGTTCGGAAGACTTGGATAAAATGAAAGATCCGACTCTCCTAAGAAATTAATGACCTTAGATATGCATTCGATGGTTTCAGGCTCAACTTTGTGGAAGTTCATGTTCATTTAATGAATGACCTTAGTTGTTCAAATAGCCAGTCTGCTGGAGCCCTTGTCAATCCTTTGGAAGATGTAATTCCATTACTCGCCGACCATAAGTATGAATTTTGCTATCAATGAAAGTTGTTTATTCTAAAGCAAATAAAAAAGGAAAACAATTATTTTTTAAACAATGGTCGGGTTATATTTGTAAACCTTTATTTTACTGATATTCAGATACGTCGGTAAATTCGTAGGCATTGGTTACTTGATAAATTCCTGATGGTTGGACGAAATTTTTTCGCCTCTAAACCCTTCTCCACTCTCGAGTTCCGACGTCCAACTTCGACATCTTCTTTGAAGAGGAGGGTGATAGCGTAGCTAGCGTGAGATAGAGAAACTCCCGGAATATTCTACCCTTCGGCTAAAATGGCACGATAGCACCCAATACCCAAAAATTCGTTTTTCATCCGATTCGACCGAGATAACTTTAATTGAAAAAAATGATATCGCAAGAAAAATAAAATATACCATTTATATCATCTATCAGGTAGCGATCTATTGTTTTTCCAAAACAGATGAATCCTTCGACCATGATACCGCTACAATTTGCTGCTAGTAGTACCATTCCTCCGACCGCAGAGGTACCCCCTCAGGTTTTCGGAGTCGATGGTGGGCACTCTCTCGCGCCCTCTCCCCCAAACACTTTTCACCATTCGAATCCCGTTCTCCCTCCGTGGCGATCCATTCGATAGAAAAGAGAGAGAGAGAGACCTGTACTAAGGAGGCCGGGGGGTGAGAGGTTTTTGGGGAGGTTTTCGGGGGGGGGGGGGGAGGGAAGGAGGGTGACGTGAAAGGGAACGAGGGTCGTTCGACTGGCCCTTTTTTCTCTCTCTTTGAGTCTTCCAGTCTTGGTCAGATTAATTCGTCCGGTCTGCGGGCCACTCTTTGATCGTCAAAGACGACAAATGCGACGATTTCTTCTTCGGGGGGAAAACACCTCCCGAAAAATAGATTTTGTTTTTTCCAGGGAAGCAGAAAAATCGCAGCGAAAGCCCACTCACTCACTCATAGCTTACCATTTGAGGGTAATGCAGCGGTAAGAAAAATCCCATCGGAGAGATTCGAGATCAACACCTTGCAGAAAAATCAGGATCTCGCCTCATCATTTAACACAACCAGTTTAACTCGACTGAACAAATGAAGGAGTGCAGAGGGGAGCGTAGAGGAGAAGAGAAGATATTCGGAGAAATTACAAGAAGGCAGGATATATTGATGCTAGGTATTTTGATGGCAATGGAATTTTAAAGGAGGCGACGATGGGGAGAACGTTGGTAAGCGAGGTGGGAGGAGGAAAAGATTAAGCATGTTGGGCGGAGTGAAGAGATGCAAAAATGATGCAGACTTGAAGGATGTTTAATGTAATGCAGTGTTGTGGTGTTCAGTTTGGCGAGACTTAGAAGGGTAGCACCAGTTAGTATCTATGCCCATCAAAAACCTATCTCGACCTGTAGACTACCATTTAAGCAAGGGCAATCGCGAAGGGGGAATTTAAGAAAAATAGCATAATTACTGAAAATAACTCTTCACTATTTTACGGTTATGGAAGTATTTCAGATGTTATCAAGAATATTTACGTTGACAATTATTTTTTCTGAACCGTGACATTATATAACTTTGAAATTGTCAATAGTGGGATAGCTTTTATCAGTCATCGTTCATATCGATGATTTTTTTCACATGCAAAATGAAACGCCTGAAACTGAGGCGTCAATGTTCATCATGTAATAAGAAAATGCTTAGAGAAATGTATACATGAAGAATAAATCTCGATATTAATACTTGTACCACGAAGTTTTTCACTTTTCCAAAAGGTTAATTTACTTATTGTACCATTACTGGTAAGAATAAAAGTTCATGTTCGATGCATTTTCAGTTACCTAAAACAGCTCAGAATTGCCTGGCTATTCTATAGTATATCATATGAAGGTATTTTAGTGAATACTCTAAATGCGTGCATAGAGATAATTTTGACAACATGCACCATCTATCGACTTTGGCCATCGCTAATTACAGAGATTTTATAGGTACGACAGCGCTCAAGAATGGTGTTTGGCCGACCTTTCTTTACGAACCGCTTCGGCTCTATTCCGTAATGACTTTCATATTTATTTAAGCAATCCTTAACCTCATTTGGAGTCAGAATTAGTGAAATTATGATCGTGGTCGAAAAGAAAGCCTATTTTATTCGAAAACCATTTATGAATTGGTTGTGCATGAAAAAACACAACAGTTGCAATGAAAGCATATACTAATTCTTACCATTAAAAGCGTGGGCCTCAGCCATCTTAACAAGAGGCTGAGGTTTAACAATGTGCTTCTTGAAGTATGTATGCAAAGAATACAGGTAGGCGTCGTATGATTTTAAGGCTTACCTTTCTTAGCTTATTGACCCTCTTTAGAGGTCTTCGCGTCAAAGTTGCCGTAGGCTATTGCGGAATCTCCAGACGTATCTCGAGAGCTGAAATACTAGAAAGTAGCACTCTTGCCAAATAAAGGAAGAGACATATCGCCTGAACTGCTTATGACGGAGAGAAGACGTCATGAAATCGAATTTGCGATGCACCAACTTTTTCACGAAAGCGTATAGAGAAAAGTTTCTCGAGATAAAAGCAAGCATATTGTACAAATAACCATGAGTTCGGACCTGTTCAAAAATGATCATCTTGATTATCAATCTTCAAATAAATACATTTATAGTCGAGGAATGGTACGTACTTGAAGAGAAAAGTATCTTTTAACTTCTATCTAGAAGCGTCGGTCATATTTATCATTTGTGAAGTCATTGGATTCTGGACGTTCTAACTCTAGTTTAACCGGACGAATCTCCTTCTTCTGGTTCCTCATCACTGCCACTCGCAAAAAGACCGAGAAGTCGAAACAATAGGATTTTTTTATAAAGTGAAAAAAAAACTTTTTTTCGTAAACCCAAAATTGAAACTTGTAAAGAAATTCACATCCCAATTTGGATTGCCTATTCTTTTAAGGATTATAGCCCATGCGGGGAAAAGGTTTTGGAGGATGATTTCACACCTCCACACCCCTTCTTCCTCCAATTTTCTCCTCACACCGCTTCGCCTCTCGCCCTTCGCCAGAGCATCGCCACATTCCTTTCACTCTCCCTCGGTCTCACTTTCCCTGCAAGTTCATCCTCTCTCCGTAGTTACTCGATTTTTAACGCTTCGGCAGGGTAGACTTAAAGCCTGAAGAACCGGCCCCTCCCATCCCCGAGGGCCAGCACAGACACCGTCCCCTCCCCAATAATCTCTCACACCCCCTTTCACTAATTCTAGGTGGAAACACTCACAGCCAGCAGTGGAGCAAGACTGAGAGGGCCGAGGGAAGAATAGCTGAACTGAAGGAACTAGTTGGTCTTAGAATGTTCCGCCTCCCTCGACCTAGACTTCCTCTCCCACTGAGGAAGAGCGCCTACTTTCACTCTCCCTCTCCTCTTTGTTACGTTTCTCCAATTAAGGGTGGCCTTCCTCATGGAATGAATCATCGAGTGGCTCTTCTATGGTCACCCATGGAGTGGAAAAAATTCGTTCTTTTTTCATTTGAATGTTCGAAGGAATTTCGTTTCTAATAAATAATTAACCACCTGAGGAGAATACAAAAATACGCTGGTCAAAAACATTTTTGACTTTGAGAGCGGGCGTATTGAATTTTTCGTGATACTCTCCGTCCATAACTAAGGCCTATTCGTGTTGCATACGAATGTTTGTGAGCTTGGATGCAATTGTTCGATCGAACGAAGACACCGAAACCTTGAACCATTCGTCGAAGTTCATGTCAATTCACGGTTGACAATGGGGTTTAATGTCGTAGAATTTAAAAATTCAACGCTGCACCTCCGTGATTTTATTTTTTTTTTACGTTTCCGAGTCGTTACGGAGTGTTTGACGCACCAGTTCTTCTGTTATTTCACTTGGGGTCATGAATCAATGCATTTCTTGCATGCGATCAGTAATGCATGAAACAGTAATTGCTAATGTAACTCTCCATGCTCCATGAGTGAGTGCTCTTGATCATTCCTGGCAAGGCTGAAGACCTTATCATTACGAAAGCTTCTGCACATCACACTCGATGTCTCTGATGAAATGTGGGCCACTTTACAGCACAAAAGAATTGAATATAATGATCCATAATCCAATCGAAATACTAACTTATTTAGAAATCATTTGCATTTATACCAATTGGAGTTTATACTGTACTTAAATTGAAATTGGTGAATTATAAAGATAACTTTGCCAAATCACAGCGTGCACTTTGTCGTTTATAAAAAAATAAACTCGAGGTCCAATACTAACTTCCCTACAATTTATCTGTAACTTATAATACTAACACAAACAAATACCACTTGGATAATATTTATATCACCGAAGGAATGAGTTCCCATTAAATTCCACCGGCTAAAAACAAAATCTGGTCAAGGTAAGTAGTACATTAAAATTAAAGAACTATTGTACAATTACAATTGAATGAGTGTTCGATATTTGATGGTCAACTTCACCTCATATTAAGCTTCAGGGCAAGTGAAATAATGTTTTTAAATCCAATTCTTTTTTCCACTCCAATTAACGTGAGCCAGGAAATCTTTGCATAGAGAAAATTACATTTCCCGTCTTAAAATGAAGTTTTCATGAGGCATCATCCGCATTTGCACTCAAGATTCTCAGGTCAGTAAACCAGTGCTCTAAATACCAACATACTAACTAACTGTGCACATTTTGGATTCTGCGCGGAAAAATTCACTTCTACAGAAACATTTTCTTATTCACTATTATTAAAATTTAATTTTAAGATATTTTCACACTAATATGATTATTACAATCATTTTTATTTCGATACTCATCTGTGGTGTTTCCATAGATAAAGTTAGCACCAGGAATATGACAGTAATACTTCATGAAGTCAGGACAAGGCATGCCTTTAATTGTATCCAGGAACGCAAAAAATTAAAACTTGGAGTTCAAAAATAATATTAGGGAAATGTATTAATGGAAATCACTTAATAATTTACCGTAAAATATCATTTTTTCACATGATAAGTAGAATGAAGCATGTATGCCATACTTTTATTTTGCTGATTCCTACGTTCGGGCAGTCCGAATTTCTGCTAGTAATGTTTCCAAATTCTCATAATTGATACTCGTACAAGTCTAACAAGTGTCTCTGGTGGAATATGAATGTTTTATTGATGTGGGAAAATGCCATTCTTTGTTTTCGTGCAAAACCTGTCCACGCGCCCGAATTTGTATTGGATCAACTGGAGGCGAATGATGTAGCCCCAAGCATTACTTGGGTAAACAGGATGTATAAATTCTCCTGATTACCATAAATTGAATCGAGAGTCAATCATCCAGTAATTGTATTGATTCGTTTGTTTTCATCATCGCGCACATACCGCGCACATGCGGAGAGATATATCGTTGCAGTCATCCGACGACTTCTTAGTTGTTGATGGTATACAAGTAATGCGGGGTCCTGACAGCACAAACATCACCAGGTACAAAATCACGAAGAACAAACTGATGAGAACTGAGCTAGATAGAAAAAATCATATTGCCTTAACCGAGAACGAAAGAAGTCCAATATCTAGGGCACAGTTGGCGAGGGTGAGGTAGACTCTATCGCGCACATCCAGTATTTGGAATCTGGTAGGCCTTTTCACAAATCAAAAAAGTACAAAAGAAAAGAAGAAAACCATGGGCTTACTACGAAAAGACGATTTCAGGACGTAAGGAGGGCTTTATTTTTTAATGCAAAGAACTGGTTTTACCGCATAATTAACCTACTTATCACAGGAAATTGGGATATTACGCAAAAATCAAAGCAAAGAGATATAAGAAGACGCTTACTGAGAGAGCGCTGTCAATAACTGCGGGAGGAAATTTTGAACGACTGGGCAAGTGAGATAGGAAATCGGGTGGAAAAAAGATAAATCGAAGATTGAGGGAAGTAGATCATCCAGAAGAAAGTTAATATGGCAAGAATGAGGGGATTGCTACGGATGGAGAATTGGGAGGATGAGAAGTGAGTGGACCTATGCGCGAAACAGAAAACAAATGCTCTCCGCCCAAAGCTGACCGGGCTACTCAGGCTGAAGTGATGCGCAGCGGTCGATGAAATATCTCCTACGATAAATTCCCAAGAGTACAGGGACATAAGGGAAAGTAAACTAGGTGTACGTATTCACACCGCTACCAGGGTGCGCTTATGCTGGAGATATTAAAATGCGCACACACGAGCCTTACCCTTGAAACCGATCGAAAGCAGACTGGCTCTCGCGGGTTGAAGCGGGGAGGCGTGGCTGGCGGAAAAGGGATGGGGGGCGGGGCAGGAGTGTACACCACTCCGTGAGTTAAAAGCGAAACCTAAACGAGGAGTCGCGCATGTCTGAAATTTCCCGAGGGTCTCTAACAGGCACGGCCGGGGGAACGAAGGGGGAATAAAAAGGGGAGTGGGAAATGCTGGTACTGCGCTTTTTATTTTCGCCTTTCTTTTTAATTCCATTAAATCAACGCCATCTCTGGGGGAGAACACAGTCTCTGCGCTCTCACGACCTCATGTACCGCCGGACAAATGAATGTATGATCGGATGAATGCGGAAGGTCGTAAAGCAATGGTGGGAGGGGGGTTGGGTCCATTAGACCCCTATGGCAATGCCAACGGCACGCGAGAATCCCCAATGCTAAAAAAAACCACCTCCTTGCTCAGCATAAGGTCATGCGTAATTTCGTTTCTATAGTGATAATGTTTACGTGGAAATTCAGGTATCAATTCCCTCGGAAGGTTGCCACACATCGTAGGTTTGCACTGGCAATCTTTTCTTTTGTGAGCATCTTCTTTCTATGGGGTAATTCTTCATAGATAGGGTTTTTAAGTAACTTAAAACATCCCCTCACATACTTCGTCACTCTGTTTGCTTTTCTTCACCTTGACGAAGATTAAAATAGAATATGGAGGTTCTTATTTTAAAATAGGAATAAATGCGCTTATCTATTAATATCTGAAGCCAGAGGAAAGACGTGGTTCTCTCATTTCTTTTTGATTTTCCTCCATTGATGTTCCTTCCTTCCACACTTGATCTACATTTGCATCTCGAGAGAGTTGCGGAGATTACACGCGTCGAGTGCCTATTCGTACTCGCCTCCGGAACCTTATGCCAGCAGGCTTTTGCTAGTCTCCCATCCTAGTTCCTCCCATAATTTTACATTAACGTTCACGTGTTTGTCTCGCAAACAATCTCAGACCCGGGCGTTTGCAGAATAATGACGTACATAGTAATTCCCATCCGTGAATCACGAATGGTCGGTGAAATCGGCAACGACGGATGTGCCATTCCATTGTCGTGAATCGCGAACTTTTTCCTCTTTCATTTTCCAATTCCGATTGGAAAACGTTTGAAGAGGATAAATCGACTTTTTTGCAGCGACTCCTCGCTTTTCGTCGATCCTTATATCGTCGTCCCGCTCATTTCCGTCAGGCGTACAGTAACAATGCAAGTTCATTCTCCCGTCCTATCGATCCTTCAACTGGAAAAGACGAAGAATTTCTCTTCCCAATGTGTCCATCATTTAGCACTAATGTAAATTTGTTTCACATCTCTCTGTAGCGTGACGTTACTGGAGGTCTCATGAGAGCCATCAAGGCGCTAGTGTGGAGTATTTCCGGGTTATTTCCCGCGGAGAAAGTGGACATATGTGTACCACAAATATCTGAATACCCCAATTTTGAGCCTCCATCAGTCGGGCTATTCTATCCCTCTACTGGTCTGAATCGGGGAAACGACACAGTCAGATGAAACTGCATAATGAAGAGAATTTCAAGTGTGACTCTAATTTGAGGATGGTCGGAAAAATGGTGCGCCCAGAAAACATTTCATGTAAATGATTATTTGTAAAATAAATCTTTCATTTGCATGTTATAAACACGCTCGCGCATATACCTGTTCTGACGGGAATAACTAGATATAAGAATTCTACATCATGATACAGAAATTAATCTTCCTAACTTAACAGTCAAACGTATTTCTTGGTACCAATCACCATTTCAACTCCACCCACATACATAAAATATCCGTGTAAAATGTGTGAAATGTAATGTCCGTCTACTTAATATTTGGATTGCGAAACCATACACGGCGAATGGCGAGCGCATTTTAACGGTAGCTAAAAGTAAATTCCGCTGCTCTGGGAAAAATTGCCCTTCGTAAAGATTGTAGGAACAATATGGGGTTAAATCTCACACGCTACCTACAGCTATGATTAAACCCTAGTTTAGGATGGGCATTTGCACTCTAATTTTCACTTATATCATACCATTCAGAAGGATAGAAAATAAAGTTGTCCGTCGTTTTTTTTACCCAACAATGCAAATGTGTCCAAATAAAATTAAACAGCTCTACCGAAAACAACACGCACGGCGAATTTTTGTCGTAAAACTATCTTGATGTGATTCATTAAATATAATTTGTACATAAAGGAGAATCATGTAGCCTATTTTAATGTATCTGAACTTGAAAATACGAAAGTATACACACGAAGTGATGCAATGTAATCATCATTGGAGTTTACTTCCCCCCTAAGGAATACGTACGATGCCTTCATAATCTGTTTTTGAATAATTAACAGACTGGCTGCTTCACGAAGAGCTTTGTTTCACAATGCACCTGGATCACCCCTGATCGGCCGAATTAACCTGATGCGTTTCCCAACAATCAACATTGTGAATTTTACCGACTCCACCTGTGGAATACTCGGCGTCACACGACCTTGATCCATTGGCTCATAGAATTTAAAATCTGTTCTGCTATTTTTTACTGGTGATAATATCATCTTGTTATGAGGGTGGTCGTAAAACTTTTATTTCACGACTGTGAAAAGGACATTAAAAGTGAAGAAGAAAGGAAAGGAGGTAAAACATACGCTTTAATCTTCCCTCATTTGAAATTACTATGCATTGCTTTCATACATTGATCACCTTCCATTCTGTTACAATTACGCCATTGATACAAAATTTTGTGTGGAGGCACAATTAATTCATTTCTCCTTTATCTGATTTGCCCGAAAGTAACGTCACTAAAAAGATTGGTTCTTCTTGAATGAGAGCATATATAAGAGACGATGAAATTTAAAATTCAACTAGTTCACATACGGTATAGTTTCCCTAAAGTATCCGTTTATGAATGCAGTTAGCTGGTTGAACTTCATTATTTAAGCATTCGAAATCTCTGCATGTAAGGGCGTGTTTTTAAATTTAATCCACAACTTAAAGTATAGTATTTAAAAATAGAAAAAATATTAAAAACTAATATTGATCGTATGAAAGGGGATACGGTGTGGGACTGACAGATAAAAATAATACGAGTGGAAGTTGAAATGAGGACGCTACGTCGTGATTTAATCAATAATAAACGAAGGGTTGTAGGTTAATATAATTAATTTTATAATATGATGCACGTACTATATTGAAGGAATCCGTGAATATTTAGGAGTGCGAAAAACGTTAATTTCCCTCCCCAATTGCTTAACTTTTCCTATTGTATTTTTTTGAGTCTTTAAGTAATCAATCCACGCGCTGAGTCGCCCAACACAAAGGTAAGAAAACGGCATGAAAAGTAATGATAACTTCAAGGGCAGACGTATATCCACGCATGTAATTGAAATTAAAAAATGAGACTTTTTACTAAAATCACAGCATATAAAACAACGTGTATGGATTCAATTAGAAATTATAATTGTTGACAATAATGGGAGATTCTTAAAAACACAAAACAAAGTAAATCTTATTATAAATAAATCACGGCAGCATTTAGAGTAATATTTTCTATATTGATCTAAAATAAAATCATTTCATTTTTTACTTGATTGATGTTTTTTTAGTGGCTAGTTTCAAAAACTAAAACTTTTAAGAGTAGGTTGGTTTCCGTAACGGCGGTGAAAACTCCTCATTGGTAATATCAGGGATGCAGGTTCGATTCTACAGAACGTTCCAACAACGACTTGGATGTTTCTGGCGGCACTTCTTGTTACTTCTTGCAAAAATGCCGAATAAAAATCGCCAAAATTTGTATATTTTTGCAAGTGTTAGTGTTACGATAAATTAAAAAATAAAATGGCTCCGTTTCCGGCCCTTAAAATGCCCACTGACCAACTTAAACGGCGCAATAACATCTCGTAATCATGGTAGATTCAAGTTATTACCGTAATCCATAAAAATATATTTCCACGATTATCTACGGGGTGCTTGCAGAAAAATTATATCTCACACTCTTTTTCTTGACGTTTTCTACACCAGAACGAACCAACTGATGGTCTATCAAACCAAAACTGTAAAGCATTTTGTGTGTAATGAGGAAATACCCATCGGATACATACGAGTGGATGATAAAAGAAGACACTTGGCTTTTCCACATAAAAAAAGTTTTGTATATGACCCATCGTTTTTGTTACAGGGTAACATCCTCATCTGAAGACTCTGATGATACATAGGTGTTCGTACCCCTGACAAATAGGGCCCCCAGGTCATGTCCTGTCGGAGAATAACTACTAAGGGCATCTAGGCGGCATACGAGGAAAGAGCATATAAAGTGAAACATAGAGAGGGTCAGAAATTGTTTGAAAATATGTAAACTCTACTAAAATTTGTTGTCTTCGGAGTAATTTTATGGAATTAACATAATGTACTGAAATGAAATGAAATTATTGACTTTGCAATTCCTCACACTTTATTTAAAAACACGAAACCTGGGTCGTGTTTTTAAATCAAGAGTGAGGAATTACTAAGTCGACAATTTCATTTCGTTTCAATAAACTCTACTAGTTTTTGGAAAAAGATATTTTCTCCGTCCTTCATGTAATTTTCAAGATGTAAATAGATTACTGCGATATTGTAAAATAAAAACAGGTAAGAACTTAAATACTAATTATGAATGATTAAATATGAAATTCAGCTTCTAAATTGACTTAAGTTCCCTCCTGCAATAAACCCTGCGAGCCACATGTGGCAGAGGGTGTTAAGAAATCACTTTTCATCAAATAGATTTAAGTAAAAATACAGTGGATTTCAATAAACAATTCTTTTATATCCGGTAGGGACACCTAACCATATTCCAGCCGAAATCTTGTAAAATTCGTAGAAAATAACTACTTGAAGCAAAAGACATATTTTGCATTGAGAGCCCTAGGATTGAGTTGAGTCAGTTCTCCATTTCATAATATTCTCCGCTAATATTTTCACGTATTTGTTTCCATACGGATTAACTTCTTCGATACGCGGCTATTCAACTCTTCCTTGGCTCCTTTTTAAAGTATTTCTTCCCCTACTGCTCCCATCAATAAGATAATAAAAATCGGTCTTATGTAGAAGTTACTCGAAATGCACTTAGGAATGGAGCATGAATAGGTATTGGCATATATTCTATTTTTGTGCATAGGAATGCTAGGAATTTCGCGGAGCGTACATCGAACTCTGAATCGCAAAATCGTATCAAAATGTATAACATTTGAAATACCGACGCAATAATGTAAAAGCGTTCGATTCACCATGTATTTCTTGACTAAATCTGACGTTGACTTATAAACCGCATTAAACGGCAGTGTTGAAAAAAATCGATAAGTTCTACCCCTCGTACATCATTTACCGCGTTCATTCTGAAAACAAAAAATTCTCCCAAAAATAACGAAGCACTTCCTATGCCCTTCATGACGTCTCAGCGATTCGGCATTAAACAAGAATGATTAACGGCTGGGGAATTCATGGTATCATAAATTATACCAAGTGAAAATAACTGCTATCACGCAGCATTTAAAAGAAGTGGTAGTGCTGATTGATGATATACAAGGAGTGATGCTAAAAATAGCGGTATTTCAAAGCAATTAATGACTAAATTACTTAAGAAAATGATATCAAAACTATGCAAAAATACCGTTTAATAATTAAATGTGATATGTTCCTCTTGATTCGAGCAGTTATTTAAAGAAATTACATTAGATTCACAAATAAATGTTTCCAATACGAACCTATTTAGTTAATTTGGCGATAAGGTGAAGGGGTATGAGAGGATATATTTCATTTACATGTATGCCTAACGTATTCATAGCATAATAATTATTCTTAATCAGATTATGAAGTATCTACAATTAATTAAGTGTACCCTGAAAGAAAATTATAATCTATTGTCTGAGTGCAGAAGACGATTTTGGCCTAGCTTTAGACGTAGCTTTTCACAGGTATTTGAAGACGTAGGCCGGTACTTTCATCCATTTTTATACCTTTCAATGGACCGAAAATCTAGCATTTGACACCTGGTGTATGAAAACAACTTGACTGGATGGAAATACTTACTTTTTGAACCTGATCATAATTCATGAAAACATTCACTGGAGCGAATAAAGAGAATATTCTTGAAATCGTACTTTTCATTTGTGGGTTTATTCCCCGGCGGACAGGGTAATGTTTGCCAGTGGGATTTTCCTTGCTTTATCTCTGGAAAATATCCATGTCCACCGATCTCATGGCGTGCGATTTTACGAGAACCATATTCATCCCTTAATCCAGAAGCGAAAAAAACGGACCCTTATTATCAGAATCCAGATTTCATGCTCCATTGAGTATATAACCAATAGGTGAGGAGGGTTCCAGTCTCTCACCCAACCACCAGATATTCTGTTTGATAACTTCCATTTTACTGCATCGTGCGCTCCTTTTCCCTTTCGAGATGTTTCACCGCGTTGACGCACAAACATCGTTTTAGCCAAGGCACAGTAGGTAGGCTACATCTTTTATGGGCGGGGAAAGATCGACCATATTCCGTCCCCTCCCGTCACGGCCGGAAGCTATAAGAAACTCGATTGCCCGACCCGACCGGAGTTACCTCACTGCGTGGGAGAGGATTCCCATCGCGCGGAACAGTTTCCCTCGGACGCGACGAGAATCGATGCGGACACGAGTTCCTCGACGTATCCCTCTCGTCTAATTCTACCCATTTCGATTCTTCCATTGTTTGGTATTCCCTTCCCATATCATATAATTCATTCCCATTCTCTTGCGCGGTATACATGCGCATCCGTTTCTACTTCTTTACGTATGGATCATTGAAAAAAATAAATTATCTGCTTCAACAATAATAAGAATAAAGAAGATTGATTTTTCGGAGAATTAAAGGATTCCCATGGAACATAATATTTAAAAATCGCTACACTCTTGTCACGATCGAATCATAAACAAACACATCGTTTTCCAGCATTATCATCAACATTGTGTGAAAGAAAATTTTAATGCATCAGACAATTTACTCTTATAATTTATAATAATACATAAGAATATTTGATAGGGAAGAAAAAAATTAAATGCTAACAGAAAGGTCATGGTCAGTCAGATAGATATCAATATCATGGTATTTAAAATGATGCCAGATGATCAAAATAATTTCAAATTTATGATTAAATTTCGTTTGACTGGGAATAAATCCAAATGCCGACGTTATGTTTTAAGAGGGTGACATAAAATATTTTTACATACTCATGCAGAGTTACGAAGCCGGGCAGAGACACATATTTTTACACCCAAAACACATGTTCTTCCCAATAACATGTTTGTACCATTTACCGGATGAATTTCACCACTATGTTTTCATATATATTTTGGGATTTTGTATTCTCAGTGGCTAAAAAACTATTACTTAGAGTAATTCAAACTTTTATATCAACATATTCGAAGAATGTTAGAACTCAGAAGAAGTTACGAGGTAATGGTCCATGACAAGTTTCCTGAAAGAAACAATTTGAAATCAGGCTCTATTGACTACACCTAGCCACATATAGAACAGCAGGAAGGGTATGTATGCATATGTTAATTACTTACTTACAGTTAATGTATCAAAGATAGATACTGAGTTTGATACTTAGCATTTTTTTAAATAATTCACTTATTCTTTTATAAAATTATTCAGCTAAAATACATAATCGAAAACCTATTACGTCTGCTAGACAAACGAATTCATAGTTCGATAAATTAGTTGCAACAAAAACCGTTAAGATGGGCAATGCTCCCGGATTGAGCACATGGAAAGTTAACGGAAGGTCTCCGGTTATCACAAATCTTTCCCAATTCCGCTCTTTGAGTGATGAGCCGAAGGAGAGCCAATGGCGCCCCCTTAAGCCACCGCCATTCCCAGACCGTAAACTGTTATTCAGGAGGACGGGTCCTTTGTGGTGCCAGTGGCTTTCTGCTACGCGAAAATGGCATGTTATCGCACTCGAAAACTCTGAATGAAGCATTTTGAGCCTAGCTAACGACTGAGGAATCGACACCACTCTTTTTTTTGAGTAGACTAATATATCCGTTAAGTAATAGTTAGTCAGTCAGCCAAAGGATTGCAGTTATTATTGAGCGCTTACAAGAGCGATACGACAGACATGGGATGAATATTGGCCACAAGAGTAATTAGTCTCTCGAGAAGTAGGGAAGTAAAATCAAACGTTACATTAGAATGGAATAAACTAGAGCAGGTGGAGCAGTTCATGTTTCCAGGGATTATTTTAGAGGAAAAAAGCAATAGTAGAGAGGACATTAGGAGTATAACTACACTAGCGAAAGAGACATTCACAAGAATAGAATTGGTGACAAGTTCTCAAAGAAAATATGTAATGAAAATGCATATTTAACCCCTGTTATAAACTTGGAGGCTGGTTTAGCAAGTGAGAGCAGAGATCACCTAGTACTAAGCCCAACTACATGTAAAATTCACACATTAACGTGGTGATAAGAGGGGCAGTTCCTTTCCGTTTCCCGCCTATGGTTTTCCTGAAAGATCTGGTACCCGAAAAATCCCACAGGTCGGGTGAAACTGAGGGCACCCAGAGGCATCCCCGGAAATCGAGCCGCGGCCTCCCGTCATTAGCCCAGCGATCTAAGTCTTTAATATGGCGCATATTACTGAATGAATCTGGTATTTGATTCAAGATGACAAGCGTAGATAGGAGACTTGTGGGATTTAGGTGTGCAGCAGATAGGAGAAAATAAGTTGGAGCGAGAGGCAGGACAAGAAAGAAATTTTTAGTGAGGGCGAAGAGAGTAAGTAGCAAGAGAAAATTCGAAAAATGTAGAAAAATAATCGATGAAATAAGATATATTGAAAAGTAGCGAGATCTTGAAGGCCGTAACGGAAGGGAGAATTCTAAGCAGAGGTATGTTATTGTAGGAGAGAAAGGAGTAGGCTTTTAGGCAGCATTAAAGCAGGCAGATGTTACCGAGATATGAGGAAAGAAATAATGTAGGGCATTGAAAGATGACGTTCTCCCGATATGCCTGAGATAATAGTCTTTAGAGGCTGTCCAAAGCTTACATTTAATGTCTAGAATAACTTGAAAGACAGAACGAGAAAAATCGACGAGAACATCCATTCAACTCTCATCTCTCACCTCATCCCCTCGCTCACCCGCCCGCTGAGTCCTCTTCCGTCTTTTTCATTCCTTAAGCGGCAGTTCAATCTCCCGCCTCCTGAAAAATTCACCTCCGCATCATACCCCATCCTCGGCGGCGAGCGCTATTCAGTCCTGACGAGAGGACGAGCGTGTTTGCGTACGTAACGACGGCGAATGTGGATGGCCGGATGAACGTTAAGAGGGAGAACGGCGGCGGGGGCAAGTGGACTGGAGGAAGGCCCCCGCAAGCGAGGGAAGAGGACGCGGCGGTTGAAAGGATAACGCTCAGGAGTAGGGGAGAGGGACGCGGGAGGGGAGACTGAGGAGAGGGGTTCGATGTCCCGGTGAAGAGAGATAGTCAAAGAGGGAGCGACTTATCCCACAGAGGAGGAGGCCAAAACTTCCGAAGGCAGAAGAGAAGGCGGAGTGAGAGAGGACTCGTTGAACAATGAAACCGCTTTTGAGAAAATAAAATCGACCCACGAATACGTTTGCTTTTTTTTCTCGCTCCCCTCGGGATCATCCAAAAGCAAATAATCCCTTTACCCCGTCCACCCTTCTCTTTAACTCACGGAAAAGGGTCCTTTTTTTAGAAATACCGAGAAACGTCTGGCACTTCCACGCCCACACGAATAAGGGAAGGGAAACGTTTCTCTGAGGCTAGTCTTGATCTGCGAAGTGGAACGGATGGATTTCATACAGAAGGTCATCGATCTCCATTCCCACAGACTTGTTTCCTCACGTGATAACACGTCAGATCTTAATTAACATGGGAAGTATTTGAGATGAAAAATGGGTATTTAACATCTCGATGAAGATGCTTAAAGGCGTTGCGTTCTGTGGCTTACGTAATTTGTGGAGAGTAGTACTACGAGTAAGAAAGGAACTAAGAAACACTAAGAAATACGAAGAGCACGAAGAAATACGAAGAGCACGAAGAAATACGAAGAGCACGAAGAAATACTAAGAAATACTGAGAAACGCTAAGAGTACTAAAAAACTAAGAAAGAAAGAAACTTAAATTATGAGACTACAACCAGTATCTCTAAGATATTTCATTTCATCGGTGTCATTTTTTCCACGAACGATAAGAGATCAGAATAACTTTTCCCATCCGCGGTAGGGTCATATTTGGGTCAAAATTAGTCTGGTGTGCATTAACCCCCTGCCACACACCCTAGCGGTGACTTTCAGGCTACTAAAATAAATAAATAAATTTCAACCCAGTTTGTTGAGTTTAAGGCAGAAATCCTATGGAATTTATCGTTTCACTCTACTGCCGGTGAGCGGTTAAAGGTGAATGCGGACTTAGAGCACGTCGGAATTTGACAGTCAAGGCAGAGAAAAAGGTTTCCCACCCTTAAGCTAAAGTAGGTACCGTAAGAGTCGGCAATCATTTGGCTTTCAAATTCTGACTTAATTGGCGGCCATTTGGATAAAATAAATACTTCATACTGTTTTGCACATTAAACGGAAATACATGCACGCAGTTTCAACGTCTAAACTTTTTTTTAAACATGAAATGCCGAAAGAGTGGTAGGATATGGCAATTAGTGTGCATAAAATGGGATTTTTTTATCTCACCAGTTTAAATTTACTGAATAACTAAAGAGGTAATTTCAATTAAAATATCTAAAGATGATTGCTAAGCGTAAGAATCTCTGGTATATGATGAAAAATTTAATTGAAAAAATAGGCTGTGTAGAAGGGGGAGGAGGATCGTAGGTCCTAGACTGGTATAAATATATATAGACTGGTATATATATAAATATATATATATATATATATATATATGTATATATATATATATGTATATATATATATATGTATATATATATATGTATATATATATGTATATATATATATATGTATATATATATATATAACACTTTTTGAAAGTCTCACGGATGTGAATAATAATGTATAACACTTAGCACTAGTGGACACAGACAAAACCACACAAAAACATACTTCCCGGGCTTAAAATCTCTACGATCAATCCTAAAAGACCTCTACCCTATCCTAAAAAATCATAATGCCACCGCCAACCTTTTTCCCAAATGCCCCTCAGTTACTTTCAAACGCCCCGCCAACCTATCCGATCTCCTCAAATCAACCAATCCACTCCTAAAATCCCCAACCCGTCCTAAAACCACTCCAACGCCATGCAATAAACCCAGATGCAAAACATGCCCTATTTTCAAAACTAAAATCCCATCCCTCTCCCACCCGCTTTTTAACTCTCTCCCACCAATTCCCTCCTCTACTTGCACAGCTAGCAATGTAGTGTACCTTCTGAAGTGCCAACTTTGCCCTGCCTATTATATTGGGCAGTGCACCACAACCCTCAATATCAGAAACAACAACCACCGAGCCTCATGCAAAAACTCTTCCTTAATTGATATGCTCCCTATCCCCAAAAACGCCTCCGAACACAACACTCCCTTTGATAAATGCTATGGTGTATCCATCATAGCATCCCTCCCACCCTCTGATCCTCCACTGATACTGAAAACATTAGAGCAATCCTTCATCTGGCTCTTGGAGTCCTGGAACTGGCCAGGAATCAATATTAGGCATTAATTACCCTGCTCCAATTATATTTTCATCCCCCTTCCACCCCCATCACCTTCTACATCTTCCCCACCCTTCTAACGCTGCCTCTCCAAACCCGTCCCTTCGGAATTCTCTCCCCACCTTCCCCTTCCATCCACCGCTCCAGCCCTCGTATTCCCTTCAGTTCTGTCCCTCTCTTCCTTGATAAAGGTGGTAACGACCACCAAAAATTCGAAAAATAGTGAGTCTCTTTTTTGTGCGTTTTTGTCTGTGTCCACTAGTGCTAAGTGTTATACATTATATATATATATATATAAACATAATATATATATTATAATAATAAACATAAATATATATACATACATATATATATATATATATATATATATATATATATATATATATATATATATATATATATATATATATATATATATATATATATATACCATCTAGCCAAAATGAAATGAAAAAAGAAATTCCTTTTTTTACCGATATTTACATCGACAGAAGTTACCATCCATCAAAGGGGAGAATATAGAAGGCTCTACACCGGGAAGACTACAGTAAAAGAGAAATATAGTTCAAAGTGGGAACCGTGAAGAGATGCACAGAAACTGCAACAGCATACATTTTCGCAAGTCATTACGGTGCCTCAAAATTAGGCCAGTTCATACTTGATAAAGAACATGAAACATCATCTCACGCAACTTTTTAATTGGTTATTCCGCTCACAAAGTTATGAAGGAAAAGTTTTCATTGAAACTGGGCCATGGGAAGGGTATTCAATTCAGATGGTACAGCGGAGAAAGAAATCTTTCATCTTTGAAAATGTCTTCTGCCACCACTATTCTGGTGCTGATATAGAACGCGGGACCATAACCGATAAGTTTTGGACTTTAGTAATGTTTGGTCTGGGATGTTAAGTTTCATAACCAACACTCATTCCGCCATAAAAGTTCTCTTTGGACGCATGGATAACTTCACACGTGGAAAAAATAATTAATTTGTCCCTCGGAGAAAAATTTAAGTGCGGTGAGACATTGTAGTGCTAACATAAGAAGTCATTGAATTCTTTTCTGTGGCCATGTATCTCATAACACAAGAAAACTTACCAGAACATTCATGTTGCATATCGGTATTAATAATTATTATTTGTTATCCTGGCAATCACTCAACTTAAGCGAGATCAGGAACCCCCTCAACATATCATGCTATATTTTTTGTATGCTTTTTTGCATTTGCTTCCGCAATAAAAAAAGGAAGGGTGTGATTGAGGAAACTCACCTTTCATTATTATTATTATGATTATTAAATCGCTCAACTTTTTTATTACTGGTTCCCATTTACACAAGGTAAATATTTTCATTCCCTAGGCTAGCTAGTACGATCATATTTGTTTTGTATGTTTTTGTTATGAGTAAGATTTTTTGTTCTTTTATTTCTCTTATACATGAGAATATTTTCTCCCTTTTATTTCATTTTAGTTTAATCCAAATATGTTGCGCTCTTTTTCCTAACTCATTTTTCGGATATTTTAAAATGAAATTCTGGGAAAGTCTACAAAATCTTTACAATGCAATAGTTGCCAAGTGTTAAAATCATTCGCCTTGACCGGGATACGAACCCGGATCCCTCTATGTCCGGCCGAGTGCTTTAGACAGTTTTGCTACCGAGGATTTCGAAATTAAAGGCGAATGATTTATACACTCTGAACTTGTTGCATTGTAATGCCCACTTAGCGGATGACTCGGTAACTGTTCCGGCATCTCCCGCAGTTTTTTGGAATGTATACAAAAGATTGTGCTGCAATTATGGTAATCACTTTTTCACAAACAGATGCGCTTAAAATTTAATTGAAAATCGCCATTTACGCTTGTATACAATTTGTATCGCGATGAGCGATTTCATCGCCGTTCCATCGGTACTGTTCGCATACTAAAATTGTACATTTAGATGATAAGGATATTAGGGATAAAAGATGAGTGATTCTTAAATTATGTTCGAATAAATTACGGATTAAATGAAACTCGCAATAAAACGAGGCATACCTACGAACACGAAAGTTGCCTTTCGGTCACACACCGCGGCGTAAAATCCGGGGAAGAAATTCCCGAATAACCGCTGGATGTGAAATTGGAAGTAATGTCATAAGGTAGATGTCGTGCACTGATACCCTTCGATAGAAACGGTGCGGTAGAAAAAGAAAAATATTGCGGTGTGAAGTTATTGGACGGCAAACACTTCCTTTCGCAAGTATTTTATTCCCGCAACCCCAACCTCGCCACTTTACCGAGCCACAGAAACCGTTAGGGAGGCACGGCGGTAATAAACACCGGCATGAACCCGAGATTGGTTTATTCACACCCATTTTCCCGTGAATGTTTTCATCTTGGACCCACTCGAATCCCTGAAGTGAATTTTGTCCTCGATTGCCTGAGGGCTTCGCACGGTCGGGAAAAGTATCATTCCCTCTCGTCGTCAGTTGCCCCAGGAGCAGAAATATTTTATAAATCACCCTTATTTGCCATCCGTCAGGCCCATTTCGGATGAAAAACTCCAAAAAATGGAACACCTTTCTGAATACCCGGACAAATATTTATTTAAAGAATCTTCCGTGCTTCGATTTGTAGAAGCGTTCCAAAATGGACGAACAAATCGTTTAGCATCCTTCCAGTTCATTTGTAAACACTGTTAAGAAACACTGCTACTAAAATATGGAATATGTATGCAAATTGGATAACGCGAAAAACATTTATTTAAAAAACTATCACACAGATTCGATTTGTTGGATCATTTCATAAGAATGAACAGATCATTTATTATCCTAACAGTTTTTTCCCGAATAGTGTGAAAACAATACTGAGTTTCTGGCTCGTTTATCATAAAATAATTTTACATAAAAATAGGTACAATGCAAAAATTGCTCGCTAAAAAAAACTACTGCTTCTGGTTTCACTTCATGAATATTATTGATATTCATTTAAAAATAACAGATATTCTATTTACTACGGATCATTTGTTGATACGCCGCGTTTAATAGACATTATATGATGCCGTAAAACGATGAAACACGGCGTAACATAAAAATTTTTAATTAAGCTGTAGCTTTCTCACATCCAACCATAAACCTCACTTGAACAAAATTGGTCGGTCATATCCCAAGAATATTTGTTGGTGGGCGATTTAATTACTAATATTTTAGAAAAAAATCAAACTCACATTATAACATGTCAATTTCAACATGATTATATTACTCTTTGATGATATTTGGTGAAATTTACATCTTGTATGTCGAAGGAGCATCCCAATTAATTAATAGAGCGATAGAAAAATAAAAAAAATCAAAGTAGTTAAGGCGCAGAAGGTTCTCGAGTCCCCGAAATGGAACCGAGCGAATTTTAAATTCAAGTCGGTTTCTATATGATCCTACTTATACTACATCACTGGAGATTGCTTCGATAGGTTAATGGAGAGAAATTTAGAAACAAATGGAAGACAAAGGGCCATTAGAAACTAGAGATGATCGGCTCAAAAATATTAATTTTTCTTTGAACTTAACACTTCAAACATCAAAAAAGACTAATCATAATGACCAATATCGCTTCATCTTTACTTGCCCAAAGATATATTCCTAAATTTTGATCAAATGTGCGCAAACATCGTTATTAACCATTTTATAACGGAAAACTATAACTTTATGATTCCGCATTATTTTATTTAAACACAGCTCTGATTACGATGTTCAACGTCATCAAACTTGGGTCGTGTATAAACAAAATACTGCAGAAATACGAAGTAATATTTTCATTATAAAATACATCGATTCCATGAAGTCACGCCTCAAGCAATCGATAAATTACCATGTCAAAGCACTTACCTCTCTTCCAATATCCTGGAAATCTAATCGGTCAAAAACATTATATTCTCTACACTGCATAATTTTTGAACAAATAGGAGGCAATACTTATAATAAATTATCACTTTCTATACACCAAATAAAGCAGTTAGAGTGAAAATTGTATTTAATCAATAATGCTACTTTCCCATTACTGGATACATAGTGTTCTACGTCGGCATCTTACGCCGCAAGCTGCCACAAAAGGGTAGAGGGTGTTATGTGACCAGCCAAAAGAGTAATTTGAGAATTTATTTTCTGGTATTTAGAATTTTGCCTACTGTTGTGATCACGAAGTGTGCGCGGGGAAATGAATGCCTTTTTTTGGTCTGTTAGGCAATCAATTTTCCTAAATTTCTCATTGTAAACCTTATATCATTAAATAATGTGAGCCTTAAACTATTCCCTCTGGGCCAGCATTCAACTAAAACGTTTTGCACATATCTAGTGGTTTGAGTCTTGCTTGTTGATTTCCGCAATTTCTGTGCCTCCCAGCTCAGGACTTCCAATAACAGTGTGGAACTCTCCGTTCGCTGGTGACGATTATACTTTTGCTGTATCATCTAACGAACATTTTCTCCGCTTCTTGTTCAATTGAAAAATTAGGTCCTGAAGCTCAGGATCTCTAGTGCTCGAGCGTACTCAAAGTGAGGCAAAACCAACGCGAAGTATCACATCTCATCAACTTCTCTTATATTTCATTAATTGCGCCATTCGCTTAATGAGACCAAGCACCTATTATCCAGCTCCGCACATGCTTCTAACTTGAGCTGTCTACACAAATTGCGACGCTAGTGTTAATTCGTAGTAGTTTACTTAGCACGGTATTATTTATCCTACTCCTCGGAGCTAATAGGAGTATGGATGAGTGGCTTTCTTTTCCCGGAAATGCATTACTGCGCTTTGGATTAAATACTAGAAATATTCCTGGCACCAGACACTAGTACCAGCCAATGCTGTAATGAATGAACATTAAGGAAATAATATTCCCTAATTCCAACAGCTAATGGGCTTTGTAATTTCCAACGCGCAGAATTTCTCTTTTACTGTGAAGTCCGGAAAACTAACCTTGCTTGCATTTCTCCATTAAGCTATTATAGCAAAGCTTCCTTTCACTTAGTCTTGCACGAGTTAACTCACCTTGTTAAGTGAAAAATCAGTTTTTCCGCGGATATAAAGCCTTGAGTGCCATAAAAATGTATAGTTTTACTGGAAAACTAGTTAAATAATGAAACATTTGGTAGTTAAACCAAAAACTAAAACTCGACGCAGGTACTTAACGTCTATACTTATTTATTGGCCAATACGTGATGTTTACTGCTTGGTAATTCAGGATGAATTGAAACATGTTTAGAAATTTAAATTTAAAGTAAATTGTCTAAATTGGAATTCGTGCAGACTTAATTTTCTACAACTGCTCTCCATAAAAAATAACTCACTTTTAGGATAAAGGAATGACGTGATAAAATGTTAAATAAAATCAAATACTCAAGGAAACGTGTTTAGTTCAAAAGTATAGCAAAACAATACATCCTCAGCTCAATTATACACCGCTACTTTGATTCGTGAACTATGAAAATATTTACAAAACTAAAAACTAGCTTCAGTCAAGTTTCATTTCTGCCCGGTAAATTTATGCGAAAATCTAATGGGTTCGGCTCTAAAAAATGGAAAATGTGCTGCTATGTGTTTAGTTATTTTTAATTGAGGCTAAGTTGAGTTTGTTTATAGTTTGTATGTAAGTTTGAGATATTTTGAGTTATCGCGATTGCCAAATCCACACTCGCATACGTACACAGACGGGCGAAAATGTGTTATTGAAACACGTTGGGAAAGCTACCAAAACATGTTAAATTAAAAACGTGAAATAATACTCCATTCTACATAACAGACACACATTAAAGCAATTTCTCAAATAAAGTCGGTAAAAAAATTTCTCGTCCCTGGTGGAGATTAGCTGAAAAGCAAAATTAATTTCCCCCGTATTTCATGAAATAGGCTTAATGGATGTAATGACAGTAACCGCGATTTTATTTCTCCAGATTAATAAATAGACATCATTATCAATTCATCCGAGAGTCATTAGCTAAAATAGATCGAAAATTCCTTTTATACTGCCATCACATAAATTAATTTACTTGGTCATCATATCAGATTGAAAACTCCATCCAAAAGTTCGCGATTCACGTCAGAGTGATCGTTTTCTCGAGTTACTGACTGGTGAAAAGAGGAGGTATTCAAAAAGGGACGTGGAAAATTTGTCACAAAAGGCTAGAAAGCAGCGCAATAATTTTACGCCCAAATTCCGAGAGAGAGAGAGAAATAGGCTGGGTGGGAGAATATGGTAATGGAATCCATATCGCTTTTTCGAGATTCAGCAATGACGAAAGTAATGAATATTGCCTCAATTTATCGTTATTTCGATATGTTCATATCGCAGAAGTTGAGATTAAAATGACGGGGCCAAGCTTCTTCGGTCGACGGCGTTATCTGAGCTCGGAGTATGAAAATTCAAAGATTTTTGAATGGAACCTTTCCGAAATCCGCATGAATCTGTGGGACGGAAAGGAAATCTCATGAAATTCTTTCCGTTCGAGTGTGAGAGGCCGATTTTCCGTCTCCTCATCCGGGCACTTTGAGTGATGAATACGGATCCTCCTCCTCCCTGCGAGGGAAATAACGTCCCATCTTCTAAATGGTCTCCACGCTACACCTCCATTTCCTCATCTTAGCCAGCCCTCCATCTCATCCTTCTACAGGACACTAACCTTCCATCGACTACCGACGCATCGTCCATTCCCGCTCGATCATCCCACGGTGTCCAGGTGTCACAAGGGAAGGACAATCAACGCATGCGTCGAAGCTAATACAGATAAGATGTCACTCGCATTTCAGAAAGTCGGAGTCTGACCTGAAGAAGGTCTCACTGAAGGTAGAAAGCTTAAACTTTCCGCTGTGTGAGTGTCCTTTTACGTGTTCTCTACCAATATTGTTGGTTCAATTGTGCCTTCTAAATGTTATATATATATATATATATATATATATATATATATATATATATATATATATATATATATATATATATATATATATAATATTAGAGTCTCTCTTGAAGAAGGCCTCTGAGAGGGCCGACAGCTCGAACAATTTATTTACCGTGTGAGTGTCCTTTTAAATGTTTCTATTCTATTCTATTTGTGTTACATTGTGTCAGCCCATTATTATATATATATATATATATATATATATATCGCTAATGTATGTTTAGGGGAATAGATTCACTACAGGAATTACTAAGACCCTGATAAAATCGGTGAATACGTCCTTCGGGATGAAATAAGAAAAAGAGAGAACATCACTGACCGGTTACATTATTCGTTTTCTCCGAACGACACACGAAGTCTTAACAAAATAGAACCCAGGCACCAGAATATTTTATTGAAAAAGGAAAATTTGATGATTTAGTGAAACACGGCAATTATTATAAGTATGATACACATAGGTAAGAATGTTTGCGTCGGTTTGTTTGTGAACTTGTGGAAATTCAGATCGAAATATGAACTTATATGTCTCCATGAATGACTGGTGCATTAACATCTCCCGCAACACGTTCTCGTGGAGGAATGCGTGATAGTAGGTGTACAGCTCAGGAATGAACGATTAAGTATCATGAAGATCTCTGCCACTGGGATATATAATCACCTACGTAATACGTACATAATACGTACGTGATCGATAACTAATTTCTATTTATTCTCTATTTCATTTTACCTAGTGAAATATTTTAAAGTACTTGCCAAAGTTAAAATGAAAAACTTTGGGAAACAAGTGAAATGTTGTTCAAAGAATGAGCGTCGCCAACGTTCATTTAGGTTCGCATGGAGGTCGTTGATATTTGAAGAGTGGTGATTGTAGAGCGTTATGCGCCAGTGAATGGAGAGGCCGAAAGCGTGAAGGATGATTTATGGGGAAAATTAAGATAAACCTTTAACTCAAACTATCGTCGAATCAGGCGAATGGGATTAAAGGTGTCAGAAAAGAAAGTATGAATGATGCGCGAGTGATTTTGAAAGGACACCAAAAAGTGATTGTGGTGGTCCGGACTACGAAATGTATCGGAAAGAATGTAAAATTAATGCCTCGAAAAAAAAATAGAAAGTCCACCGAAAATCACTGAAAGGGATGTGTAAAAATTATTTAGTGTTCGTTAGTGCTAATTAAAAATAAATGTTCTAAAACTTTTTATGTACCCACCCAAAGACTGAAACCACTAAATAATCGCAGCTGTGTTTTAAGAATAAAAGCTGCAATCGTAAGAGAAGGAGATGTATTCTTGAATAAGATGGTAGAGGAGACATGAATCACCTAGGAGCACTTCACTAGCAAACACTCGAAAAATGCAAGTGTGAAAGAAAGTGAATTGTCCATATATGCATGGAAGAAAGTGCACTGTCCATGTATGCACCCAGGGATGTGTATTGTGCACTTTTAATTTGAAGAAGGTATGTGCAAAGGCAAATAGATGAAAGTTGTTCAAGGTTCTGAGTGAATATTGAGTGGATGAAAAGGCGTTGAATGATGACGATGCATGAAATAGTAAAGGGAGTAGGTAAGAGTGAATAGGACTTTGAGCGGCTTATGTGAAATATTTGCGAAAAAAGGATGCGTATTGTGTCTAAAATTTCCATGCATTAAATGGAGGTAAAGAGATACCTGAATCAAGTAGGTGTTACTTAGCTAGATATAGAACATTATGCATTCCTACCTAAGTATACGTTGTTGCTGACGCCTAATTGGCTGAAAGATGATACGATCCGTATTGATTTTGTGACTAGATAGAGAAAACGGAATTTGGAGAAAATTCGTCCAAAATCAAGAGTAGATGTAATGGATTAGGATGGAAGTATTATCCATTACGATTGTGAACAGTGAAATATTTGAGCAATAGAATGATACTTTACGCCTTGACGGAATGTATGCGAAAGACGATGGAATCAGTGAAATGCAGATGCTGAAATAAATTCTGTTGGTATAAACTCATATAAACTCATGTTAAATTAATCAATTAATTTTTATGAAAGGTGGAAAATGTACTGAATATAAACGTAAATGTCCCCGCCTAATTGCATGGTACGCAAACTTGGATACGGCAGAATATACACAATTACTGATTCAATATGATAGCTATTTGATACTGAGTTTGTTTATGCTAAAATAGTTGAGAGAGGGATGAGATGATCATGAAAGAATGAAAGAAGTATCCTTCGCTGGTTTGAGAAAATATACGAGTCCAATTACCATAGAGTAGATAGCGTAGACTTCACGTTTATAGAGGATGCCTCGTTAGCTTAATCAGTTAAAGCACTCCGTTGATTGGTTACGGCAAATCGAGGGGAACCAGGTTCGAGTACCTGTCAAGGCGAATGACTTTTGCGATGTGATAATTCTGCATTTCGATGCTTGTCTACGGATGACTCCGTTAAATTAATTGCTGCAGCACCTCCCGCAATTCTTTGAATTTTACGACGTACATACCTGTAGCTGAGACAGCGGATACAGTTTATGTAGTAGATTGGTCATGTGGTGGATGTGTGCACTATACCATAGGACGAAGGCATCAGAAATCTCAAAATCAGAAAAATATCAATGAAACAATTTATGGATGTGAATGGGAACACAGTGCATGGTTAAATTGGACTGAGATTGGATAGGCAAGTTGTCAATGACAATTAATATTGAAGTGGAATTCGATGATGGAAAAGCGTACAAAGTCCTCTTTTTCACTCACGTCTCTCCTTTTCACAATTGATGGCCACTGGCAACCCGCTCTTCTAATATTAATATCATTTGTGAACGCGACAGAAATGAATGAAGTATACAAGGACTGGTCAGTAGGGAGGATATCAGCTAAAGAGAGTAATTTTCCTGAAGTAACCTAAAAGCAAAGTTTTTAAATTCACCTTAACTAAGAGAATACGAGGTCAGCGATTAGTTCGCATGTTTATGTGTAACCAAGTTGTTGACATAACTGAAGAAAACAAATCAATATTCACCGATCATATTCGGTCAGAAGCATGACTTGCGTAGCGGACTTATCTTCCAACTTAAAGGTCGCCTTTCGAATGCTTTTAAAACCATAGGACGGTTTTAAATAAGTTAGCTTTGCTGTTTTGCTCGCGCTTAGAGAAGGAACGAGTTGATTCAATAAAAAGAGGCCTTAAAATAGCCTTCCCGCATGAATGATATGTAAAATTTTTATCAATTTACATTCATGACACTTATGATTGCTAAATGCCCAATAGCAATACGCTATGTCGATTTTTACCAATATTCATTCAAAACTTTATAGTGTTCACGACTTTTATCAGTGACATGCGAAGTTAGGGATTACTATGACTTAGTTATTACGAATACTTGCTTTCAAATGATTAGATAGTTTTCAAAAATAAATGTGTACTGCCGTGAGGCGCTCTTTACTCTCTCCCAGAGTCAAGTTGCTATATGTCATAGAATTTGAGCTGGGTAACGGTTAAATTCAATTTAATAAACGAGTTTTATGCACCTTTATTGGATTTGTGAGGCACCCTGTTCTGAAAAGGAAGTGTCCACATTATTTCCACGTATTAGAAAAATTACAGAAATATTTAACATTGGAAGTATTCCCAAATTCTTCATGAATTCTTAAGCAACAAAACCTTGAGGGTTTTTCTACAATTTTACAAAAATTACACCATTATCTCCAACCAAAGGTTAGGTTTAAGTAATTTTCCAGCATTACGAAATCTTTTTTGCTAAAAGCAAGTGGGTACTGGCATGGGAATGAACAGACGAACATTTGAGGGAACAAATATGATCAACCGACTATTGCTATTTTTCGAAAACAATCAACTTAATATTTTACTCGTAGGCAAACTTTATCGTGACAGAACCGAATGGACACTTTTCCCATATTTTAGTTAGATTTTACCGCTGATATACCAAAAAAAAATACATATAGAGAAGTGACTGCGAGCAATGTCACATTATATGAAACTCAAGCCAGTATTGATGAAAAATTTCAGAATTCATGTTACGCCACCTCATAACGTCCTGATTATGCCTCGCAAACTTCACAAGTGATCTTACATCTCTCGCGAAAAAGCTCGCATTGTTATAGGGCGCAATTATTCACCGCCAACTTGAATATTATAAACTGGAAGGCATCCGCGGAAAGAATTTGGAGTATTTTTTGTTTTCCGTAAGTAATCGCATGTATTACATTACGTGAGCCGACTGGCCGACGTCGATGACAACATCGCTACTATTGTTGCGATGGTTAACGTACAGGTTTCTGACCATGAGGGACCGGATTCGAATCCCGGCGATGACGATAGTAAAAACCCGATCTCTACTTACGGCGCCATATGGAGAGCACTTCAAGTTGAGTATGCCGTCCGTCGGACGGAGCTTTTAAATGTGGTGGACCCCTTGACGTGCTTTATTAAAAGTAGGCTAATGCCGACGCCTGATTTCTCACCACCCTTCCTCGATCCCTTTAACATCCTAACACTACCAAATTACCCACCTATCCCTAATATCGCAAATTATCTCAGCTGGCAGCCGCCTGTCATAATAACTATCTCTATACATTACCGCTGTGAGAAACGCAGCCATTCTACGACATTGAGACAAACTGTATAATGTAGTTACAGATTAATACATAATCCACTTAAGCTTTCGCGAGATAAAACTTGGTATCCGGATCTTCGTAGTAATTTAACGCAATTCTGAAGGCGTTCGTTTGTTCTCACTGCGAATTTGTCACGTGGGCGTATGGCCTACACCAGAGGCGACGACGAAAATAATTTCGCTCTTTTTGTTATTTCATTTCTTCCAGGAAATTTTGATTTGATATTATTCCTTGAGGCATACGAGCTAATTTGTAAGCTAAACTCCATTTAACCCCTGTTTCATCTTATCTAAAGCTCTTCAAATCATTTTCCACCACAAAAAACAGACAGATAGTGTATTACCTTGGAAAAGAAATGCATGCATTAGCCATACGAGAAGGGTTAAATTGGTTTTTCTGTTACTGATATTAATTTTAGACTCCCGTTTTCAAAAAAATGCGATCCTAATTCTGTCAATATTTTTATTTATTTTCAGGACAATCCCATTATATTTATCCGTTAACCAATACCTCCATAAGTAAGTTGAATAATGGCTGAAATATTGAAATTGAAATTAAACCACTTGGCTTTTCCACATAGAAACTATACGTGGAACTTTTACACGTGGAAAAGCCAAGTGGTTTAATTTCAATTTCAATACAAAGATTTTCCACCAATTGACGCCAGAAACTGTTTTATTTTTAATTATAGGCTGTTTAAATGGGTTGAAAGTGATGAAAATTTTAGCTTCATGCATCCTTTTGTTTTACAACATAAAACGATGCATTAGTGTTTAATGAGTTATTGCGATGATAATCGTTCAAAGAGAGTAGTTACGGATAGTTTGAAAATGATGGAATTCAGTTACTTGGGGTGGTCTATGGATGCACTATCTATATGATTTAATACGAGGGTCATCCGGAAAGTAGTACCCGTTCGTGCCGCATGAAGTGCTGACGACGCGAGTAGCCGCTGGACGAGGTCAGATAGCTTCAGTGGCTTGTCTGCCTTCTCTGAGCCAAGTTGCGTGACGCTAGCATTGCCTGTGTTGTTTCTGTGATTGTTTACAATGTTTAAAAAAATTGAGAACGCCGCCAGTTGTGAAGTGAGGGCAGTGATTAAATTCCTCAATGCAAGAAACGTTCGCCCATGTGATATTCATCGCCAATTAAAGGAGGTGTATGGAGACAATGTAATGGACGAGTCGTCTGTTCGGCGGTGGTGTCGCAACTTCAACATGGGGAGGGGGAACACACACGACGATGAGCGTTCGGGGAGACCGTCTCTCATTACAGACCAACTGGTGAGCTCAGTTGACGAATTCGTGAGGAACGATCGGCGCGTCACAATTGATGACATCTGTGAGCATTTTCCCAATGTTTCTCGAACAATTGTTCATGAAATTGTTAAACACCATCTGCATTATGCAAAAATTTGTGCAAGATGGGTCCCTCGCGTATCTCAATGAGCTGGCGGCGAAGGACTATGCAGCAGGAATACAGAAACTTGTCACACGTTATGACAAATGCCTTAATTTGCTTGGAGATTATGTTGAGAAGTAGTTTAAAGTATCCTCTTTCAAATAAATTTTTTTATGTTTGTTAATATTTACTTTTGTGTCTTTATTTCACGAACGGGTACTACTTTCCGGATGACCCTCGTAGTAACAACATTAAAAGAATCAGTTACACTTGTGGGGTATGCCCAATGTTGGGCAGTCTCGTTATATTAAAAATTTAACAATCAAAAATATCATGAAGTATTTACATATTCCGGATATGGGCAAATTTGCTCATTAAGGTCTAATTTATTCATTTCATGTGGTATTACTATTCAAAGAGTTCGATGCGCAATACCATCTAAAGTCAATGTCGAAGCGTTTGTCAGAGGGAAATCTTATTCATGGCAAATCTTAATTAATATGGCACCTTGTTTAATTAATTATTTTGGTATGGTTAGGTTCATATCTAATTTTAATAGATGTGTAGATGATGAGGCACTTCATAACTGGTTTTTACCCTTGTGCATGCGGAGACGCCGTTTGAGAAGATCTTATTGCCAAAAGAGGAACCTCAGTCGTTTTCACCGCAATCCAATGAGATCGGAGAGATTTGTTTATCGCGACCTTTGCGCTTGCTGAGACCACTTTTGGATTTCTCGCGTAATTCGTTAAAAAAGGAGAAAATCGGCCGGTGAAACATGAAACCTACGCACAAGGCGGTCGGGACTCGAACCCGTGACCCATGAGTTCACAAGCGTGAGACCTATTCAAGCAACAAACCCAGGCCTCAAACTCAAGGAGGTCCCTTGCAGCCATTGATGAGGTTACGGCCCATGCTCGTCTCCGAAGGCCTAGTAGACATTTCCCGCGTGGGTCGAACGGGAGACAGACGCTAACGATTTTCCAGCTCACGTGGGAGGGAGAAGGGGGAGGGGGCGGAGAATGGGGCTAGGGGAATCTCTCCGTTGGATAAACTTTCACCCCCGAAATTTTTGCCGTCCTTTCTCATTTATTTCACTCGGTTTTTCCTCATTCCACGAACCCCACAAAAAAAATAATGCCCTTCCCGCAAAAAAAAGAAGCATCCATTCTCCCGGGGCCTCGAGCCAACCCCCTTCCCTTTCCCCACTCCCCCTTTGTTTCTTAGCGGCGTCCTGAATCTCTCCGACACCCTCCGCGACATCCGTGCTAAACGAACCCCAAAGCAATAAGAGATTACTCCGAATTTTCCATCGGCCCACTTAATCATTCAATTCGAAATTTTTTCTGGCCTCCTGATTCCCTTCTTCTCTTTCCGGCATCACCGCGCGAATCCTCCTCGTTTTGATCCCGTGGGAAAAAAACTATACAAACAGCACAGATAACATTAAGTGGGTTTCCCTCCAGGTTTCTCACATGGAACGACACTGTATCGAGTCGCGGCTATTCTTTATTGCCGTAAAATTATCATTATGCATTTTAACTTCTTAAAGATTAACGGATGAGCAATCTTTATATCCCTTTGGTAGAAACTGTTGCGGCGGAGTAATCAAAACTGTGTCAACAGTTTGGCGAAATGTCATGGCTAACCTATAATCATTATCTCAAAACTTGAATTAACAACGACCTTGACATATAGCCTAATGTAATGGCTTTATAAAACTGGAGCGTGGTTTTCTACGGCGCGGAAACATGTTCGTTGAAGCAAGATAATAGCCGTAGATAGGAGGTTGTTGAAATGCGGGGGTGGAAGAGAATGCAAAAGACAAAATAGACGGAAATGAAGACAAACTAAGAAGTATGTACTACGCATTGCGGGGGTTGTGGAGAGAAATCCAAAGGATGCCAGAAAAATGGATGCAGAGCATTTTAATTGGCGATGGATTGCTGAAGGTTGTGATATAGTGAGATAGATGACTTCAGGCAAACGAGGAAGGGGGATGAAAAGGATTATGGACGGAATGAAAGAAGGTAGAAAGTATGCGTAGTTGAATATCGGTTTAATCTAGTTTCGGTTCCGGTAATGTTTGTTGAGCGGGGATAAGAAATGTTGGCGTGTCCATCCAAAAGTTTCCTTAAACGGCTAGTTAAGGCTTACGTTTGCAATTGTGTGAAGTGTCAAAATCCATCAAAAACTTCCGCTATGTCGGATAAATTCTTCGTAAAGTTCTTTCAGTATCATTAAATTTGCCTTTTGCCATATAATATGCCACTGTGCCACTGATATAAAGAACTAGCTCATTCTCCAATATAAACCACTTAAAATTAATCCTCACCATGTGGGCAACATCTGAATTAGAACTAAAGGATGTAGGAGAGGATTTTTCTAGATGATAATGCATACATATATAGTACCCTGCAAATCAGCGCTGGGGTGTGTGGCAGGGGGTGACACACCACACTACTTTTGACACAAAATACCTATCCCCCCCTAGCGTGGTCGGACAACATTATCCTGATTCCTTATCGTTCGAGGCGAAAATGACGTCGTACATCTCTCTGTTCAACACTTACTCTCTCTAATTTTACTTGCATGATATTAACATAGTACGATGGGGCTACTAATGCATTTTCAACATATTCGTTGAAGTGACCTTCAAATTCATGCAAGAATCAACCGTAATTTAACGCTCTATCCGTGAGTGATTCCCAACCTATCTCCGCTAATAATTTTATTACGCAACTCAGTTTGTCATTACGGCGTTTTACACATCTACGTGCCCTAAGCTGCACGGAATCAAATCCGGCAATCAATCTAGCCTAATAGTAGTAGTATTTACGGGAGGCGACCGACAGCTGAGGTCATTTGCGCTATAGGGGATAGATAGGAAAGGATGAAGGGTGGAGAGAAACCCGGCGTCGGTATTAGCCTACTCTTTATGAAAGGCGCCAAGGGGTCCACAGCTTAACGTCCCATACGACGGACAGCGTACTCACTCAAAGTGCCCTCCACAAAGCACTTCAAGTAGGAATCGAGATACCTCTGAAAAATATTCAACACCGCCGGGATTTTAACCCGGGCCCTCTGGGCGGTAAGCCAGTACGTTAGCTACCGCACCATCTCGATCCCCCCCAGCTTCATGAGGAACTCAAATATGTACTAGTAGTATATTCTAAATGAGATCTATTTAGCGATAGATAATATAGATCTTTAACCTTTTCGTCACATTTCCCCAACACTCATCTAATGGATACAGAGCAAGCACCACTGCAAAAAATGTACCTCGCGGAACTCTTTTAAGTTATTCCTTTTGCTGAGAGCTGAGAGAGAGTATGGAGGCTTGCCTGGTGGCACATTTCCCTAATAATACGCAGCGCGGCCATGAATAACAAACTTAACGGACTAATATGACGGCGGGAACGATATAGTACGCCATATTCACCCAGCGAGCTCCATCTTACGTCTAAACATCTACAACCGACCCTCGGAGAGCAAGCAACTGGGACACTTTCCCAGAATTTCGTTCCTGCCGCAGCGATTCGCGTCGAATAATCTTGATGGACTGCTTTCTTCTTCCTCCACGGGCAATCTCGCACGGCGATTTTTTTCTTCAAACAATGCGAGCCCACGGCGGAGATTGAGCATGGAAGAGAGATAGAAGGAGGACTTAAGGGATAAGAAAATGAACGATAATGTGGGAGGACAGCCGATTTGAAACTAAGAAAGAAGAGAAAATATTTCGATCGACGATGATCCAGCCAACGCTGGCCTGCGAGTTTTCGATTAATATAAAACGCACATAGAGACGGAAAGAATAGGTTAAAGATGATAAAGAATCGCATGATTTCAATTTAATCTTTTGACGTGAGTCTTGGATCTTTCGTTGTGATACGAGAAGACGCTGTTTTTCAGGTTGCCAGGGAAAACGTCGTTACCCTCACAACAAATATTCCTGGAGTAGTGAAAATACTTAATCCTGTACTTGTAAAAATCACCCTTTCGTTCTATATTTAAAATAAATTCCAAAGAAACTGCGGGAGATGCCGCAACAGTAACTTTTAACGGAGTCAACCGCTAATGTGCATTTCAATGCAACAATTTCAGAGCGTAAAAATCATTCGCCTTGACTGGGACACGAACCCAGATCCCTCAATATCCGGTCGAGTGCTTTAGCCACTTAAGCTACCGAGGCGTCCTCTTACACTCTGAAATTTTGGGGCTTTTTAAAGGAACTAGATGTTATGACGAAATACCGTACATACAATGTCACATGCATTCGTAGTCGAGCGCGAGGCGCCACTGTCCACGAGGTTAAAGCCAACTTTAAACACGTATGGTGTTTTCCCTTTGACAAATTCCAAAGAAACTGCGGGAGATGCCGCAACAGTAACTTTTAACGGAGTCAACCGCTAATGTGCATTTCAATGCAACAATTTCAGAGCGTAAAAATCATTCGCCTTGACTGGGACACGAATGCATGTGACATTGTATGCACGGTATTTCGTCATAACATCTAGTTCCTTTAAAAAGCCCCAAAATTTCAGAGCGTAAGAGGACGCCTCGATAGCTTAAGTGGCTAAAGCACTCGACCGGATATTGAGGGATCTGGGTTCGTGTCCCAGTCAAGGCGAATGATTTTTACGCTCTGAAATTGTTGCATTAAAATAAATTGCCAATTCGCTTTAAGACGAAAAATAATTTCTACAGCGTTCGTGTCGGTCTTTGTATATACATATTATATTATATCATTATAAATTTGTATATACATATTATATTATATTTTTATAAATTTATACATACATATTATTATACATATTATTTATGATAGCTGTTTGGTGCACTCCATTGGCGATGAAATGAGAAACCAACTTCAGGTGATTCACTACGACTTATCAAATGACTGCATACGCGAGATTCTTAATTTTGTCACAAATATATCTTAAAAGGCTTATATTTTATGTGTTCAGCCGTTACAAAATCTTCTCTTTGACATAGAGCTCAAGTGAAGATTACCTGACTTTCACTGAACAGAGAAAATTAATGCATAGTTTTATATGATTAAGAATCGCACGCTCAAAATTATATGGAGATGTGTAACCGCCTAACTAAAATGCTCAACATGCGCGTGCCAGTCTCTTTTATCATGGCATAGGTACGTAATCTTTAAAAAAATCTCATTTTTGAAGCCCTTGAAATCCTTTTTCATTGCATTGACAGAATGCAGCACGAGGCTAACAGAGAACTTTGATGAGCCTCGAATCAAGCTCAGGAGAGTCATGCTTAGACTCTTATACAAGTCTCCTACAAATCCACGATCCACATACTGAAAAATATATTCATTTTACATGATTTTCATATGGCATTGACGAAATAGGCACATGGTGAAAGCATCTATCTCATTTACCTAAATATTCTGATCGGATGAATGCTGCATAAAATTCATCTAACAACTTTCAATCTGAAACTCATCGACCTGAATGATGAGTGTATCGGAAAGCTGTCATCACGTCCTTGACTTTTTTACCCTCCTTCAATTGAAACCTAGTCAGCAATTAGGCGACCCGCCCTTCACAAGGAAAGTTTTTGCTCCCTTTAGATGGGCAAGTTGGTAGAAAAAAATTTGACAGAGACGAAATTGTGATTGAAATGCATGTGGGATCATAAGGGAGGAAGGGGACTGTTAATTTGAAGTCAATCGCTTCAAATTTTGATGAAAAATAATGAAAATTGAACATCCCGCAGTAATGTATCTTTTCGAGGGAAAGGAAATAATTAAGCACGTAACAAGAAGCATGCTAGGAATGAAATAAAAATCGACAGTATTTTCGTGAATTCGGTTAAGGCGCTCAGTTAGGTGATCCTACTGTGACTTTCCGTTCAGGGGCAAAAAATAAATAAAACTATTGTACCTGAAGTGAGTCTCCAAGGGGGAGCATTTCTTTGCTGATAGTGCATTGAATTACCTTGAAAGGGGAACGAGCTAGAATTAGGGATGTCCCGCAGAGGAATCGTGACTGATTAAGCTTCACGCTCTCAAAAAAAACCGTTGCGTTATACTCGGATGGAGGCGAAATGGAACAAAGAAATTAATTACGGACAAAAGCACTCATGGGGCTGAGCTTAAGGAAGGACATAATTGGTCCGAATATCCAAGAAAGTCCGATGTGTGTCTTTCATTTTGTTCGCATGAATTGAACTGAAAGCACGCGCTAGTGCGCAAAGACATAAAATAATACATGGCGAAGCAAATTTCAACGTGTTAATAAAAATTATTTCCCCTCAGTGCCGAACATTCGGAACTTATGCTTCCTTATACTTTAGAATTTACTTCCGCACTCGATTCCCGACCTAAAACTTCAACTTAAAGATTGGAATTTAAAAAAACTAATAAACAAATTAAGCTGGTGACAGACACGCTAACGAAATAGGTGAAGAAATGATTAGTGAAGACTTTAAATGTGAAATGTATTTTATATATGGACCTTGAACCTGGTCTGTGAGGCTATGAGATGAACTTAGATGGAAGGATTTCGAGACGTGGGCGTGGAGAATAGTGGCGAAAATAATTAGGACAGAGAGGAAGTCAAAGGATGAAGTTTTAAATGCGATCTGAGGAGAGAGGATGTTCCTGGGAGAAATCCGCAAAAGAAAGAAAAATGGAGCGAAGGAAAATTAAAGGTAGCGGGGTAGTGAAGGCCGTTATAGGAGAGGGAATGCTATGTAGACAATGTAAGTGAGTTAGAGGAAGGAGCGGAATATGTTATTTAGACTCCATGAAGGCAGGTTGACGTTACGATGAAATGAAGAACGAAAAAGAGTACAATGTCAAATAAAAGGAAGTTCTCGCTATAAGTCGAAGGTCATAGTCGTTGGGGATCGTCCAAAATCGACCTCTTCTAATGAGTAGAATACCTTGAAAGTTAACGATTAGAAATTAGAACTCTTTTCAGCAGACATTCGTTGCCTCCAGTCTAAGTTTATGGAATTTACACAAACTTTTGACATGAAATAGTGAATAACTTAGTAATTCCACATACACTTTATTAAAACACGACCTGGGTTTCGACCCGGGACGTCATCATCATTTGGACGTACATCATCATGTTTTAATAAATGGCGTGTGGAAATAAAAAGGTACTTAATTTATTTCAATCTTTTTAGCAGAGTTGACTTCATCACCTTCCAAAATATATTTTCCCCTCTCCGAATCATTAAATATACACCATTATACAATGACCCGCACTTCGAATCCGCCAAGGCAATGATAAAAAAATCTCGATTTATTACGCGTAAACTGATTGGAATAAAGGGATTTGATTTGCTTAGAAGACAACCGATTAATTATTTTACATGATCACCCTTGGGACTCTTGGGTGAAATGTATCTTCCACCGTTTTATTTGCTCAATGTGATCCCCCACCTTAAACTGTACTCCTTGAGAACCTAAATATATCATAGATTATGAGACGGTAACGCGCAAATACATCCCTCGCATGCAATTTCGGACTATTTTTTCTCCGAGGGGCAATGACACCGCCGATAACTAAAAGACTCATCTTACAAGACTCATCTTACGGCCTGAAGGCACGGGAAACGCCCGGACAATCCCTTGCGAGCATCAAGCACCGAACACCTTGACCCACTATGCGGTGAGCTCAGAAGGAAGGGAAGATGTGAGCGCAGGGAAAAAAAGGTTACAAAACCTGTTCTCTCGAGAGTCTCCTCGGAATCGGCCTACTTCTAACGTGACCACTGAATTTCTTCTTCTACACTCTTCCAATCCCCTCCCACATACGTCCTTCATTCGAAATTTTAATTCTCCTCCCCCAAACAGCTGTGCCATGGAATATCCTCCGTATACCCCTCCAAGACCCTTTTCTACATTTTATGATTTTTTTAAATTTTACCGTCCTTGTCCGATGGAAAGAAAGCGACGCAGAAGGTGCAACGGAAAGTGAAAACCCTTATCGCGCTACCAGATCGAGGGTTAGAATAGCGGCGAGGGTAATTGGGGGGGAATGAGGTAGGGCGAGGCTTATTGGTGGGCTTCTGTGGCACGGGCGCAACTTTCACGGCACGTGCTGGGAAAATGAGAAGGCATTTGTCAAGGGGTTGCTGGGTTGGATCTTTAAAGGATTCGAGCGATTCGGAGACAAGACTTTTCAATATCAAGGGGCGGTGTCATGATCAGAGAACCTATTTAATAAGACCAGGGGCTCGTCTCTCAAAACCGAAAAACCATTCACCAGTTCTCTGAAAAGAGTCTCTAAAATTTAATATGAAATTTTCAAATTCGCACACAAAGTACGTAGTGCCGCGTAATGTGATCGATTAAACAAGTGCTGCTTCATATACTGCCATCAGCAGAATCCATACGTGCAAATTATAAGGACTTAGTCAAATGACTTGACAAATAGATAAACGGGTCCTAAATCTGGGAGTTTGTCAAACCCTAAGCAATCAACTCAGACCGCGAGACAAGTCACCGATCAATCTCAGAGGAGTTTAATATCTCCGTTGCCTGAAAACCATGAAATGGAGGGGCAAAATTTAATGTGATGAATTTGATAAGTCATTTGTTCATTTGGGGAACATAAATGGGGCATATATCAGATACGGCAAAGATTGAAGGGTTGGGAGCTATGGCACCAACCACTTCGCTGAGATCACTAGTTAAAAGAGGCCGCAGTAAATTAGATATCTGGAGTAGTACTTATTGTTAATTACTATTATTTGGTTTTTACTAATATAGTGTTTAGATAGGGTTTGACTAGACACAAAACTTAACACTCTCCGTTTCTTAGCTTCACCTAAAAAGACACAAACAGTCACCCCACACTTAAACCCTTCTTCTATTCCGCGTACTTTCCATCTCCCTTCACTCCGTCCAATCCTTTTCCTCCACCTACCTCACCTGTCCAACGTTGTGTGAATGGAATGTTGATGATTTCTACCGAAATCGTCAACATTCCATTCACAATTAAAATGCTCGGAATCCACATTTCCTACCTCCTTTGAATTTCTCCCAAAAATACTCTCTTTCTCCTCCGCCACCGTGCCTAGTATTTATTACTTTGTTGATTACCCTTGCCGTCATTTATTTTTAATAAAACCAAAAACACAGTAATCAACCTAAAGATCGGTTTGGTAGGTGATGGTGGAGTTCACCCAGTACTAAGCCCGACGCCGTGTGAAATTCACACATCAGGGTAGGTAGGCCAGTTCCTTTCCCTGTGCCGGTTATGGTTTACCAGGAAGATCTGGTACCTAAAAAATCATAAAGCTTGGGTGGAGCTGCAGGTACCCAGAGAAGCTTGCCTGGGAATCGAACCCGAACCCTCCGGTCAGTAGTCCAACGCTCCACCCACTGGACTACCTCGACCGTCCTATTGTTACTTTAAAAGCTGAAATAATTCAGCAAATATTATATGAAATTAGGAACCCATTAAATTTCTCCACTTTATTGAGTTTTTTTGAGGAAATTATTGTCTGGGTGATTATTAATCAGTTGTGTATGATATCGCGGTTGAATTCGCGCAAAAAATGTGTCATCGTACATGCATGTGATGGAAGCTTGTCTTCGCTCTGCAAACTTCCATAGTTATTTTTAAAATGGTTTACTACTCATTTATTTGTTTTCCGTAATGCTGAATTCCGTTTTTTTGATGACGGATCGTAAATTGGGATTCACGAGACGTAAGAAAAAGTCCGAAACCGATCAATAAAGATTCGCCAGAAGACAATCGCCAACGGTTCGGACCACAAAGCCCGAAGAAAGAATAATAGAAAGCATTTTTCTCTATGCATGAATGAAGAAAGGGATATAACTGAGCTTCGATGAATCCCTCTGGACGAAAGTAAACACTGTAAACTTTCCTTTATTTATTTTCCCATTAAAAATGGTGTTCCGGTCTAGTACAACGAAGTTCTCCTCTAGATTCAGTCCACTGTTAAGCAGTCGAACGTCTGGAGAGAAAAAGACAGAGAGGCAACACTCGACCACAGGATTCCGTCCTCCCCACATTCGTTTTTTAATCCGAAGGTTGGAAACTGAAGCCCTTTTATCGTATTTCATTCCATTGGAAATCCATTAATCTTTCCTCTTCCATTCGAATTCTACCTCTTGTATATTCCTATTTTGTCCGAATAGGGAACTAAAATTAGCTATTCAGGGCGATAAACTTGACGTAAATAATATCAGTAAATGGGTACATGATAATTATCTCGTAATCAAAGAGAAAACATCGAAAGTAATGTTTGTGAAAATGAATTCTCGTACACCATAGATAATTCAATTACAGATTAATTCACATTACTGCCTACATTATCCGGCCAATAACTTTAATTTCCCCAAGCTGGAACACGTAAATAAATATAATTACTTGGGTGTAATCATTGACCAAAATATTAAATTTGGTGAACATATTTAAAAAATAAATAATGAATTACATTACATCCTTCGTCAAGTTCACTGTATTTCTAGTTTTGTATGTTTGAATGTCATGAAAATAGTAAATTTTTCAATGATTGAGAGTATTTTTAGATATGTTATAACCGTCTGGAGATCCACTGGTTCTACAAAAATTAATATGCTAAAAAATAAACAGCAAAAAATCCTATATAAAATGTCTGAGGCTAGATAAAAAAACTGCAAATATTAGAATAGAAGAAAGAAATTATGATTAGATGGAAGAAATATCTTTCAAAAATTAGGAATTATGCCTGTAGACAGCCTGTATAGCTTCATAATAGGGAACTATTTTCATGACAAACATAAAATGCCTGATTTAAATAAAAAGTATTCACCGTTAAGAGACAATATCAGGGATAAAACAAAAACGTTTCATACAAATCAAGGTAAAAGAAAAGGAGGTTACTGTATGTCTAATTTTAATGAAATACCTAAAGGTTTAAGAATATTACAGTGAGTAAATGCTGTGAAAGGTAGAATAAAATATATGCTATGGATTAGGGCTTGGAGCAAAATGTGACACAATATATGCAGCCTATAATTGCATACACTTTAAGTATCATTTTTGTTGACGTGGCACCTGCTGTCAAACCAGAACTGACTGGCTTAGCAGGACCAGAGAGAGTATTCCATTAATAAATTCTCAATGTATTGTATACTACTATTGTATATTTTGAAGATCAATAAAAAACCTAGTTTAGGAAGATCATAAAAAAGCATTCGTACCTTGTCATTCCTATTCAAGGTTTCCCTCCCTTTTGTTGTCATCCTCATGAATCCCTTATGCCTAGCAATGTATCCAACCCACACCCCCCATCCACGGCTACCAAATTATTCTGCCGTTTACTTTCAGTAAATTAAGGAGACCATGCCGGGTTAAAGGAAAAGCCGGGCGAATTATCGCAGCTCTCAATCTAGCACAGTAATTTTCCGCAAATGTATCTAAGGGACGGTCTCGGGTCGAATAAATGGAGATGGGGGTGTGGGGATGGATTCACTTTCTTAATGTACCGCGAGACTTTAACGATGGGAGAAAGTGGTTTAATTCAGGTAATCTGAAGAGATTAAAATGCTGTGCTATCTGAGAGTTTCAATCTTAACAAAATTTTTCTAAATCAAAAAATGTTCTCTGCTGGAAGGCGTGGTGAAATGAGAGGAAAAACTCAACTGTAAATTAATAATTAATAAATTAATGGAAATTCGACAAGAAAAATAACTTTACACGAGCCGCAAATGTGATTGGACGAGAAACGCACTGAATATGTGCAAAGAGAACAGGTAAAGAATATTTTTGGTGATTTATTCAGTTAATTTTGCTGTTTTTACTCAATTTTCTCAAAATCGAGTCTGCCAATGCCTTAATAAGCCAGTCCAATATGCTCTCTATGATAATACAAATAACTCTCTACGAGTCTTTGACGCAAATTTAACGGGAGAGATGTAAATTATGCTGACGCAAGGAATGCATACCGTGCCCAGGTGCTTTAGGAGGTAGACATTGGAATTTATTTGGCTCACGCGTTGGTAACCTCCAACTGAATCCTCCATTGATTGCTCGTGGTATTGATCAATGGTTTTTTTCGAAGGACGCCCACACACAAATGCGACACATCATAAATGGAATAACCACAAACACAATTTCCAGCATTTTTTTGCGTGTCAGAATTATTCAATGAGGCACACATAAAAACAGTAATTGTATAAAAAATGACCGATGATGAATTTTACGGAGGTCGTCCTCCAAAGGAGAGAGGAGCGCCACGTTCTAGCAAAAACCAAATTACACATGTCCATGTTAGCATACATAAATACGCATGATACTAGTTTTTCTCCAACGAATACGGAAAATAAAATGTCGTCTTTATGAGATTTAGAAAAAACTTCTCTTTACAATTAAATAAATATCTATTGCGAGATACGAAAATGCATACACATTTCATTTTAAAGCATACCCCAAATGATATTATAATAAAATACCAAAAACAATATATCGTAAACCCGTTGTTCCATCCAAAATATTTTAAATATACAGAGATGAGTGAAACGCCAAAAATATGTCAGTCCATATTCACATTTATCATTCTGATCTTCCAACTCTCGTAGGTATCGTTATCAAGTGGCAGTTCTGTGAACAATTGTTTTTATTTCTCTTTCGCGCCGTGTTTCTGGGCGGCCAAGTAAATTTGAATGCATAGATAAGTATTATCACTTAAGGCCAGGACAAGAATAAAAAAATGATAAGAATCGAACAAGTTTCGTGCGCGATGCTGTGGAGTAAAAACTAAGAATTGAAAGGTTATCAAATACTTATTTATGATTAATTTCCCGTACAATTTCTCTTTCCGTAAGATGACACGGTTTCTACTCCTCAAATTTACGCTAATAAGGCTATCAAAAGATTTTTCAACGCTATCCTACAAATAATATGTCACAAGGAACGCCACATTGCTATCTATGCATGGAGAAGCAACAGCAGGATAAATTTGCGCAAGAACCCTACAAGGAGTGGTAAATATGTTGCAGGCCATGCAGCTGTCAAATTGCTAGGAATTGTCGCGTAACTAAGGCTATTAACTCAGCGACTAGCCTTTAAAACATGATGACTAAACGATATACTCGATAGCTTTGTGCTTGCGAAAGAAACGGTGGTGACATTATGAATAAAACATTTCACCACTAGTCCGATTCTCCATTTCCGGTCGCAAAATGTTAAGCTTTTATCTGCTCCTTGGAATGTATGTTTAAAAACTCTTCAGGTGTTTGAGATTACAGTGATCTATTTAGAGTTAACTTTAGAAATATACTAGATTTACTTGGCCTTCAGGAGGACAAGAAGGGAGCCTTCATACAGGCGAGATATATTTCACAACGTAATTGACTTCGCAAGAGATGACGATGAATTTTTTTCCGCACTCGCCAACAGCTGATGTGTTACGAATTATTACATAATTACGACACATATCGGAGTCCTTCTCCAATTAAGAATCTTTCTCTGTCTTGAGTACCCCCTCGTGAGAGTACGAGTACTTATTCCACACAATGGTACAAAGGTGTGTACAAAAACATGTGTGTTAAAAACTGCAGTCCAATGGTATGACGCAGATCGGTATGAGTCAAAAGGACGGAAAAATAGAAAGTAAAATAAATGAAAGAAGTAATAATTACAGTATTTTGTCAGAAACCATACCTGTATTCGAACATCAACTGTCGTTGCGCCCTCCTGTTGCCGACGTAAGCGTACTTAGTTACGAGATGCGTCTCCAGTCAAGTCACGTGGTAGACAATTTCATTTCACTTTCAGCGCGAAGAGAAGGGTCAAAATATAATGATAAATGACTGTAGCGGGAGCATTACATAGATGTGATCAGTGAATAGTTCGCTCATGTGGAAGTTATTTGGGAGGAAATGTCCTATGCCCATTCAAAAATAAAGGTATTCAATGGAAAATAAAAAGAAAGCACGCAAGCGAGAAGTGGCTCGGATTTCTCGCTTAAAATTCCAGCTTGAAAATTAACCATGCAAACAGTCTTAAATGGTTTCCCGTTAAAACGAAAAAAATGTCCTTCTTTGGGGACAATTACCTTGTAAATATGCAACCAACCTCATTAATGTTTGCACTTCGTGAGAATCGACAAATAATTACCTCTGGCAAGAGGTAATACATGGTAATAGGAAGGACATATCGCTTTATACGTCATAAACTTTAAGAAGAAAAATCCTTCACACAAAAATAAATCACCGATGCTTAAGGAGAGATTCGAAACACGACCTTCTGGTTGGTCGGCGATTGTATTGCCTAAGGAATAAATGGGTCACATGCACAGTGCACTTCTAGTTCTGAATTTGACTGTAACTTGACACTAATCTTCACACTCTCGGACTTAATCACAAGGTGTATCATTAAAAGACTTTCCCGTACAAAAGTAATTAATTTCATTTTTCGGACCACTTTCAGCTCGTCATCATACCTGCTTAAGATCAAAGAGGCGAGCCGTGGGGTGGTCTCCCCGAATCTCTATGCAATTTTAGGGTATTCTTTGAATGAAGTATTCTTGTTTACGGTCGTGGATTTGCTAGAAAAGGAACTTTAAAAAATAGCTAATCTATCTTCCTTCAAGTGTTAAACATTAAGTCGGTAAAATACCTTCTTCAGTCATTCCATCATTTGGGTGCACGCCCCGGAGATCTTTTGTCTCTCGCTCAATCATTTCCATATTTCTTTGGTTATCTTTTCTACATCCATTCGTTCTGCGTATATGTTTCTGTGTTCTCCTATTGTTTCATTTATGCCTTGTGCCACGAGTCCTGGTCTCAATATCCTTATTTCTTTTTCTCTCAGTTCATATGTAGCCAGCAGCTCTTCTCAAACATTTAATTTCAGTTGTTTGCAATCTTCGCTCATTTGCTCCGCAAGCATATTCCGCATGAACCTACTATCTTTTTGTATCATTTTATTGAGGCGCGCTTTCTTACCCTATTTTTCGTTAGGCTCACCAAAATCCATCGCTAATATACCCGAATCTGTAAATTTTCTTGCATATGCCTATTTCATTACAGCTCAAAAAAGTAGAAAGAATATGAATGGTTCAAATACCTTGATTGTCTGAAATTATTTTCGATCTTGAGTTCCATTATCGCGCTAAGGGATGAAAATTTAATTCAGTTGTCAGAGAGTGATAGAGAGAGAAACATGGGAAGGCATTACTTTTTTTAAAAACGCGAAAGCAGTGCGAAAAACCGAGCTGTGGAGATCAAGAAAAAAAACACGACGAAAAACCGTCTCGCGGTGACGTAACTTAAAAAGGATTTCTCCCTCCTCCGCGATTCCCTTATTTATTTCCATGTTTCTTGTTCTTAGGTGCGTCTGCACGATTGCGTTTACCGTAGTCGTCGACCGTGCTACTCGATACGACCGACGCCGTCCTTCGTTTCTTAACCCGCTTCGGGCAGTTTAAGGCCTTTCCCAAGCGGACACACTCGCGAGGCTTGCAGGTGCAGCGCTTGCCGTGATGAAACTCGCGAGCGAATAGTCCTGTAGTGACTGAGCGTAATCGTGTGCCGGGTTCGGTGGCGAAAATGGATCCACCCTCGACGCGATGCCACCCGGCGTCAGTTTTATCGGAGGGGGATGAGGGTAGGCAATGTGTAATATGGTGCACTTAAGCTTCGAATCTCACCAAATATTGCGATTTTTATTCGATATCCAATCATCCAAATCAACCAAATATTTTTCAAATTATCGTAGTATCAACGTGGGGTGTAACGCTGATAACGCACAGAATTGATACCATTTAGATCCGCATGAGTAGCATTTCAGGTTGCATGGTTCCCCTTAATTAAGAGACGTTATTTCAAGGAAAGCTCATCTACATATGTAATTATCAATGAAAAATCAAGACATTATAAATGCTATTGTTCATTTTCTTCTAAAACTTGTCATTTATTTCTTTCATCGGGGAAAATCAGAAATGACAAGCATAATGAGAAAAAAAAATTGCACTTTTCCAAATATTTATTAATCTGTGGAAAAGTGCAAATTTTTTTCTCATAATGACGAGCTTCCACTGCATCTCACCTGAATCTGTTGAATATATGATAAGCATAAGTTAGATGTATGTAATTCTTTCGTTTATTTTTTCCCAAGCAAATTTAATGGTCACACCAATCATCACGAAGGCCAAACTTTGAGAAACCTTTCAAATGCCTTACGATTTTCATTATCAAAGCTACAAACGTCCTTATCGAACGTCAAAACGTTCAAAAAGAGAAAAAGAAAACATAATAAGAGGACCAATGCTATCAATGTATTGTTGCTGATTTTTATACACCTATCTTATTCGGTGAGCGCGCTACTTTTGAAACGGGTCCACTTTTCAACGCATGTCCGTTACCTTGGCAACGAAAAAAGTAGTAAAAATAACTTAGATTGCCCCGGTGCTTCCTCCTAAATATCGCAACAAACAAACTCATTCAAAAGGGCATATATTGCGAGTGAAGCAGAGCATAGCAGAAAAAAATATCAATTCGCTTTACTGCAGCGATTTGTTGTAGCATGAAAAGATAACCCGATCATTTTCGAAAATTATTCTCGATTTTTTTCAAAAGTAATTTAAATCTAGCAATTATTAAATTTGGACAGCTGAGAATTGCCTAATTGCAAAAATTATACAAATACCACGGAGTATACACTCGCTGATAATTACAATCAGCGAAGATTTTTCCTGTGTTTTTTTTCCTATCCTACCAATGTTTCTCGCTAAGGCTGCACTATATTTTAATTCCACAGCGTCATCACAAAAATAAATTACTTGAAAATTTTAAAACAAACTTTATGATAGATTTCTCACCAAATCTATCACCCCTAAACCAATACGTTGCAATGAAATACCTACGTCCTACTATAGAAAGATTAATTCGTTTTTCTCTTCGTACACGTGCCAAATTTTTTACTTTTGTAGTTTGCTGTGCTTAAGATGATCGCCAGATTACACAGCTATTCTCCGGCATAATATTTATCAATAATGTTTGGCATAAAACATTATGCCGGTACCTACTCATACGCACTGATGCCATCATTCTAATATATAGAATACGATTGACAATTGAAAGACATGCATTCATCTAAGCATTATTACGGAAGTAATAAGTGCTATATAAAGATTTCGCTTACCTGGTTCAGGTGTGAAGTAAATTATTGTAGTAACAACGGATACCAATCCCACGAAGAGGGCGGACCGCAAGAAGAACGTTTTCCCCGTGGACATCATTTAGATTGACACTCGGAGCACGGAAGCATGAATCACTTAAAGGTTTCTTATTTGGGTTGATGCTGTCTATTGCTGGATTTAGAATCTTAAATAACTGATAACATTCACAATTCACTTAAGCGTGCTAGCATTCACAGCGTATTCCCTGCAACAGCTGTGCTTGGACAATGATCTTTCTCCTCCTCCAGGCAATACCTACATATGTAGTGCCGGCGTTGGCCACCAAGGTGAAAATGGCGCTAGCAACTGGAGAGAAGTCATGAACGATTTCTCCTATAATTGCCGTTGTAATGAGCGATAATCGCAAAATACTGAATAGAAACTTTCAAATTGAAGATGAATACTGATCAATGGAATTGGAAGCAGGGAATCAGATGGCACAAATTACAAAATCCATCTTCCGAGAAGTATGAAGAGACAAATAGACAACTGCATACGAAAACTTTGGCACCAATATTCTTGCAGGAACGTCATTCTTATACCAAGAGACGCTCAGTCAATCACATCACTTCGATCACTAATTGTTAAATCGTGACCACTTCTCCCCAGAACACCGAGCAATCTGCCCCTTTTCCATCTATTTGGACAAACCAAGCTTCGCGCCTCCAAAGGTCGAGGCGCGAAGCTTATCTCACAGCGAAGTTTTTCCCACGTCAATTGTTTTAGCAGACCGTTATTGAACGAAGGTATGTACAGCTTTCAAAATATCTAATTTGAAGATTTATTAGCGGGAAGTTGATGCTCTTTTAATATAAAAGTGATTGGTATATTCACGGCATAATCTGAGGAAATGTAATTTAAATATTCATTCTCACTGGGTTGATGATACTAATAATAGTTGTAACTTCTCTAAGACCGAAGTCGTAATGATAGGAAGAAAGAACTAATTCTCAATTAGCTCCCACGTTATCTAATTGTAGGCAAAACAAGTATGTGATATTCATGAATAATTTCAAATAGTGGAGAATCTATTTTTCACAATCGATATAGTTGTAATCTTGTTTTAGATGGCAGCACCTTACGGTTTCTGTTGAATTTGGAACACATTTGAAGCATACTTATTGAAATCTGTACTAGGTTTCTTGTGTTCTGTTCGGCACTTTTGGTGTTTTGCAACTTTCTTTATTTTATTACAGATTTAAAATAGAAATGAAGTTCACCAAGAATTAAACAGCGTAATTTAGGAATAATTTAGGTTTACCGCGAAAATGTCATACCGTGAGTTACTACCAAACCTTAATTTAAATTGCAAGGAATTTGTTAGGGCATAATGTGTGATATATTTTGGAATAACTTCGAAGAGAAATTCAAAGATGTGAAGGAAAGTTTTGAGAAATCTACAATGATATCTTTGGACTGTGAACTCACCGGCTTGCATTCTCACGAAGAATTTCGCCCTAGGTAAGCATGGATTTCCTTTTATATTTCACTGTAATTGTGTTTTCATATCGAAAAGAGCTGTTAGGTTAGCAACGAATTTATCTTATTTCTGAAAAAATTCTTTTGTAGTTTATTTGACTCCGGCGCTGAACGATATGAAAAATTAAAAGCTGGTGTTGATCAGCTCTTAGTTATACAATTGGGTGTGACAACTTTCTGCCTTAACAAAGAAGAAAATAGTTATTTAACTAGGACATTTACTTTTTATTTACTACCCACTTCATTTCTTTCTGTTGACACTCGTTTTATATGTCAAGCATCATCCTTGTGCTTCTTGTCTTGTGCGGGCTTCGACTACAATAAGGTACGGTACAATAGGCATACAATTAGGTTACTGTTTCATTGGCCACTCAAAATTTATCCTTCGTAATTTTTGAGCTGCTTTATGTACCATTATAAAATGACGTTTCAATTAATTTAGCACTACTTACTTGTGTTAGAAGCAAATTCTATTGAAACGTTTTTGGTACTCAACGTAATCGGTTTGCCGTTACGCTAAAATTGATATTCTTCTATTATTATTTGTGGAATTTGTTAAGTTGTGTTTCAAAAATTATTAGAATTCAATTTTATTTAGTAAATTTCAATTTTTCACGTGCTGTAGCACCACTGATTAATTACTGAAAAATGATAATGGCATGCATCTAACCACTAAATCTGTATGAAGTGATTTGAATTCTGTAAGCTCTGTTGATTGGGTTTTTGCCTTATTATGCTAGGTACCTCTGCTAGTTCAATATAGCGATCGTTTTTCTGGAGGGCAATGTTATATTTGTTTTCCCAGTTATTGATGTTTTATCTCTACTCTTTTTAATAGCTATTTAGCGAAGGTATTCCATATCTGAGCCCTCAGCAGGAAAGAAAGCTACGCCTAGATCTCCAGAGGGGCCGTCCAGCTTTAGCATGTAACCTTAGCTCCGATTTGCGTTCAGTCCTTGAGCGGGCATGCTGGCAAGTGTCTCAGTGGGCGCCTTCTGCCTTACCTGGCCAGTCTTTTAGGATCCATCCTCATACGGAACAAACGCTAAATGAGGTTGATGAGGAAAATGTCATCCCTGATGCATCCATGCCACCCTCCTTGACCACTCTACTGAGAGAGTTGTTGCTGCACAGGGAGCTACGTCTCAACTTTCCAGACATATGGACCTATTCTGAGGAAGGTTCTGTTGTGAGTTTTGACCCATTTTAGCCTTTCTTGAAATTTTTGACAAGTGCAATTTGCATCTTTTCATTTAGGACACAATCAGAAGAATCATATTTTTACTTACTTTCTCTTTCTAGTACACACTCATAAAAAGAATGTCATATAAATATGGCCATGATGAGAAAATTAACTGTACCGACAGACATTTCTATTTATGTCACTCAAATGGAGATTTTTTTCTAATTTGAAATTTTTTCATGAAATTGTATTGACTATTCAAAGTTTGAATGTGTATTTTGTGTTAATTATATATTTTATTTTTGGCTTAAAATTGCATAGAAAAGACTAGCATGATAAAACTATAATAAATAAATAAACTGTAACTAATAAAGCTATTAACACTTTATAGAGTAAACAACTGATTCAACTCTACAATTGCAGTGTTAAACAATTTTTTTATGCCAAACCTATATATGTGATTGTTGAATTCATCTGAAAATTTTTGGTGTGGCTCACATTATGCTTATTGGGTAGCTTATTGACTGCTGTTGAGTCTTAGTTCTTATCGCATAAGTCTTTCAAGAGGCACCAAGAGATTTGACATACAAGTGTACTAAGCAAAGAAAATCACAGACTTTTCTTCCTGGGAAATTTAATGTGTTCCATTCCATTGATGGTACCTTTGATTCTGGGGTGTAATGGTGATCCCGGGCTTTTATTACCTGTCACAATCTAATGCAAAAAGGCATTTCCATCCTTTCAATAACCCATGAGATGATCTAGGCTGCAGCCCATTTTGAAACTGGATTTCTCAGGGGGGGTTCAGTCGATGAGATGCCCAGCATGGTGACAGTTTCCAATAGAATAGGACATTATCATAATATAATTGGCACCAAAAATAAAAATCTGTAATTCTAATGCTGCAAAACACACTTTAACATGCTTTTTTTAGTCAATCATTTCTTTAACTCCCTTGACCCTGTCTGCTGCGCTGGTAGATAGTTGGTCAGCACATCATTCACACTCCATCGGACTTCATTAAAGAGCCGATACCATCTTTGCATCTCCGACATAGTCTTTGCCATGTATTAATGCCACAAGAATGTTATAAGTGCAGTGCTTTTTGTCAGTCATCCCATTAATTCCTCCCACACAACATGCTGCACCTCTTCTATCACAATTCCAATAAACAAAAGGTCCAAGGTCTTCATTATGTCCTAACTTAGTCTGTCTCAGGCATAATCACAGTTGCATGCTATATAGTTTCACTACCACAGTTCGCTCCCCACAATTGCTGAAAGAGAAGCATTGTGTATCAGGCATGATAGGGGAAGGATGGTACTACTTGATGATGACCTCTCATAGTCATGAAACTAATTCCAATATTTTTATCAGGTTGCAGTCCCATTTTTTCTGAGGAAAATTAGAGCATTTTAAAAACCAATGACTCTGCAAATACAGACTTCGGGGTCTGTTTTATGCAGCAAACTATCTGCACAGAGGTAGAACACAGTTAAACATCCCTAATCAGGTAATCAATTATTCAGGATTCTTCCTGCATAATTGATTCCCTGATTTCCGAATTCTGAATCAACAGTCTTCCAGGGTTGCAAAAATAATTGCATGCATTCTTTGAAAGATGAAAATGTATGAACTTTGTTTTCTAGCAGGTGAGAACTGCACCCCACTTTTGATATGGGCTTTTCTCATTTAAGATTGAAAGCAATTGAATGTAAGTGTATTTAATGGGAATATTTTGTAATACTTATTTTCGTAATACAATCAACTTGTTTTCATTTTAGTTTGGAGACCTCACCATGAGATCGTAAAAAGCTTACTATTGATTTATTAAATGGCCACTTTCACATGCTAAGGATGATAAGTTGATGTTTTAATTGTTCTACTGAGGTCATTCATGTACTGAATTTTGTTTTAATTATTCACAGCCCTTGGGCAAGCATATATGTAAGCCACAGTACTAATAACTAATAGCTGAGGCCTGAAGTGTTGCAAACAAAGAAAAAGTGAAAGAGATAAAATAACAGCATTTGGGTATATCGCTGAAGTACATATGCAAGGCATCTTCAATTGTACATGAAGCAAATTGAAAAAGTTTAGTTTTTAGCCGAAAGTGATGAAAAAACTGCTCTGAAAGCGTCCAGCAAGCTATTAGATCAGTCAGTCACTATGAATTTATTGTGTTGAAATGAAGGATTCATTATTTTATGCTCCAATGTTATTGAAGTTTCGACTTTCATTCAGAAATGTAGTTTGAGAAGGCATTCAGTAAGTTAATCAGGTGAATTAAAAATGCAGGAAATAGGAATAAATTGGAAGGATAGGTGGCTTATCTCCAACTTGAACATGTCTAAGACTTCACAGTTCATTTGGTGGATAAAGAGACATGATGACAGGGTTAGGAAGAGGATTAAGACAAAGATGTCCATTATCACCTTTGCTTTTCGGTGTACGAGGGTCATCCGGAAAGTAGTACCCGTTCGTGAAATAAAGACGCAAAAGTAAATATTAACAAACATAAAAAATTTTATTTGAAAGAGGATACTTTAAACTACTTCTCAACATAATCTCCAAGCAAATTAAGGCATTTGTCATAACGTGTGACAAGTTTCTGTATTCCTGCTGCATAGTCCTTCGCCGCCAGCTCATTGAGATACGCGAGGGACCCATCTTGCACAAATTTTTGCATAATGCAGATGGTGTTTAACAATTTCATGAACAATTGTTCGAGAAACATTGGGAAAATGCTCACAGATGTCATCAATTGTGACGCGCCGATCGTTCCTCACGAATTCGTCAACTGAGCTCACCAGTTGGTCTGTAATGACAGACGGTCTCCCCGAACGCTCATCGTCGTGTGTGTTCCCCCTCCCCATGTTGAAGTTGCGACACCACCGCCGAACAGACGACTCGTCCATTACATTGTCTCCATACACCTCCTTTAATTGGCGATGAATATCACATGGGCGAACGTTTCTTGCATTGAGGAATTTAATCACTGCCCTCACTTCACAACTGGCGGCGTTCTCAATTTTTTTAAACATTGTAAACAATCACAGAAACAACACAGGCAATGCTAGCGTCACGCAACTTGGCTCAGAGAAGGCAGACAAGCCACTGAAGCTATCTGACCTCGTCCAGCGGCTACTCGCGTCGTCAGCACTTCATGCGGCACGAACGGGTACTACTTTCCGGATGACCCTCGTATTTGTTGAAGAAGTGGTAACATAGCCATGGGAAGGGCTGAAGATAGGAACGAAAGCTGCTGGAGATTTCATCAAATCAGTATTGTTAGTGGATGATCAAGCTTTATTTTGTCAGTCAGCCAAGGGGTTCCAAGCATTTAATAGCTTTCCATAGGAGAGTCAGTGTGATAGCCATGGGATGAGAATAAAAGTAAACAAAACAAAGGTGCACTTTTACTGAGAGGCTAAGTTGAATATTAAAATAAATAGTTCTTATACCATGGATGGTGGAACTGTTGACTTATCTCCTAAACGTTTTGGACCAAGATGGTCAAAGTAGTTGATACATAAGAAGAATTGCATTAGGCATAAAAGCTTTCGCAAGGAGGGAGTTGATGACAGGGATATTGAGTAAGATGCCATGATTAGGCCCATCAAACCTTTGGTATGGAGTCTGGTTTTGTACAGTACGAAAATATGGCCATTGAGGCAGGATGATAGGCAAAGGTTTAGGTTTTCAAAATGTGGGTGTGGAGAAGAATGAGAAAGGTGAAATGGAACAAAAAAACAGGAAAACAAACTTGGAAGTCCAAGGCTTGGTGAAGGAGGGGAAAAATTTGTCAGGAGTAATTGAAAGGAGGCAGCAAAGATGGATGTAGAGAGTTATAATTGGCTATGGGAAGTTGAAGACCTTGATGGAGAGGAGAAGGTTAGGCAAGTGAGGAAATGGGTAGGGAAAGGAGAAGCATGTTGGATGGAATGAAGGGAGAAGGGAAGAATTAAAGAAATGCAGAATTAAAGAAAGGTTTATTTTTAGTGCTGAATGTCAGGTTGTGTTTTATTAGGAGGGGCAAATAAATGTATATTTTTACCATTGTATAATATTTGTACATCCAAAACATATCTAAAATGTTAAAATACCAGTATTAATAACATGTAGTTCCTATTATATCATGTGAGCTATTCATTTATAGCATGATGAAGTCTCTTTGAAATCCATGTTCTCGAGGTGTCATATCCTTGATTGACTTATGCAAGTGATTCATTGTAGATGTTTACTTCCTTGCAGATAAGAATAGAGAAAATTAGGTATGAAGAGAGGGTTCAACTGGAAAGAGAGGAGGAAATCAAAATCAAGGAGGAGTATGGAGATGTGGTCAATGAAGAAATTGATGTTGACTGCTTGGCTGAGAAGGCGATCCAACTCCTTTTAGGTGCTACTAAGATTTTTCATCTGCTTATCAATGCCAAAAAGCCAATTATAGGTCACAATTGCCTTCTAGATTTGATGGTTTTGTTAAAGCAGTTCTACTGCCCTTTACCTGGTAGGTAAAATCCATTTATGAACTGGTTTTATTTGTGAATAATGGAATGCTTTAGGACTGATTACATTTAAAACTTATGTCCATTCATTGGCATCAATGACTGTAAGTTTAGAGTTATTTTCAGGATGTACGATCATTCAGAGTGATGCTTTGCTATTATCATGGAAGTGATGGAAACTCCCCGTAGTAATTAACTCTATTCAATGATCAGGATCCCTAAAAGATTTTCCTAACTAAGTAAAGCCTTTAACCCTATTAATGCAGGGTCAGTAACATTAAGTTATTCCACCGGTAGCCTGATTTCCAGCTTGGGTTGCTATAAGTTCTTATCATAAATGACCTTGCTGCATTATCTGGGCCATGATTGAGGCTAGTGATCGAAGTTTTTGGGCTCAAGAAAAAACTGAAAGTATGCACTTCAGTTCATACTTTAAGTTTTTCAAGAAATTTAAAGTATGAACTGGGGTGAAAAAACATTCCAGGGTAGGTTGAAATCTCGTGCCAAACAGAAACGACTTAGCTTTGCGACTCGGGACCTTTACTATAATTCACGTCAATCAATGCGTCACGTGATTCTACATTAAAAACGAAAAAATGAGCCCCCATAGGACTCAATAGTCATAATGGGTTTAAGATACGAATTTTTGAAAATTGTCACCCCCGTCGTTACCAGAACAGGGTGAAAAAATAGCGTTACTGTTCTAGGGTTAAGTGAGAATATTTTGCTACCTCTCAGACTTGATGGATTACACTGAGTCCCAAATTGTAACTCATGCATCTCAATCGACATTTTGAATTTTCCAAATCTTCCTTCAAATATTTGTCGAAGTGAATTCAGTAAGGTTTTGATTTTTTTCTTATTTTCCAAGGACTTCTTTACTTTCACCCAATGTACACGTTTTCATGGTAATAATGGCTAAGGCAGGACTTATCAGTCATCTTTGGGTTAGCGGGTAGCTGAATTGCTGAAACATCCTGGATACTTTCTTATTGAAATCACAGTGATGAATCCAGGGATTGTGAAGCCCAAAATGAAAAAGTAAAACATATTGACATGGAACAAGGAAAGATAACAATCTATCAAGAGAAAATAAGTCAAAAATAGTTGAGATGAAAATTTTTTGAAGTGGGAGATTGAAAAATTAAAAGAATAATGGAATCAATAATAATGAAACCTCACCTAAAGGCCAACAAAATTGCTGTAATTGTGTTTGAAAGCCCATATTAGTACATATGTATATTTTAAAACAGTTAAGTCTACATATTAAACATGCATATTTTTATAATTTCAACAAATAATAAAAATGAGTAGGTATATGACTTTAGACTAATTCGTTTCATTTGTAACATTTGCATAATACTGTAACAATTACAAGATATGCCATTAACAGCACTGTTTCTGCAAGAGTGATGATTTAACTTTTTTCTTTTCCCACAGAAAAGTACAAAGATTTCAAAAAAGTGGTTCATAGGATATTCCCAGATATTTATGACACCAAGTTTATTAGTTTTGAAGTGAAAGCACAAAATTTCCGAGGTAAGTTCCCATTTCTTATTCTCATTTTTATTTTTTTATATATTTTATAATCATCCCATTCAATATTTCTATATGGCAGTTAAAAATTCATTACTTATTTCCTCTATTAGGAATCCAACATTTTTTTAATGTTTAAAGTGCACCACTTAAGATTATGTATCCAACTATTTTGTTTTTGGTGTCTCACCAAACTGAACTTACTATGCAAGGTGTTTCAGAATGGCACGGTAAACTTCTGAATTGCAGGAAAGTACAGTACATTTTTTTAAGACTTTTGCATTTTGTGAACCTTTATGATGATAATCACGATTGTTTAATGCCCATAATTAGTTCGACTACTATTTATGATTTGTTAGCTACATCTCTGATTAGTGCAAAACACGTGAAAAGGAATGGGATTCCCTAAACAGCATTTTAAGAACCTCCCAGAAAGATGCCTCTTGGACTGCAGCAGGCTCTTCAATAAGCTTGTTGGAGAAAATTGCTCATTAGAAATCATAGTGCCCTTGCTGTAATGCAAAGCAAGTTTTGTTCTGCCTTCCATTTGATATGCAGGTGGCATTTTCAAAAGTATGACACCTGCTCGGGCTTCTTCCTGTTTTAAGAATGTCATACCATTCCTACAAGGTTGTGAAAAGACCTTCAGATTGCTGTTTTGTGTAGATGTAATTATTATTGGCACTAATAGCTCATGATTTATTCCACTACAGTCAGTATCTAATTGGTAAAATGCCTCACATGCTATCTCAAGGCTAATTTTATTTAGAAAATGCATCATTAGATCTGTAGTCTTTTTTGTTTTGTTGGCGGTGAATGTTCCGCTTCTTATTTTAGTCATTTTATTTTTTGTGTGAAATTGCATGAACTGCTTCTGTCACTTCAGGAACATTGGTTAATTTTCAGAAACAAACAATTTTTCTTGTTTTGGGCCAAATGCAAGGTTGATAAAGTAAATTATATTGTATATCGAAAAGACATGTTAACTTGTTGAGGAGTTAAATTTTTCTCATGATATTTGTGCTTATCAAGATTTTCAGAGGTGGCCACTAGTTTAGTCTATAAAGGCAAAAGTATGTACTTTAAAATGTTTTGTTTGTCTAGGATTAGTGGCTAACACTGCCAATTCAAGGCTAAAGAGAAAGAGTTGTAGCTGCAAGCAGCCACAATGTTGCTTCAAATGCAGTTTGTTACAAATATCCCTCAACTCCATTTGCCTTCATAAATTTGCTTTTGTACTTATTTATATTGCATATATTTATATAAATTAGGCACCACTTAATTATAGTTTTCAACTTTCTATCTAGGAATACTAATATCTGTATAAAAGCATTGAAAACATACCATTCTTCATTGTGCTGAAGAAGAAGCATTGTGCTATTTTGTTATACCAGTTTTTGAGGCCAAGTGACATCAGATAAATGCAAGTTCATCGAATATTTGCCGTGAAAATGTTATTCCATAAATTTTAGTAATTAAACAAAGTGTATGTAGCGTTTTTGCTTGGGGAAAGGGTGACATTTTTTTTCTTTGTTCAAATTTTGTTCCGGTTGTAATACAGATTAATGCAGCCTCAAGGTGACAAAAAAGTAGTCAGTCGGTGGTCAAGGCTTTTAAGGCATTGAAATATTTTATGGCAAGGGTCACATGTGAGCCATTATAAAGGTTTTAAAAGTATTGAAAACATTTTTTATCCGAAAATGTTACATTGGCAGGTAAAGGGCTTTAAATAGCTAATTGTCACAAATTAAAGATTTAAAATGGTGTATTATATATTTTGTTTTGTCCATTTGTTGGTGATAGTAATGGTAACATTTGAGGTTTTTAACTTTGTTTGCAATTTACAGTTTTATTCATGTAACCCAGTGTACACAGGTTCAAAGAACATTCTTTTTTGTTGTTTCTCCAGGACTCAAATTTTTAAAAGGCAAGCAGAATAAGGCAATTGGTCGAGGTAGGTTTTTTAAATTAAACTAATTGTGCCAAATGATTGCTTGAAGTGAAGTTGAATATTTTGATTACTCATTAGGTACTTGGTGATCATTTAGTAATAGATAATTGGGGAAACAATTCCAATTGTTTATTTTTTATTTTTTCAATTATATGTAATATATACACTCTACTAAACATTCTTTTCATTGCCAGATCACAGTGCTATCATTGGAAATAAATGGAATCCAGTGAAATGCAATAAAATTAATATTTATGATAAATATCCTGAATGATTTTTACCCGAATTAATCATTGATATAATAGATTGAACAACATTGCCATTATTGCATGTGCATGTGATACCTTCCCTTTGCTTGATATTCACTTCAAACCAAGTTCCTATGCTTTTTAATTTAACAATTCCTGGGTCAATACATACAATTGTCATGGGTTTTAAAGCTCATGTGCATTTAGTTTGTTGGTTAAGTGAGTGTATAAATATTGCTTCAAATTGGCTAACTAATGAATTCTCATGGAGCATGTTTTGCATTCATTTGATTATGCATGAAAAATAATAGACTAGAAATTTTACTAGGTTGTTGTTAGTGCGGGTTTCATTCTGGAAAAATAATGATGTGCCATTCTTGCCCAAAAACGTGCTGCTTTTATAATTTTTGGGAAATATTTAAAAATATGTTATTATTCTTGTTAAAGATTTGTTAGGGAATCTCCATTCTGTTGTAAATGCTCATAATTATTTAATGAATTTCATTCCAATGATCACGTATACATGTTTATATACACCTGTATGTATGTATGGATATATGCAGGGTGCGGCAATTTAATCCAGACAAGCACATGTTTCCTTGCATGAGATTTCCTCCCCTGGTTGGCAAAACCTTCCCCCGACTTCTCCGAAGCATTATACTTGGCCACAATATCATAAACAGTTGATCTGGGGTACCAGAAGAATCGAAATATTTCAAAATATGACGACCAGCGCAAACAGTTTCGATAATAGCGGCTCTTCGATTGTGCTCTGCACTTGTACTTAACATCTCTGCTATTTTGAGGTTATGATTGTTTACTAGATGCCTATAGCTTTCAAGACCGCCAATCGCGACCTTCAGTGGAGCTACAATATGGCGGGAAATTCAAATTGAATTTTTTCCTGATTTAAGCACCGCACCGTGTATATCCATCCTAATCTTTGAGTGTGTATATGTGTGAGATGTTCAGTGTAGGCTATAAAATTTCACTTGTCTTTTAATAATGCATCTAATTTTTTGTATGCTGGTTTCCTTCCAGAACTCTGGGAAATCAATTCTTTGTCTTCGATATATTCATTTTTCCATTCATCCAAAGGGCTAGAAATAACAAAAAATGCTATTCCCATCGAAAAATGTGGAGGTGCTGATCCTACAAGTAAGTTTCAAGCATAATTCTGCCACCAAGTGCATGCCTTATAGCAAAATTTCACCGTCAGTTTTTGCATTTGGTTAGAATCTGTTGGCACATTGAAGCAATAATGAGATTGGGAGCCTTCATATGCATATATCCAGTACTCCTTTTGGTTTACCACATTTCGTTTTATTATTTTTCAGGTGGAGACAAAAGGTTTCATGATGCTGGATGGGATTCTTATTGCACGGGTTTCTGTTTCATTCGCTTGGGACATTTAAAGGCAATAATTGGAAAAAGGTATTGGTATATGTGTATAAGTATTTCTAATGATTAATCTTGAAAGCAAGCTATTCAGTTAATGTGTTGTTGTTAAGTTAACAGTTCCAAAGTTTTAGTGAAAGTGATGGTTGCTCTCCGGGGGTAAATTTTTGTTGTCTCTTTAGAGTCTGGCGTTTGTACACTCTCTCCTTAAGCCAGAGAACGTTTTCACTGAATGAAGTGGAGTGGAAAGTATGATGAAACCTTCCTGTGTGTTAATGTGCTCATGCACATTACTTGCAATCTAATGGTGTATTTCAAAGTGATAAGGATTTAGGTTCAGGTTAAGAGGTGGAACTATTTTTCATTAGCATATCTTGTCTGTTAAAAAAGAACAGGACGTATGAGCTAAATGTATATTCCCTTTGGCTTATATTTATCTAATTCATAAGGTTGTTTACTAATCATCAAATTTAAATTGGATTGTGAAAGTGATATTTGTCTAAATGTTGCGCCAATTTGGTGAAAGCCATCCCCTCCCACTTTTGGGAAAAAAGTGAGATTTTATTATGAATATTTTCTTTTTCATGCAGCATACAAGTCATGTGTTACTGTGCATGTCTTGTATTCATACAGCATTGATGCCATAAATAGAAAACCTGAAACCACAGACTAATGTGATGAATTATTTGGACAATTTAACAAGTAAATGAAATGCTTATTACCTATAAATTTTTCTATTGTTAATTTATCAACAGCTTGTTTGAGGACCAAACCGATCACTGGTAGACATCACTATCCATGTTGTGCAACATAAAGAGGACCGTTCAATGAGTTTTGGTATTTTTATCTGATCATCTTATTTCTCCAATAAATTATCACCATTTTCTCTCGCATTTTACTGCTCTTGTATACTTTCTAATTTCATTCTCATGAATTATACAGGTGTAGGCGAAGCAAACAGAAAAAAATAGCACATAATTCATAACATTGCTTCATGAGCCAAAGATATTATTTATCAGGTTGCATATCATAGAAACATGAAACTTACCGTAAAAATTTTGTCTTGACTTCCTTATAAATGCTTGAAAATCGACTTTTGTCACTTTTATATCATGCTGATATATTATAAATAGAAGGAAACATATTTAGGCTAGTACAGTGAATTATACTTCAAATGTTAACCTGGAGCTCAGTATATTAAAAATAACTTAATTGTTGATTTTTTTATTTTTTATATTGTTATAAAATTAGTAAATGATTACCCATCACATGTATACCTGATGCTCTGTATTTAAAGAATAACCTAATTCTTATTAAGGCTTGTTTTTTTACTATCTCATCATATTTCAAAACATTGAAGTAATAATTAAGTAGCATGCATCAACTTTTGAAAATGCCCTTCTATGTGTTGGAATTTTTTAAACCATAATGTACATAATTTATGATAGTCATCCACTGGATGTGACTTCTGAATAGGGTCTAAAATTAATAAGATTGTGACATTATTGAATCTTTAAAGCAACCATTCCAGCGATGCTTTAAATGTTACTCAATTTTTATATTGCAATCACCATTACATCTATTTCTCAGCCGAAGTATAAATTCAAAGTATATTCGAAAATAATATACAAAATTAGTCTTTTTCTTCACAGCCCATTAAATTTGGTCCATGAAGTGTCCAAATCAACTCTTTTATTTTAGCACCTATTTAATCATTCACTCTTAAGTTAACCATACCCAGTTTATAAACAAATTCTGATGTAAAAATCCTGCCAGTTGACTATCTTTCTTTTGGTACTATTATGTTTTAGTAGTTCTGCTAATATTTAATTTTCATCTCAAATATGCCCATGATTTTGTAAAGGATGAGTAAACCGGATACTTTCAGGCTTTATCCTCATATCTCGTCTCAGAGCTCAATTACTTTCTTATTTTTTGGCCACATTTTTAAGTGTTATAATTTTATAAGATAGGTCAAACTAACACAAAGCATCTATGAAATGAGAACAAAAGATCGGGATGAAATAAGTTAGATTCGAAAAAAGAATAGGGCTGATACAAGTTACCTAAATCTCATAATATTTTCATTGCAAACGGGTGTTACATCTATAAATATTTGAGAAATCATCCAGCTTTATTCTTATTGGCCTTTAAGTAAAAAAAATATATTACGCAATTTATATCTTGGGGACATTGAATTAGATAAGAATAATTTATTGAGCTGAATTGCAATTAAGCTGTAAATAACATTTTATTACTAAACCTTGAGAATGTAAGCTACGAATTGGTTTACATTGTAGTGCATAGTTGGAATTTTGAAAACTTAGGTAAAACTTTGGATTTTTTGTCTCGTATGGGTATTGTATATCTTGTTTATGTGTTTGTAAAAAAGATATCTTGATATGAACTAATTACAATTTTACAAATGATACATTGAGAGATAATTAATGCATCCTTTCATGCTTATATTTAACTACTCATTTCAATTTTCAACGAAAAAATCAATTTTCTTATGATGTGGTCAAGCTCAGATGGATTAAGTATCATTCAAATTTAAAGCATTGAAAGTGACATTTTAAAAGCAATGGCTGCACGAATACTTTACTAATGATGTACACATGTTGGTTTATTATGGCTCGGGTGATAATAATTTCATCAGGTTGTTCTTCCACCATTTTGTGCACTTTTTAACTGATACATGGTAAATCTTGATATGAATTTTATTTTAAAATACTGACTCTATGCAGGAATCAAATATGGTTTGATGTCTTACACTATAATCCTCAATCTCTTTATCCAAAATACTGAAAGTTAGGCCATTGATATTTATAATTTCTATTGTACCTTATTGATCAATCTTGACTAGTGCTGCCTTGAAGACCCCTTTTTATTTTTTGTGAAATATTTTAATTTTAAAATGTAAAATAAAAACTGTTGAAAACATACTGTTTCCTGTTAATTAGACTCCTCAGAATGCTTAGAGAATTTTTGAAATTCAGAAGAGATAAATTGAAGAAGTGATCTAACTTAAGAATACAACTTGAAACATAGAAAGTTGCTTTGAAAGGACAAGGTGTCATACCATTGCATTGGCATTTGGTATGTGGACAGGAGCCAATGATGATAGGGAAACCATAACAGTGGATTACACTTGATGGAAAGGTATAAATCGTTTGATTTCACTTGCAATTTTTTAATTGCAATGAAGTAAGATAAGTAACAGCCTGTGTTTGCAGATTGGATTATAATGATGGTTATATTCAAATATTAGTTCCCGTTATCATATATTATGATCGCAATAGTAACAAAGTTAAATAAACTTTGCAAAGACTCTTCAACATAGAGTGATAATACGAGTTAACTTATTGCTCAAAATGAGTTGGTTAATTTTATTCTTTTCTGCTCTCATGATAAAACAAATGGTGTTGAAGCATTTAATTCAGTGGCAATTCAAAATCATGTAGGATTTAGTTGACAATTAAATCAATTATTTTCAATCACAATTCAAGAACATTTAAATAGTCAGCAGTTGCAATATTCATCTAGCCAAGAAAACACAGGATAAACAATTTAGAGATGTACATGAGTATTTTCAGCTCTTGAAATGAATGGACCTAACTTATAGCAACTTAAAGCTAACCATGGGCAGATGCTGGCTGCTGGAATAGGCCAACGTCAATTCCTTAAAACGCTGAGCATATAATGGGAAGAGTTCACCCCAGCCGTACTCTTATAAATGGGCAAAGGATGGGTGAGGGAAATTGGAGAAAATACAAGCAGTAAATCGATAAAAATTATAAAATTAAATAATTAACTGAAAATAAGACCAACAATAAATATAGTAAAAAACTGAAAATAATTGAAATATTTAAATACCGCAAACGGTTAGAACAATGAAATGGAGGACTGCAAATAAACGGAACCGCTGAGCATATGTTTTGATGTTCATTACAAAGGCCAGCATATCCGAGCATCGCTGTATCTTTTGCAGAGCAAATGGCTTTGGTATTACCAATGTTTGCAAATGTGTGTGGTATAAGGAAGAGAGCTCCAGCTTAAGTTAATATTTTGCTTAAGTTAATATTTTGCGATCTGTAAACTTAATATGCATTTTTTGACTCATCCAAGTTCCATTAGCAAGTGCATCGTCTGTTGTGATGATTTAATACAGGAGATTCCTGCCCCTCAGTGACTATTTATCAAATTTCTACAAGGTTGGGTATCCCTACTCAATGGCCTTTATAATTTACAGCAGCGATGATCTGTTTATCTTTCTTTGAGTTGCGGCTTGTACAAAATTCACCCTGATGTATTAAATTTATAGATTAGGAAAAAAGTGATTTAAGTCACTAGCTTATCAATTTGTAATCCATTATTAGTATTTTTTATTTAGAAAAGAGTGTATTCAAGAGAATTTTTTACTCAGAGCACAAGTAATATTTTTATCAAGTTCATGAAGTCCTTCATTTGTGGTACCTTATATTTTTAATCTTGATTTTGCATGTTGTTTGTAACTCATGGGAGTGCAGAGATCATTGGGTGCAGCAATTCTGATTCCACCGCCCATATAAATGATATGTATTAGATTTCATTGTGCATTTCTGTCATGCATATTCTGCATTTAAAGCTCATTCAAATTTGAAAGGAAATGGAGGATACTGCATAACCTTGAAATTCAAGTATTCCCATTCCCGTATCAGCTAGTCATTATCAAGGCAATGCGAGTATTATTATGTCAATGATATATAACTACAAAGAACTTGTCTGTGTGAACAAGAGTGTTAGTAATCATGTTTATGGCAGATATTATGAAATACATCAATATGATTTGTGCTAGTTCATATAGTAGTTGACTAATATGTTTCCAATTTTATTGCTTAAAATTTGGTGGTTTAAAAGTATGTTGGGAAGGCATTAAACTGTATTCTTCTAGAAAACTATTCTTACTTTACATATGCTATTAATGAAAGTTGTTCAACCTTTCTGATGCTAGTAAAATGTTCATATTCTTTCTTCATTATACTTTGGAAAGTTATGGTAAAAGATTGGAGCTAATGACTATAAATTATTCCTTTTTGAAATTATTATTATACCTGTCTGTTCGAGTTTTTTTATAAAAGTTGTTCTACACATGGTTAAATATTTTTTCACAGCTTGTCATGTTCACAAGGTGTTGGTGCTGGAGAGTATCTCAGGGAAATTGTGGATTACAGAAACTGTGTGAATTTAATGCAGGCCAGGAGCCCTTATTTGGTGAGATATAATTAAGAGGCATTAATTTTAAAATTTATTTTGAACACTTTGAACCTTTGGTCTAGATTTGGATTGTTTGGACATTTTACCCTATCTGCTAATTGAGACGCTGATAAACTTGGGGTTAATATATCCATGATTCGTACATCTTGCTTTCTCTATCAGTAGTTATGTATGTCAAACTAAGAAAATACCAATATTGGTTCAGGAAATAATAAAATTACTGTTATTGTATGCAATCATTGTTAATGGTAGGATTTGGACAAAAGCTAAAGTACCCGCAGCACTCCATGTTATATCATACTATCATAATGGTATTTTTTCCATTCAGTTTACACCAATTCCTCACATCCCTTCATATCCCTACATGAATCCCAATATCTCTAACCTGCAGTGACTCATTCATTTTAAAATTGTAATCAGTTCTTTAAGTCCCAGCTAATATTAGTAGACACTAATGTCTTCCTTTTCTGTAAAATATGAATTTTCTTATTCAATTTAGGGGTGGGTAACAATACACAAAGTAAAATAGGCTAGGACTAATTTGGATATACTTTTCTGGACATTTTTTTGATTGAAGAAATCAATTTTTGAGAAAAAGTTGTATTTTTCACCCGAAGATGGTCGCATCTATTACACTCAACATTAAAATTTTAAATCATTCGCTTTAGTGAGGAGCAACATAAACTCGCATTCTTTGTTTAATAATTATATCATTTGTAAAGGTATATTATGATTTATGCTAACAGTTTAGCAGACACTTTATGCATTGTAAACAGCTGCTGCAAAATTTGACAGTCTCAGATTATTTCTTTAAGAGTTTACTTTAAAAGTGCATCTTTTTATCTTGGGAATGCTATTGCCATCCTATGGCTTCTATTGGCAGGCCATTAGGTTAGACTCAGAATAGAAGAGGCTGGAGAAAGTCTTGATGTCTCTGTAAAGGGTGGTCAGTCCAATACACTCACCAGTGAACCAGCATGGCAAGGCTTGGGTCATCTGGTCCCCTGTTTAAGGATTGCTCACCGATATTATCACCGCATGCGGGTTAAGACTACAAGATTTGTCGGGAAACTATCCAGCTATGAAATATTTTGAGAAAAATAGCCTACCTAGAACAATGAGGCCTCAGTACCCTTCAAAGTACTTTCCTTGTGACCTCACACACTTATCCCAGCATCTCTTCCACTTTTCAAAATAATTAGCCAAGTCCTTGTTAATAAGGGCCATTAGCTGCCTAGTCATATTCTCCGTTATCTTGTCCACTGACCAATAGGAAGACTGGGCTTTTATTTCAGGGTCATAGCCTTAAACCATGACTTATATCCAATTATGACCCTTTTTAAGAAAACCAAGGTAATTGTTTGCCGCTTGGAACGAGTCAACTGCAACTGCCACATGAAATTCTTGAAATATGGAAAAGACAAAAATTTAGTAAAATTTCTAGAGGGTTGACCTATTCATGAGTATGCATGTTTTATACACAGTATTATTATTATTAGGTAATATACCGGTTAAGGTAGGTTTTTGGATGGACATAATTACTAATTAAATAATTTGTGGCCCCTAGCAAAACACAACATCCTACTCTACATCAGGTCCCTCTTCAGCTCTGAGTACTTTCTTCCTCCCTTCATCCCGTCCAACATCCCTATCCTGTTCCTTCCCTTTCCTCGTTTGCCTGACATTCTTCCCTCAATTACAGTCTTCAACATCCCGCTGCCGGTCAATACCCCCTTCAGCCACTTTTCCTGCCTCCATAGGATTTCTCCCAACAAACCCCTCTCTTTGCCCACCATACCAAGTACTTCCTCGTTTGTTTTCTTCTCTGTCCATTTCACCTTCTCCATTCTTCTCCACACCCACATTTCAAAAGCCTCCAGTCTACGTCTATCCTCCTGTTTCAATGACCACGTTTCTGCGCCGTACATAGCTACGCTCCATACCAAAGTTTTTACGAGTTTTTTCTTAACATCCTTACTCAACGTCCCCGTCATCAACTCCCTCCTACTTGTGAAAGCCTCTTTGCCTAGCGCAATTCTTCTCCTTACGTCCTTTCTACTTTGACCGTGTTGGTCCAAAACACTACCGAGATACGTAAACTGTTCTACCTGCTCTAGTTTTTGCCCTCCTATTTTAATGTTAAGCTTAGCCTTTTTCTTTCTAGAAAATCGCATAACCTTTATTTTATTAATATTGATTCTCATCCCATACCTGTCGCACTGAATTTCCAATTCACTCAGCAATGCTTGCAGCCCCTTGGCTGACTGACAAACTAAAGCTTGGTCATCAGCAAACCTAACTGATTTTACGAATTCCCCGCCCACTTTCATTCCTACCTCCAGGTCTTCCCATGCCTCTTTAATCATTTCCTCATCATACAGGTTGAACAGCAACGGTGATAATGGGCAACCCTGCCTTACACCTCTTCCGAACACTGCCCAACCGGACTCCCCGTTCCCCACTTGTACCTGAGCAGTCTTGAGACATGTACAGGTTGCGGATTAGCCTCCTTTCCCTCCAATCTATTCCTATTTTCTGCAGAATACTCATTAGTTTTTCCCAATTCACTCTATCAAACGCTTTTTCAAAATTTATACACAGTATGCAATTAAATTTGGATTCAGGTAAAATTTTAGGGGCTATTTTCAAAATGCTTTAATTTTTTATTTAATTACTTGTCAGTTAATTTAGAAAAATAAATTAAGAAGCAAAATACTGTGAGAAAGAATAATTTGAGAATGATGAAAAAATTGATTGTATTCTACTTTTGATCCATTCCTTAATGTTTCTATTCAACGTTTTTAAAAACTGAGTAACTAGTAATTTCTCCCACCCTCTGATTACGAGAAAACTCTCCTCAGCTATAATTTGGGTAAACATAGGTCAAACTGTAGTGGAACACATTTTCAACATATGCCATAAGTTCTGAAATTAATATGTTGATATCTTTATATCTCTTGGAAGTGGTTTGGACCAAAATGGTCAAAGTAGTAGGGACTTAAAAAGAAGAATAACATTATGTGAAGTAGCTGTCATAAGTAGGGAGTTGATGAAACTTGTTCAAACTCTAATATGGTGCGTGGTTTTGTATGGAAACATGTTCATTGAATGAAGATGGTAAGTTTAGATTGGAGGCTTTGGGAATGTAGGTATGGAGAAGGTTATGTGGGCAGAAAGGAAAAGAGATGAGGAATTGTCAGGCATGGTGGGATGAGAAAATGGATTTTTGGGGGGAATCTAAAGAAGGCAGGAAAGATGGATGCAGAGCATCTTGATTGGCAATAGAAGGCTGAAGACTGTGATGGAAGGGAGAGTATTAGGCAAGCAAGGACAGGGTACGAATAGAAGAGGCATGTTGGATGGAAAAAAGAGAAGTTGAAAGTTGGTGGACTTAAAGAATAGTATAATTTAGTTTGGGTTATTATGTTCTGTCTTGATAGACAAAGCTAAAAATGTGGCAGTTAGGTCTATCTATCCAAAATATACCTTAAGCAGCAGACTACCAATAAAAGTAACCATAGGTTATCAATCAGAGGATATTTTTAGAGCGTTCCTCCGAACATATCCTGTTTCCTGGAAATTTCTTCAGTCGCATCGAATACTGTTAAACAGTGACAATTTCTATTACCTACTTCTCTTAGTTTATCCTAGGCTTTCCTCAGTAATTTTTCTCCTCCATGTTTCCTTCAACTGTGACCTGTAGTAAACTCTTGTGCTTCAGAATATGTCCTAAGAATTAAATGTAATAAGGGACCTTATGGTCTCAATTTCGCCCAAATAAAAATGTTTATGCATCTATCTTTCTATCAATGCCCCTCTCCTTCTTGTTACTGTCGTTTATTGGCTACTCTCTTCACTTAATCTTCATACTTCATATTCTTCACCTATTCTTCATACCCATCTACTTTATTTTTAAGCATTTTTTTGCAACATCAAATTTTCATTTGATTGTGAAAATTTCACTGATTGTGATCTGTCAAGCAGTTCACTCGTCGAAAGACAAGTCTCATCATTTTTTGTACAGGCCTTGTATGTATGTTGAGTAAAATTTACAAGGGAATATTTTTCGATGTCAACTCAGTGTGAATATAATGGAATTGCAGCTGTGATTGTGGATCATGTAGAACCGGAGGACTCCCTGGTAGTAGATATTTCACAATAATTTGTAAATTAAAGTAAATATATATTTTTTAAATTTTTTTAGGCAGTCAACTATTAAAAACGTCTCAGGGTGATTGAGTCAGTTCTTTTTAATGGTAAATGAAAAATATATAAAATGTGATGAGACAGCCAGACACTTTTCATGTGCCATTTCTTTGAATATTTATAAGTTCATGGTATTTTGGCTTTGAAAGCATTTAAGTAATTTTTGATTCTGTACGTTATGCATATATTTCCTTGTTCGAGTATCGTCTTCTGCCAAAGTCTTATGACTTTGATTCTATTTAATTCCATACTACTTTTCTTCCAAAAATTCCATTAAAAAGAGAGGTTTCAGGTATGATATGGTGGAATCTCATGATTAATTAAAAATAAATTGGCAATTTTCTTCAAAATAAAATTTGATGCGAACGGTTTCAATGTAACTACATCATCGTCAGGTGAGTCCTGACGATGATGTTGTTACATTAAAACCGGTCACATTGCATTTTATTATGTGGGAAATGGCCAATTTTTAATTAATCCAAAAATTCCTATTGCTCTTTAGCACTTTTAGTCATTAGTGTCATAAGTTATTAATTTTTTCTCTCGTGAGGAAAATTTCCTGAAGCATAGTTGAAGTTTGAAAGATCCTTACCAATCTTATTAGTATCCAAGTAGTTTTCATTTCTCTGTGATCCCCTACCTCAAGAGCCATCATTCTATCCCAACGATGGAATAATCATCAGCTCCAGTGTAGGCCCAAAAGAATGGCGGTAACTTTTGGGCTGAAAGAGATTCAAATCCTTGTCTTCATTTCTTCTCTCTTATATCTATCAATGGAATAAGTATTCATTTTTCAGAGGTACCTCTCTATAGTTATTTATTCCTGGTTTTCTGAATTAAGAGTTTCGTTCTTGTTTAATCTTCAGCTGTTTGTGTGTAAATGCCCATTGGGGTACTTATTACTAGTTTATAGTGATAACTTATGATTTTCTTTATGCCTTGTCTTTTATTTAATAATGATGCAACATCAAACAGTCACAATAATACCATCTCCCTGGAGAGTATTCCCACTATTGTTATGTCTATTTCCTATTTTCATATTAAACAGAGGCTTGATGGTGAAGATCCCAATAACTTCAGACCTCCACTACTTCACATTGAGTCCCGTAAGGATCCCATCAATATCACAAAGGCAAGTGTGTACAGTAATTATTTAGTACTGTCTGCCAATGTTGTATGGTGAATGATTGATAGCTGTAGTTAAATACATTCTCATTTAATTTAATGTTGTGTTAAGTAGAAATTATGTGAAGAAAGATTTTATGTTGAAAAATTACTGGTGGTTAATTATTTTTTTTATTTTTAAATGCATCAAGTAGAATTGCTGCAATGGGAACTTTAATATGGGATTACCTTTTATCTGCCTTATTTAGGTTAAATGGATGTTGTCTGCATATGGATCTGTGGATGTTAAAAAATGTTCAACCTACTGTGCTACCATTGCTGCTATGTCAGAAAACTGGTAGGTTTGCTAAGTTTTTGATGAATGTATTTAGATTGTATATTTTAGTGATTTCTTAACCAATTGTGCGGCATTTTATTTTTATTTTTTTGTGCATGCATAGTTTTATTTTTCCCCACCTGTTCTCATTGCAAATCGTGATGATGATGGTCAATTGTATGTCAGTATAGATTGATGTTGTTAAGTGAATTAATGATGTTTAGTTTGGTTTAGATTTATTTAGCTGGCACTGCTGACCTTGTACATATGCCTTTTGGCGATTGCAGCCTTTATCCCAGTCAATGTGATGGTGAAATTTTAGTATTAGGCATTCATTTCATAAATGTGTCAAAAAGTGGCCATGAATTTTGAACTCGTACAAATTGGTTCCAGATTTTGGAGTTTTGACTCACCTGAAGAGAAAATTAGAGCTCAGTACGATACATCTTTCATTGTAGGTGAAAGAGTCACTTTGAATTTATTTTGATTGAGTAGGAAAACTTGTTCCGGTGAAATGGTATCACATACTTTAATTGAAAATGTTGATAGTTTGAAAATAGAAACTTTTGAATCAAATGCTTGGGTAATATGAGAAATGATCAAGGAAATGAAAAACTTCGATTTCTCAATAGAATTGTACTAATGAGTTGCTGTTAATTCCATCATCATATAATTTTTCATTTATTTTAGGTATCACAATCACTTAGTTACTCAAATATTTCATATTTTAATCATGCTCCATGCCTAGATTAATCGGAAATTAATGTATTTTCTCAAACTTATGCTAATGACATACATTTAGAGGCAATTGGAGTAAACTGCTGTAATGGTCATCAACAAAAAGATTGCGTATGTTTCCTTAAGCAGTTTGGATTCAATGACACATTAACAATCTGAATATATAATAATTAATGTTGAAAGGGTTCAAGCAGAGCAGTCTCGCTGTCTTTCCATCATCAGAGAAGCAAATTAGTGGGCGACCCTTGGCATTCATCTGTGCTTCATGGTATTGGAAGTATTCTCATTCTGTCATTCAAGTCTACATCAGTTTCGTTAATACATTAGGTAAATTTCAAAACCCAGAAACTGTTTCCTTCAGTATATCCTGCTTCAACAGAGGTTGCACTTGAATAGATCGTGGCTTGGTTTGGTTTGAAATCTCTGTTAGTCAGAAGTAAATGAAAGAAACTGAGCGCCTCTTTATAGTTTGTTTGCATCTGCATGTCAGTTAAGTCCTGATGGATGTAGCCTTATTGATAGAGCACAGGGGATATATCTGAAACATTGTACAGAAACTAGAAAAATGCAATGCAATGTATGCTGTTTTAAAAGAGGAAAAAATGCTACGAAGATCTTCATGATGATCTGAATGCCTTCCATTCCACACTAGGTATTTACAAAGGAAGTAGTTTTGAAGTGTTCCATTGGTGATTTACTCAAAAAAGCATGCGGAAACCTGGTTTTCTAAAATATTTATTTCATGTGCCTCTACTGTCATCTTTAATAAATCAAGTGAAGGGTCCCTTCTACTTTGCACACAAATGATTGACATCATAATGAAACCGACTGCTGAAGGTGACTGACCGAGGTAGTATAAAAAACATTCGAGACATTTGCATTCATTGCATTGAAGGTTTCTCTGTTATTATTGTTTTTATTGCATAGTTATTTTGGGAATTTCCCCTGCGTAGTGAGTATATTTTTTAAAAACTCAGTTTAGTTCTTCTTGCTGATTACACTGTCATGGGCTGAGTGAGGAGTGCGTTTTATTTTTTGCCCTTTCATTTGTTTTGCTGAGACAGCCATTGACCATACTTAAAATTTAAACAGTTATCTGAAAATATGCTCAATGCATGGCAGAACATTCCAAAAAAAACAATATGATGAAAGCACAATTGGGACTCTTCATACATAATATTTTAAAATAAGGAGAAAGAAACAGACAAATCGTTGTGATCTTTCCAGATTTAAAGAAAGAGTTCAAAAAAGTTGCATGTGCCAAATTGATATATGAATTGCAGGGCGTTGAGCAAATTATAGGATATTAAATTGACTTCAAGGTTTTGTTTCCAGTTCTGCACAAAGCCTAGTAACTGATGAAATGTACTTCAACTCCGTACACCGCTTTCTGGTATCCCTCAAGGAAGCATAATAGGGACACTGTGCGTGAGTGTTATTTTATTGAAGGCAAATATCAGCATTGATCTTCTAGCCAGCCACACCATCATTCATGGAGAAATATCTTGCTAAAATGGAGATTACAAGCTACTTTTAAGGGAATTGCATGGAATTCACAAATTGTCAGTGAATTATGTTTGACATAGGATTAAATGCATAAGATCCACTGTATTACTCTTCTTAAAAAAGGAAAATTGATGAAAAGACCTATAATCAAACACTCAAAGGTGTTCAACTAAGTGTTGGGCCTTATGAAATAGTTTCATGTGAGATATTACTTGTAGAAAACACTTATGGGGTATGCACCTAGCATTGATGAAACAGAATATTAAAAAGTTAACTGAGAATGTTGTCCCATCCAACAGATGGTGTACTCCACTTGAATTGCTCACCACATATCACCCCAAGTATGGATTTGGAAACAACTGGAAATTTCCTTCCACCCACAGAATCTGAGCCCGGGTTCTCAGGGTGAGGAATTTTATTTGAATGTCCCATGTTTTGGCATGAAAGCCATAATAACTTTCCTGGTAACACATACTTGCCAAGGAAACTGTGCTTATATCACGGGGAGCAGCACTAGGTAGAGGTTCAGTGGAATGACCAAAAGGTGGTCTGTAATGACTGATTAAAGCTGTGAGGATCAAGAAGTGAGTAGTGAGAGGATCGCTGGGGCTCAACTGTGAAATCCCATTCCATTTTTGGGTACTGGGATTGTTAAAGGGTTAAATAAAAGAGAAAGATCGAAGAAGGTTGAGTGGGATGGAGGCATGCAGAATGTCGACAGCTATTTCACAATCAAAACTACCACTTTTTCAATAATATTTCCAGTTCCATCAACCCTGAATCACCCTGCACCACTGTGTAACATTAATGCGTTGAAGTCACCTCTAATGTTCAATTAATGTAATTATCTGTCTATGTATACACTACCCTACAAGCTGTCGCAAGGATGTTAGGGCGGGGGATGTTAGGCCACCAACAATTCTAAATCTACTCTGCTTCTTCCACATATACATGGCACCCATTGTTCCTCCAAATGGGTAAGAGGATGGGGGCTACCGGATCCCCTACATGCAATATCCATTATGCACATTAGGAATGTTATATCGATAATAACTACTGCACTAAGAAGACTGATTGAAAAGGGCGGACTCACATGCAACACTACCACTATTTAATTACCGGTTTGCATTTTTCTCATGCAAGTTGATCAATCACAAATACATTGGCGCTATACATTTATTTACACAACATTGTGGCGCAACATGGTACAAGGGTATTAGGATGCCATCCTGAAGTGAGTTGAGGGGGAATGTAATATGTGTTCTTAACTATTATATTTACCATTTATTATCCATTTCCGTCAAGGTGTGTTCACATCATGAACAGTATGCTGTAAAAACGAATGCTTGAATCATTCTGCTGCCCTTCTAGAGCTTGTTTTGTGCATCACTAGACAAGGCAAGTAAATGTCCTGAATCCTGACATAAGAAACAGGCAACCGTAATAAAAATTTGGCTGTTTCTTTCCACATTAGCTCACATTCATAGTAGAGTGCGGTTCACTCATACCTGATACATTCCTGAGCGAAACGTAATTTTCTGCCAGTATTAATATCCAAACGATCACCTGAAAGATTTTTTTAGTAGGATGTGATAAGTAGAGTACAATAGCAATGTTTCTTAACGGAGTTCCTGCGTGGTCCGTATACTAGTAGAGACCCTGTGGAATGTTCTGGGTGATGGTTTAAGTTCAAGCTAGGCTACGAGTTGCAGGTGTGGAGAGAAATGGGAGAATAGAGTAAACCCTCAATATCATGTGACATGACGTTTCAAAACATTTTCATTGTCTGCGAAATCATCGATCCTATATTTTATCATCCTATTTGTATCCTAAGTTTGTTTATATCGAGTGCTCTCTTTCTTACGCAAAGAAACTTCCTTCTTGCATCCATATTTACATGCTCGGCGAATTAGCTCCTTGCGTGCCCCCTTAGTACTCTTCATTATATTATTATCTGTCAAGGTATATCCAACTGCCTACTACTTCCCTTACAGTGGTGTTTCCATATTCTCTTCTGCTATTCCTCGTTTGTTGCCCTGTCCATTATTCACCATCTGCCATCAGCACCGTTACCAAGGCTTATATTCTTGCATGGTACAATATCCCGATGGTCTGTGCAGTATTTACTAGTGCACTCCTAACGAATGTTATGAAGTATACTGTTTGATTCGCACCTTACAGCAACAGCCCGGCTAGCTCAGTCGGTAGAGCACGAGACTCTTAATCTCGGGGTCGTGGGTTCGAGCCCCACGTTGGGCGAAATTTTTTATTTCTCTAACCTAGTTTAAATTGCGTTATGCAGGTCACGTAACGGTAGTTATATTTGATGTTCAACTCCGAAGGTCGGTTCACTACATTACTCCACCATTTATTCCCGTAGTGTCTTTAGCATACTATTTACCATGTGACCTTACTTCCATTTTCACTCCTATTATATTTCTAAAATAATAGGATATACTATTGCTTCATTATCTTCTTATGTGGCTGACGGGATTACGCGTATCCACTCGAGACGAAAGTGATTGAGTTTTGTGCATTAAATTTTTCATCTGCTCTTTCGCGTCCGTTTTCCAGGTTTTAAAATCTCGATATATTGACACATCTGCGATTAAATTGCAGGTATAGTGGTAGTCGAACAAATGCCCGCCAAAGTTCGATTTTGTATCGTGCTTTGTGAAGTCACTGCCGTGTACTTTCTTCTTTGCTAAAAAGGTTGTGCTGCTTTGTCCGATGTGTCTCAATCCCATGGTTTTACGCGTCATCTTTTGGACCTACATCCTATCCTTCAATAAGTCGCAAGGGCTGGGGGTGTTCGCCCACCAGCCCCAGAGGATTATGATTTTTTATTTAACATTACGCAGAATTTTATTTATTTATTTTAAGTTTAAGTTTCTCATTTCATTACGCACCCAAGTGGACAAACAGAAAACGTCATACATAAACACACACAAACAGCTCCTGTGAGCACGATCGTAAAGCTAACCATTAGATAATTACAAATAATTAGAGTGACCGTGGTCATTGGAGCAGGATGTAGGCTTATATTGGGGGCGTTTGAAATATGGGTGGGCAGAAAGATGGATAAGGTGAAGTGGACTAAAAGGGAAACAAACGAAGTAGTGATAGGCATTGTGGGGGAGGAGAGAGGATTTATTTATGAACCCGGCAGCCACCGCTAGCGTGTAGGGCAGGGGGTGTATACACACCAGACTAATTTTTACACGAAAATGATACTACCGTGGTCAGACAACGTTATTCTGATTCGTTATCGTTTGTGGAAAAATGTCATCTTTATCTGTTCTGCCCTTAATCTCTCTAATTTTATTAACATGATCTCTCCTACCGTAGTACGATGGGGGTAATAATACATTTTCAATATCACTGCTAAAGATACCTCCTTTCAATTTATGCAAGAGCTTCAATCTGTAATTTAACCTTCGCTCCATGAGTGATTCCTAGCCTAGCTGCTATGGATGGCTGCTGGATGGAAATAAGAGAGGAAAGAAGTATGCGGAATTGAAAAGGGATTTATTGTATTGTCTGATGATAGGTTGTGTTTTTTGCTAGCAGAGGCAATTAAATACGTTTCGTACAATTTTGTAGGCTGTGTCGGTCCGAAACCTACCTTAACCGGTAGAATACCAAATAATTAAAATGAGTTTAACGCCGACATTGCGGGAAAAATTGTCCCCCCAAATGGCCATTGATCGGCGAAGCCAAAGTGAGGAGTTAAGAGAAATTACCCGTCGCACAGAGTGATGTAAGGAATATTTTTTCTCTCAAAAAATTCATGGCCGCTGAAGCATGGATAATTGCGCACGACACGTTCAACTGCCAGATAATAAAATTATACAGAAATCCAGCGATACGTAAAATGCTGTTTGCCGAACCTCTCCTTCCACACACCGTCATCACGGTCTCCAAGTTAAAGTGTTGATGGCGGACATATGCCGAATGAATTATAAATGTTGAAATTTATCTTGCATCAAAACTCATTGATTTAATAATGAGTCATGCCGATTTAGGATTCCAGCCTTTTCATCTGCGAGAGTTGATTTATCAAGTTAGTGTTTATGTTTCTGTTTCTTCTGCCCTAAAGTCTTAGGCTACAATGTTCCTTCACTTATCATTAATTTACAAACTCAAAGAGCAAAGCAACGCCTTTACGTCTTAGTTGGATTTGAGCCCCTTGTCTACATTTCAACAGTGAGTGTACATAATACCGGGGTATCTACAGGTGCACAGGTAGCGCAAATAGACAGGTAACCTGTACATTCGTTCATCACTTTTCAGAAAGTTGGGTTTTTTAGCGGATAGGGTAATGTTAATAACTGCTGGCGTAATGATGGAGGCAAAAACATGAAACTTTACCGCCTGTGCATTACACATTAAGCAATATGACTTAAAAGTAAAGTTTTGCACGATGAATAATGTGAATCAAAATTGGATGATCTCTCTTTGCGGAACAGGCCCAGTAAATACCCACGCACCCACCTTTGGTGGTTACCATTCCCATAAAACCTTAAATGAAAATATGCTTGTCTATCTGATCGATCGTATTACGTTTAGTTATTTTATTTCCTGTGTTCCTGTGTCAGTTAAATGCTTGATTGCTCCGCCCCTCAAATGACCACGTTTGCATTTGATCATGTTTACTCGTTGGAATGGTAACTTTTATGCAGCATTACAACTAGTGCCTCTTTTCTGCTACCTACTTGTTAAGCCACGCAAGGTTATAAGGGAATAAGAGAAAGGGGAAAAGCAGAGTCATTAGTGACTTATCAAAGAAATTTACAAGACTAGTTAGACCTGAACATAGACTTAGTTCGTTGGTTCAGCTTTTACTTCTGTATACTAATAATATTCTACCACTCGCTTGCTCTAAATTTAATGCTCTCCTCTTCCTAACTACGTATTTGTTCAATTTTATCGCCACCCCTCAGTGGCCCTCTTCCTCCGCTCTATAGTACTTGTAGAATATGAATAATGTATTATTAAGAAGTATGTAATTATAAATTGTTTGTATTTCGATACTTATCCGCGGGATATTTAAAATATATGAACTTTAATTCTAAATTCGTGGGTCGACCTATGCACGCGATTGATGTACACTCGAGTATATCCGGTATTTACACTTGTACAAAAACACTCCTACTCATCTACGTACGTATAACCCCGCGTCGGACTCCTGTCCAGTCCCAGTCTCAAAAGTATTTTCGAATTCTCTAGCGGAACTTTTAAAATATGATAATATATATTTTACCTTCCTTTGATGTTTTCCAGTTATTACACCATCCTGAAGGCCTTCAGTTATCGTGACGATTATTGTGTGACTAAAATGAAATCCTGCACCCATTCCAAGATTTCTCTTCTACTGCACATGTGAGTATTATATTTCCTTGATTTTAGTCCCTAGAGAATTTATTTGTTGTAAGTCTTCAGACATGAATTGTTTCGCCTCCGTATTTCCACTGAGTCCATGTGCTACGTATTTTGTTTTTCAGTTTGAGGTCATAGAGTTGTCATTGAGGAGGACAAAGTATTTTTTTTTTTTTTTGGGTTTAGGATTTCATGAATTTCTCGTGCGTACTACTGGATTCTAAAGCAAAATTTGTGAAAATGTTTCGGCCTCTTGTTACATTTGTTGATTATAAATATTCCAATCGTGATATTAAAATATTAATTCGATCATTACCGCTAACGAGGAATAAGATTGTAAATCCTACCCGTCTTTGTTGCGTTTTCCCCATCAATCCCTGCATTGAAAAATATGCTTATCAGTTATAATACGCATTGTCGTATAAACCTTATCTAGCTAGCGTCGTTTTAGTAAACGCAAGATACCGTGTAGATTCTATTAACATGTGGAATTGAGCTAGCGAATATCCTATCATTTCCAGAGGGGGGTGTGGTTTGATGCCTTTTCAATCGTTTTTCAGGGCCATTGCCGCGACAGCAACCGGGATCACCGTGCTAGCTTTCCGCAACCTCAGAAGCCGCTCTTCTCTCAGTACTTAAATAAAAGGCGTGGCCGGTTGTTCTGCGGTACTCACGAAAGGCCGGGGATACCATTCCTGCGGAACCAGCACGCAGCCAAACCGGTTGCGGACTGCACCTGCTTTTTATGACACTTCGAACCCCTCCATCTCGCCCGTGGGGATAGTGGTGAAGTGGGGTTGGGGAAGCTGTCGATGGTTGTAATGTAGTTTAAATACGAATCCAGCGTCGACGTCTTCTTTCAACACCTGAACTGTTCCCGTCTGGCATACGAATATTTCAGACTAATGGGTGTTTGCATGCATTACCGTTTGGTGCTTCCAAAATACCCGTGTGCCATGTCTTCGCACATTATTCGCCACTGATGGTTTTGTTGCGCATCGGATAAGTTCGAAGTTAACGCTTTTTGTACGTTTTTTCTATTTGAATTGAATGGGTACAATAAGTTCCTTAGTGTTGCATTTTTTGAAAAATTGATTTTAATGGCTGTGAGATGTTTTCCGTGATTTCGAACCGAAATTGCAAAGTCATTTTCATACAATCCTGGATCAGAACCGGAATAGTTTGGGGTCATGGTTAAAGATCTCGTTCAAATTTGATTTGACTATTCGGTTTCCGAATGGCCATTTGTGGCAGTGAACGGTACAAGATGGCGTTGTGCCGTCGAACTCTCTTTAATCGACGTTAGATCGCTTTCTCGAGCCTAGTGTTTGCAATCAAAATGAGATAATGTATGTAAGAAACTGCCATTCGTTTCTTCTTTGATGATATCTGTAGATGAAGTACTCTTTTTGCTCAAAATGTGGCACGCCGTCGTGGTATATATTTTTATAGCTCTTACTCGATATTTTATCTCGCCCCTACATCTTTCATATATTCCACACTCTCTCATCTACATTGCACTAATCAGTCATTTAGAACTTTTCGTCCTCAAACATTTCTCGTGCTTCCTCAAATTTGAAAATATAATTTTGCCAAGATACGACATTTCGTGATCGCTTTGCTTTAACACGCAGTGCCCTGCAAGCGAGCAGATTTAACAAGGTGCACTCTGCAATCAAGTTGATTAGTTCGTAGAGCCAATACATAATAAGGAATGAAGTAATTCTGCTCTGTAGCGCTGGGGTACTTAAAAGGACGAACGTTGCGAAATTTTTCGCGGGACTTATGGTTGATGATAAAAGTGTCCCAACCGGTTTTATGAGGGTATGTCTCCGTTACTTATCCTATCCTACGTCCTTGGCCATTAGGTTTGGTGCATTGTTACTGCTGTAGGGAAAGTATTAGCGGTAATGATCCTGGACTTTTATTGAGATCAAATATTCCTGAATTCGTAAATTTATTGCTTGAAGCTCAATCGTCAAAGTGTGTATGCTATCTAGAATTTTGCTAATCCTTTTCGAAATTTTATCATAGAAATATAGAAAGTTTTTCTATTTTAAAATATTTGCACATTGGAGGATTACTTTTTCTCAAAGTCACAGGAAAATGTTTAATCCTGCCGTAATCACTTTGTGTATTGCCAAATTTTGGTGTGTTCCTGCTTCTAACCTGTTTTTTTTTAAGAAAGTAGTAATTTTGTGGGAGCAACATTTACATTGATCCCTCGATTTTAAAATGGGGAAATGTTATCAAACGAGAGGTTTAGTAGAACTGTCGAATTTATTATTTATAATTTTTCGTGCTATTTTTACCTTTTCTTATAAGTATGTTGTGTTACCATCGACTTAATATAATTTTATTAGCAGTATGAAGATTTATGTCATTTGATTGTTGTTTCTAAAAGTCAGTTGAGAGTAAAGTTTTAAGGGTTAGATGCAATGCTACACCAAATACCTTGTAATTGCGAGGCACACGATTGAATGAAAAGGGTGACGTCCTTGTTGTTGATGGCCTAAAAGTACTTATTTAATTAGAAGTTTATTAAAATTATATTGTTTGTGATATCAAGGTTTTTGCTGAAAGTTGCTAAACCAGATAACTTTTTTATTCATCATTACGTTACAAACGGCGAAGTCGAGGATCTTCTGCAATTTCATTTTTTTAGTTTCACTTAACTGCATGAATTTTCTAGAATTAAGTCTTTGGGAAAGTTATCCTTCAGAGCCTCAGATTTTAAGTTTCCATTTACTTAATTTTATCCGTTAGTAATTGTTTTGCAAGTCCTCGACACATGACTTAGTTTGCACCTTTGTATACGACTGTTTTGAGTCAGATTTTTAGTCCAAGTTTATTTTTTTGTCTTAGTTCACTTAAACGTGTTATATTTAAATTTATACCACCGTTTTTTTCAACTGTTGCTCTTATATTATTACGGAAGTATTTTTATGATGTGTTATTGAGAATAAAAGATTTTTGTAATGCACTTTGTGTGTCTACGATATTTTATGAGAATATATATCCTATGTATCTGTATATCTTATAATTATAAATGTTAATAAACATGATATTTCTTCATATGTGTGACTCACATTTCCGTAAGTTTATCCTACCAAACTGAGGAGGTAGTACATCCATGCTACATTCAGTTTTTGACTTTAAGAATGTAGAATTTCTTGGAAACTTTATTGGAAACTAAAATTTATTTAGAATTCTTGTTACTATCTATCTACGAGGGAAAAGAGCTCGGGAAAGTTTTGAGTTTAGAAATGCGTTTGCCTAATTTGACAGCTGCAGCGAGGCTGAAGGATTGTTCCAAAATCGTATAGTATATCTCATGCAAGGTCATTCCGCTCAAAGTTCTTTAGGTGTAAATCGGTTCTATGAGGAGGTCGAAAAGATATTTGCGCGGATTTTAAGTGCTGCAGGTTCGTTCACGTCCATTTATTATCAGCGAGTTCTGGTGTGATCAATAAAATGTACAGATGATTTTCATTTGAATGTGACATAGTTTTGTCCTATTTCCTTCATAGCCGTAACCTTTTTCCTTGTTTTAGTGGTGTTAAATGCTTAATTAATTGAAGGTTTGTATTATTCAATGATTTACACGAGAATTTCCTTTTTTTGATGGCGTCTAGATTTATGTTGTGTGTTCCATGTGACAGTACTTGAATCACCTTGTGTGACAATAAAATTAATACTTACTCGTTGAAACACCACCTAAGTAACCTTATTGTAATCGGTACGTCGGTTCTGTGTTCTTTGAATTCAGTGAGCTTGAGTAAATCGCCTTTGCCTGGAGGACAAAGGGCTCTTAAATGATGTGGAAGAGGTGTGCTTGAGCTGTTTGAAAGGAGTCCCGTCACAGCATTGTTGCATGCTGTACAGTTTTGTAATACGTTCTTCAGGAACTTCCTAGTCTACATACGCATCACTGATTGATTGACAGATGTGCACTAGCGCACTGACCCTTCATTCGCCCATTAATTTCGATATGTTTGACTCCTTACTACTGAATAAACGAATGAGAAGACGCTCTTCCTCAGCGGTGCCTGCTGAAAGTAAAGCCGCCATTTTTACTCTGTTGCTTCGCCATATTATTGCGTTCTGGCATCATGTTGCCAACGGTGGGGGACTCCTCGAACTATACCTATCATTATTGCGAACTAATAGATACTTGGCACATTTGAAATTTTAGCCAACTTTTCGGAGTTTCACTGGGCTGATCCTCATATATTAAAATTATAACTGCCAGAATGGATTCAATTTATTTTCTTGGCTTGAATTATGCTCGAGGCATTGCGTGTTTTGATTGAAGTTGCACTTAGTCGAGGGGTAGAGATTAATTATTAAAGTAATATCCTTTTTCCTTTGACTTAGATTTTATGCTTTGCATTATTCGGTTCATTAACTTTAGAGAACCGTTAATTTTTATGGTGTTAAATAAAAACTCCCGCAGTGAAAGAGGTGACTAATAAAAAGAGTACACCAGTGTTGCGTTCATACCGTGCAATAATTGATTTGTGCGTAATAAGCTAATATATTGACCAATTTATTGTTTACATGAATCACTTTCATTGTCTCCCAATATGAGAAACACTAGGTTGAATGAATGCGACCGAGTTTCAGGGGAAATTTATAATACCGGCGAGTTGGTTAATATCTCGTTTCGCGACCTAATTAGCCTCCCTTTACTTTTATTTCCGAGAGCGTCCTCCAAACTTTTGCGAGTGTTGATTTATTAATTGCTTCCATTCACGCATTTCCCCTTTAATTGACCCGAATTTGAAAGTAAACCCTAAAATGGCGGCCTGAGATACGAATTTGCGGAAGAAACCTGTTGATTTGGAAAGCCTTCAAGTTATCTCGAACCGTTTCCCTGCGCTCTAATCTGAAACATAGTATCGGTATGGTATCCTCCAAATGTTCTCACAATATTTATACTCACTACAGCTAGTTTACCAGGAGAAATCAGAAACTTTGTTCTGTGGAAGGTTGCATCTCTCCCTCTCCTTTCAACTGCTACTCTCATACCGCGTAATATGTTTTTTTACGAATTCGAATTTTAATTTTGGTCGTCGCAAATTTGTATCATAAATATTAATAGTGTGTGTACTCCAGTGTATTTCAGTGATGGGATGGAACCCAAATTTCAAATTATTTGTTGATTTCTATTACAGTTAGTAATTTTCCGCAGAAGGAATGGTAACACCAATTCTGTAACTTTAAGCGTATGTGATGCCGCCTGTCTTTTTGGGTGGAAATTTATCGAACTGCGATGGTTGCTTTTAAATATTATTTTATATGTCTAAATATTTTTGATTTGGGCCGTTCAGATCGTTTAAGGGAGCGTTGTAGAATTGGATCTAGTTTGTTTTATATTGAAAAATACTACTTACAAGAACTGAGCAATTGGAAACCTTAAATATTGGACATCTTGACGAATACACTTCGAGATGTGATTTTAAATATTCACCTGATCTCAGGTTTAGGTTTTTCAAGCTGGCAATACATGGGGTACTATGAATTCTGTGGAATTCGGCTTAACATTATGAAACTTCATGATGACATTGAAAATAAAACACAGTGCAAACAAAATACAATCTGAATGCAGACACGAAGTGGAGGGAGGTATGGAAAATTGAGTTAGCGAACTCGGAGGACAAAAGATTCAGCATCCCCCATCCTCCCTGTTATCAACTCGCACGTGTATTTTTCCAATTATCACTAGACAAACTGATTCGCGCTCCTTGCAGAATGGGACTCGGTTCAATCCACTTTGAGTTGTCTGTCTCTCTCATGGGTCTGATATCGTTACCATTTCGGTTTGCTTTTTTTCTCCAAATTTTTCAATGGATAGATTCCCCTGAAATAATTAACATATCCGCTTGGCCGGAAAATCCTAGAAACTCGAAAAATCTGGGTGATAAATGGTTATATATATATATATTAATATATATATAATGGGTCGCGGTAGTCCAGTGGGTAGAGCGTTTGACTACTGACCGGAAGGTCCGGGGTTCGAATCCCGGGCAAGGCACTCTGGGCACCTGCAGCTCCACCCAAGCTAAAGTGGTCTTCCTGGGAAATAATAACCGGCACAGGGAAAGGAACTGGCCCCCCTACCCTGATGTGTGAATTTTCACCAGCCGTTTAGGGCTCAGTACTGGGTGATCTCTACCATCACCTTCTAAACCGACCTTCGGGTTGATTACTGTGTTTATGGTTTATATATATATATATATATATATATATATATATATATATATATATATATCTATACATATACATCTATATATATATGTATATATCTTTATATATATATATTTATATATGTATATATCTTTATATATATGTATATATATATGTATATATATGTATATATAAATATATGCAGCCGTGCATATTTATATATGTATATATCTTTATATATATGTATATATATATGTATATATATGTATATATAAATATATGTATATATATATGTGTGTGTGTGTGTGTGTGTGTGTTTTGCTCTTCTTTCGAGCTGTACATTTAGCAAGGAATCACTTATACTTTCTACATCTATAAAAATGTATCTTTTGTCTGCACATTTCTCAGAATTGATTGATTGAACTTGCATGATCAAGATGTTGGACTCTGGTGAACTGAATTCTAGTCTTTAAGTTGATCGTTAATTTCGGAGCATCATGTGAAAACAGCCAATGAATTCATATGGAAATATGCAATTATTTAGTGTATGGCCCCATTAAAAACATCGTTTATCTGTTCAAAAATATTCTCACACGCTCAGTAAAGGTTGTCATGAAAAAACTCTTTCCGTTGGCCGATTTTCCACTGTCGCTCTAAGCCCCTCTCTACTTCCGTATTTCCCCTATTTATCACTCCTCCATTTTAACCCGGCTCGTATTATTCGTTTACAATTAATGATGTGCGCAGAAAAATTACCATAATAACATAATCGGTTAATTTTACAGAGGCTTGCATTTTATATGTAATTTAGAGAGTCTTAAAAAAAATATAATCAAAATCAGTGGAAACTTTGAAGAAAAGAGCCTGGGAATTTACTGTGTTAGTCAGGAAAAGGCAATGCTATATATGTTTAATATATACCTTTCCTTTTCCAGTCCTCTCTCTTGAATCAGACCGAATCGATCGATAGCCCATGTCGAGTGCACAGATGCGTGGGATTTAAGCCGACGCTTAGGAAAGATGAAACGAAGTTCGCCGTCGTCCGCGTTTTCGGAGGTCGGAATATGGTTGGATTGAGGGCCAGCCAAAGATTACGGACGACGTGGCCTGTTCTTACCCTTATGACCAAGGGGCCCGCTTAGTTCCCTTTTCCTTTATTCCCTATCAATTTTACTGGATCATTACGCGTGTGGGTATTGCAAGGATAGGGATGGTTTCATTTTGTGGATAGCCGAGAAAGGATTACCGACGAGTTCGCGGGAACTTTTTTTTATAGTTTCTTTTTGCAATTAATGGTGGCTATTCCGCGAAATTTACGGCTTTAACATTAAACTTGACGAAGAATGCGCCGCCTATTCAGAGTTCCTAATAGAATTCCTCCATTGTTCATCGTGGTCACCCAATGTTTTTTTAAACGTGCTCGCAGCAACATTAGTAATTTCAATCCCGATCTAATTCGCTGCAATTTTATGAATCGTTTCATTCGCTCATCTGATCGTGTTCGATATATTTTGGCCCGTGGTGCCACAGGAGTATCGATTAAATGTTACAAGTCAAATTTTCTCTGATATAGCAAAATAAATGTGGTTATTATTCGAGAAATTCGGTGCAAACATTTATTTACAAACACTTAGTATTAACTGTTAATTGGAAGTTATTTTTACCCGTGATGTATAGGTTCAATCACAGTGCGTAGTTTTAGTGTTATGAAAAAAGACTGAATTAGTTCTCAACATTTTGCCTCTTTCAACCTCTCGTGACCCTCATCTACGTTTATGCTGGTTTCATCATAAGGAACAACTTATTCAATTGAAAAATTAGTAAAATTTGTTGTCTCAGGCGTAACTTTATGGAATTTGCATAACATATTGAAATGAAATAATTGACTTTGTAATTCCACACACTTTATTTTAAAAACACGACCCAGGTTTCGACGTTGAACGTCATCATCAGGTGGTCCTCATAGAAGCACGCTAGCTATATATACCTTTAGAAGGCATATATAAAGGTATATATACTTAAAGGTATATATTTAAAGGTATATATTTTAAGGTATACATAGCCAGCGTGCTTCTATGAGGACCACCTGACGATGACGTTCAACGTCGAAACCTGGGTCGTGTTTTTTAAAAATAAAGTGTGTGGAATTACAAAGTCAATTATTTCATTTCAAAATGGAGCATTAGTATTTTTTCCGTTCTAAGTGGTGTTTTGGTTTACCGTGTATAATGCGGAAAGGGAGCTATAATAGATATATATAATAATATAGATAAGGGAGTATTTTTTTTGAACGCCAGTGCTCAAGTTAGTCACACCCATGTGCTTACATTCGGCTGTGCTCATTTATTCGCAGTAGAGAATGTAAATTGACTGAGTTACTTGAAGCGCCAAAGAATCTTAAGCCCACTCCGGTCCAATTATGATAGTAAGTGGGACGCTTGTGCTTGCAGGTTTGGACACGCGAAGGAAACTCTCGGATATTGATTAGGCATCAACTACTTCTTTTTCCCAGAAAATGTGGTAAATTTAATAATTTGTGCACTGAATAGATATCTATTGCGGCTTAATATTGATCCGTGAAGATATGCTTGTGTTTTTATGATGAGTATGTATTTTTAAACTTAGTTTTCTTTTACAGTTGATATATTTTTCGACGGGCAAATTAATATTCGTAATTCGTTGTGGCATTTATAGAAGGGCAGGCATTAAACCCAAAAAGATTTTTTAAATGTTGAGGGTAACACTTTTATTCGCAATAGTACCCTTTATGATTGTTCAAGTAAGTATCCGGATAAATTCAGTTCATAAATTTTGCTTCGAGGTGAGATTTAGTATTTGAATGATATGCAGGATAAATTAAAAAGCTGAATTTGATTAATAAGAGTGGACTTCAGTCTATTATGTTTTTAAAGTGCTTTTTTTATGCCACTGACCACGATCCCGACAACGAAATGAGATTAATCGATGTCTCGCGTAGTAATTTCTCGTTTGAAGCCCCGGATTAGACTCGTGTTCATGACATCAAGGCTTAAAAGCTTTTTAATCGAATTGTTGCCCGCGTTAATTTTTCAATCTCTCGCTCGTTATCGGGTTAGCTTAAAAAATTAAATCAGAATTGGCGACGGTTTCGTTAAAACGTTTTCCCCTTTTTCCTTTCTTGTAAGATGAAAAACAGTGGTTGATGCTATTTGTGAGACTTGAGATTAAACGCAGGATATGCAGATGACCCTCTTATTCGCCCTAAACATCATTATCATAGAAAAGTTAGCTTCTTCAAAGTGTACATTTTTCTTGATGTATATAGTTTTTATTTCAATTTTAGATAAGAATGCAGTGAAAAAGACTATCCTGTTAAGGCGCTGCCCAATTTGCCTCTGCCATCTCTGACGCCGTGACGTTTTCCTTAGGGTCAAATAGTCCTAGTTTCTATTTGCCGTACACTAGCTCTTTGGAGGTGTCGTATCGGAGGTGTTGCCCATAAAATGTATAACCAAATCTGCTGGATATAGGACAAAATTACAAAGTGATAGATGGATTGCGAATCGTGCTTGTAAATATTTCGCAACAGATACGCAATTCATATTGAACTGATGATACCACACAATAGTGAAACCATGGCCTTGGATAGGTGAAAATGAAAATTAATTTGTGGAATTGTAGTGTTTTCATTTTGCCTCTACGAGGAGTAAAAGTAAATGATGAGGGAGAGGAGAACGTCATCATTTACTGTAAGAAAGTAGATGAATTATTTTAGTAATTAGGGACTTGTGAGAGGACTCAATATTATCATAGTGATTAGTACGGTATGTTATTATAGTTATTTAAAACAGTATGAATGTTTGCACTAAAAATGTAACACAAATATCTTCACATGAGTGTGTAGGCTGGGAAAACCATATTAGCCTGTTGTCATAGGCTCTATGGACTTTATTATCTTATCAGAAGGTTTGCCTTGAAGTGATGGGAAAAGGTAACGTAAATTGATCCTATTATAATAATGTTTCTGTCAGTAACAAGACTCGCACTGAATTGACGGTCAAAAACCTACCAAACTTGTTGATTGTTCACATCAAAGAACTGAGGGTAAGCCTAAGGTCTAAGCAAACCTAAGCTTAAGACCTAAACTGTGGCAGGAGCACGGATTCATAGCTATTTTAATGGAATGATATAATATTTTTGACAAGTGTTGTTCATTGCGAGAATGGTTGAATACAAGCGAATCAATATGGGGATGTTCTTCGGTTTCCGGTGATCTAAAATTTATCTAAATAATTTCTGATCAAATCGCTACACAAAACTATGTGCTCTTTCGAGAATCCTGGCGTTGGTTTTCTCTTTTTTTACTTCCTATCTAGGAATTGAAAGTGTGTATAATTATTCGTGGATGTTTCTCGAATTTTTCATCCAAAATTTGAGGGAGTAACGTGTTTGGCCATCGCGTTAAAAACGTATTCGTTCCGACTTTCCTGTGTTTTCTATTGGCCCTCTTGGAACGAGTCGCTTTATATTAGGTAAGGGTATGTTTAAGTGGGCCAATTAGTGCCTAGTCCTTTCAGCTGTCTGCCTGATGTTTCAGTAAGCTCAAGCCTTGGAAAAATGATGATAGGCGAGAGAGGGACTCAGAAGTATGTCCAATACCTTGAGTTTGCGAAGTTGAAAGACTCTAATTTGGAGTTTGGCGCTAGCCATCATCCATCTTCATCGGTCCATGGTTCAAGTGAATCTTTCATCGTGCTAAATAAAGAAACGAGGCGTATTTGAAAATATAAGATGGAAGGCGTCCACGGCCTTAACGTGTCCATCCTTACTTCACGTGATCCCGAAAGACGGGAGGCAAGTTAGATGCTCAATCTTAAAGGGATAGTAGAGTTCTCATTTTAAGAGAGCTCCTTCACTTCTCGAGAAACATGACCCATATATTTTTTCGATAGACTGCTCTGAATTCCATGGGCCACAGCGGCTACGTAATCGGGTTTGACATTTGGCCATTTGCTATTCTGCTTTCTGGTTTTCGTCAGACGTCCAAGGGAGTCATTGCAGTTATTATTGAGTGCTTGACATAAATTATTTGAAAGGTATGGGGTGTAGATTAACCGCAGGAAAACAAAAGTAATGAGATTCGCGACGAGTTGGTAAGGAAAGTTAAACATTAGAGCAGGAGGCACTAGCACAGGTGAATCTGTTCATATATTTAGGCCGCATTTTATTTTAGGAAAAGGGGCTCAGTAATCAGGACATTAAGAGAAGAATTTCGTTAGTGAAAGAGGCAGTTGCAAGAATAAGAGAATTTATGACGGTACACTGAATAAAATATGTGAAGCAAAGATGTCTTATTGATGGTAAAACTGTGTCTGTGAGGCAAGAGGGTGAACGTAGATGAGAGGGTTTTGGGTGTGTAGTAGAGTGGAGAAAATAAGTTAGACAGGCAAAGAGAGAAACGATGATGTTTTGATTGGGGTGAGCAAAGAGTAAATTACTTGTTAAATTCCGAAAATGGCAGAAATTTTGGTTGGACGAAATATTGAAAGGGTGTGGTAATCTGAATACCGTGGATGAGGGTAGAAAGATAGTTAAGCGTGGTACATAGTAGGCTTTTTAGACAGCATAAAGACAAGCAGAAGTTACGAAGACATGAAGAAAAGGGCGAACAAGAGGTAGTTCTCGAGATGTTTTAGAATTAAATAGTCTTTTTTGAGCGTCCAAAGTGTACTCTTAATTAGGTAGAATAAATGAAATCTGCCATTCAGCACGCACAAGGCATTCCAAATCAACGAATCATCGTAATTTTCGCTAGAGGTTGCTGAAGTTCCTTTTATCCCCACTTGCCTCACTAATTATTATATTTTTTGGTCATTCTATGAAGAGAAATTCCATTCGTATTTCGAAAAAAAAGGATTCCCAATAACTGGGTTATCTCTAAATAGCACCTTCGGAGCTGCATGAACGTAACTTCGTTTCATACAACGGATAATGGGAGAAATACTGAAAGGAAAAAAATAGTATTTCGCCCTAATTAAACCTCACCTTGAATACGCGTCGGGCATTTGGGACCCTTCACGGAAGGATCTAATTCACGAACGAACAGAAAATTTCTAAGTTTGGACTTTCAATTCTAAGTTTGGAGTCTCTGTAAATAAAATTACATAAAAGATTTGAATTACTAGACAAATACGAGTAGCGCTTGGGCAGAGAGAAATATTTGTACTCCTAATTACATTGATAGTATTACTATGGTAGACCACAGTGAAGTATTAGGGCAAATTGACAGCCGAGCAGAGTGATTTAAATAATCTCTTTTCTCTCACTCAATTCACGAACGTGCAGAAAGTATCTCGTATCGCAATCCAAATTGCCCGAAAACAAAAAGTTACTCACATTTAAAATTCACAAATTAACATGGTGACCGAGTATCCCCTGCCACGCGCCCTTGTCGCGGATTGCAGAATAAGACGCATATGTATCTCTCTGTTCTATTTTTGATCCTTAGGTATAGGTTTATCTCTGTCCTATCCCTAAGTAAAATTCTTTAAAATCTCTCATCATCATATCTGTAGAAATTACGCTCGAGGAAAAGTTCGATTGAGTTATATTTTCGCTTCATTTGACGCGAAGGGCAAAAATAATTGATCACTTAAGTTCCTGCATAGAAGCTCATCGATGTTTTAATGGTAACGCATGAATTTCTTTTTGAGGTGCGCCAAGATTTTCTCGAATTATCAGTAGTTACCTAGATGATGTTTTTTTTGTGGCGTAATTTCTTGCATTGCGTATTTTATTGTTGGTTAAAGTTGCCCCCAAAGTGCTTGATCCCGCCTTAAAATGAATAGCTATGATATTGATATCCTCTATGTATTTTTGTAAATTCTCTCGATTAAGTGCTAAATAATTGCTGGAAAGGCCAAATTTAACGATGAGTTAGTTGTTAAAGGTATTATACGGTATACGTAATATACGGTACCGGCATGGTAATTTTTTAAATTGGTTTGTGACAGTAATGTATAGGTATCAGAGGAAATGCATTGTGAAGTTGCTTTGATGAATTCTTGATAATTTCCATAATTTGACTTTGGAATCTGTTGATTTTACGTTTATTTTGACTGTTCTAATATTGTGACCGAAGGAAATTCACCTCTGATTTTTAGGTACATTTGCCATTCTCCTCTTGTGGAGATAAAGGTGACAGATTCAGTATGATCCTGTTTGTACGATCAATGACTATGCGGAAAGACGTGCTTTCGACAACATTTCCTTGAAAATTCAAGTAATAGTGGAATATAGCGAGAGAAAGTTTTGCCAACGTGAGTTGCTTTTGCCAAAAATAAATTCAGCTCAACTAGTTATTTTACATTAGACCATTGAAAGTGGCAGGTAACTACGCATACGAAATATCTCATCTTCCCTAAACCTTTTAAAAAGTAATCATTGTCATACAATGATTTATCTTAATATAAACTCAACTCTGCCATGCGAGAAATTTCATTGTTAATAACTATCTGAAACTAAATGCGCGTAGATTTATTTTTTTCTGGCTTTGTTTACGATTTTTTCCAAAATCGTCCGTGATTTATGGAGTACTAAGGACTACTAGGAATGTTCACCGTCTAAATGAATGTAATAAGTAATGTATTGTTATAATTAGTTGTCTCGGGCGTGACTTCATGGAATCGACTTAACATAATGAAAAGAGAAACTTTGTAATTCCACATAGATTTATTAGACGGACGACCTAGGTTTCGACGTGGCACGTCACCATCAGGTACATTTTGCAGAGAAGACAGAGAATATATAGTCACACAAAATTTGGGGGGTGGGGGGAAACAAGGGGGGGGGGAGAAGAGAGAGACAACTCCACGGTCTGAGGTGAGGGTTAGGGGGTGGAAGAGGGGAAACCCCAGAGGGGGGGCGGGGTTTGGCCCGGAGGTGGTTAAGGGGGCTGATAGCATAGGGACTAGAAGAAAGGATTAGTAACTCCGTAATCTCAGGAAGGGGGAGGTAGTAAAGGGGACGCGTGGGTCAGGAGGGAGAGGGGAAATCCCGAATATACGTAAAAACGCTGCATTAAGACCCCTACCGGCTGTATGACTATATATTCTCTGTCTTCTCTGCAAAATGTACCTGCCCGTGCCCGTGCGTTATCTCGGTCGCTTGACCGTCTGTATTGCTGCGTCCAGCTGAAGCTGTTTACAGCATGCGTCTCTTAAGGTGAGTTTCTGTTTATATTTCCTTCGTGATAGTTTGTTTGCTTGTATTTTTAGTTTTTATTATTATTTTTTTTTCTTGTTGATGTCTTTCTTTTTTTTTCTTTTAAAAAGCTAGTGTAAGCGTTTTCCCCTGTTATTCCTCCTTGGGTTAGTTTTATGTAAGTTCAGTGTGGCACAGGGACATGAGCTGTTGTTCCTATTTTAGGTCTTTTGTGCGTTGTCAACTCTCCAGGAGAGTAACTCCATAGGTCAGTCAAGAGGGGATTTTCGGTGCTTCGTAGTGAAGCTTCCATGTCTGTAGCCATCTTTTTTGCAATGGACAGGATTGGCGTTAACTTTAGGTCCTTTCTCAGCTCACTGTTTCTAATGAACCAAGGGGCTCCGACGAATCTCCTGACAATTTTGTTCTCCGTCGATTGAATTTTGTTAAGGTTAGTTTTGGCGGCTTGTAGCCATACTGGCGCTGCGTAGGTTAGCAGAGGACGGATCATGGCCGTGTAGATGATTTTTTTTGTTTTTAAATCTAACGGTGATCTTGGTTGCATGATGGGTTTTAACGCTGCCGCCGCTGCTGTTGCTTTTCCGATGGCCTGTTTGATGTGCTGGGTCCATCTGAGGCCTTTATCGATAGTTATTCCTAGGTATTTTACCTTTTCTTTTCTAGGGATACAGTCGTTACCAAGGAAGAGGGGTGGCCCGATTCCTGCCTTTGGCCTCCTGCTAAAAGTCATATGTACGCTTTTTTTACTGTTTGCTTTTAGTTTCCAGTCGATCAACCACTCATTGAGGGTATCTAATTGGGACTGTAGCCTATCCGCCGCCCAAGACGGGTTTGTGGCCTTTGCTGTAATCGTGGTGTCGTCGGCGAATAAGTATATTTCAGCGCCAGGGTTACGTGGCACGTCGTTAACGTATACCGAAAATAGTGATGGCGACAGAACGGAGCCCTGTGGGACTCCGGCATTGATGCTCTTCCTCTCTGAAATGCAGCCGGCATTGTCGACATGGAAGGTTCTTCCTTCCAGGAAGGACTTGATAATCTTTAGGAGGTATGTCGGGGTCGGTGAGTTAGTGAGCTTGAGGAGTAAGCCCTCTGACCAAACTCGATCAAACGCAGCTTCCAGATCCAGAAAGGCCGCCTGGGTGATCATTCCCTTGTTAAAACCATTTGTGATGTTCTCAGTTAACCTTAATATCTGGTGGGTTGTTGAGGTCCTGGGCCGAAACCCGGCCTGCTCGGGGATGGTTCCTTCCTCCAGGAACGGGCTTAGTCTATTTTTAACGGCTGACTCGAAAAGTTTACCGGTGGTATTCAATAGACTGATCGGCCGATATGATGCCGGGTCACTGAGTGGTTTTTGAGGTTTTGGAAGCATTTTGATCTTGGCCCACTTCCACTCAAACGGGAAGTGGCCGGAGTTTAGAGCTGCGTTGAAAAGTTTGGCTAGGAACCGATGGGCGTTCGGTGGGCATCGTTTCAAAATTTTGTTACTTATGCCGTCCGGACCACCTGCGCCTTTAGGTTTGAGTCGCTTTATTAGGAAGCCGACTTCCTCTGGAGTGATTGGGGGCGTTTGGCTGTTTGGCGCCCAATTGAGACTATTCCAGTTGTTGACCGCCTCTGAGGCGTACGTCGAGGCGCCTGTGTTATTAAACCTTTCTTCGAGTATATCCGCGAAGAGGTTACTTTTTTCCTCGTCTGTGAAGGCGGTGGTGTCCTCGCTCTCCAGTGGTGGGGATCCAGCCTTTGGTCCTTTGAGGGCCTTGGCAAGTTTCCACGCTGAGCCGTCTACAGTGGAGAGCTCCGCAACTGTCTTTTCCCAGGTGTTTTTCCTGTGTTCCCTCAGTAGAGTTTGCACCTTGTTGCGGAGGACGCAGAAGAGCTGTCTACTCTCCATTTCTCTATTTCTTTGCCATTTGCGCCTTGCCCGGTTCCTTTCTGTAATACATCGTAGAATTTCGTCTGGAATGCCGTGTTGCAGTGTGGTCTTTTTTGAAGGCTGCCTAGCAACACGCAGTGCTGCGTTTACCTCTTTTGCCCAAATGATGGCGGCTTTGTCTATTTGAGGGGGAGAGTGTAGTGGTAGACTATTCAGGACTGCTATTTTCCCTTCCAGTGTCTCGCCGAACAAGTTCCAATTAATTTTGGTACCTTCGTTACTCAAGGAAGGAATTAGTGACAGGTTGACGGTGTACAAAAGCGGAAGGTGGTCTGAGGAGGAGTTATCAAGTGTTATGGGAGTCGATATATTGGGTGTGTTCTTTGAAAGAACGATGTCCAGGATGTCATTTTTGTTGCTCGGGATATTGGTGTAGTGAGTATAGGTATTAGGTGCGCTGATGACGAAGTTTACTTCTTGTTGCAGTCGGCGTAGTCTGGTTCCCGCTGCGTTTGCGGCGCGGCATCCCCAGTCTGGATGTTTGCAGTTGAAGTCGCCTCCCAGGATGCACTTATCCTTAATGATTGACCTCAGCGCTCCTTCGTCCGTGGGTGTGAGATTGCCCGGAGGCAGGTATATCGACCAGAAATTAATGTTTCCGCCCGTGGTGGTGATTGTGGCGCCTATTGCTTCAAGGCGGTAGGAACGTGGAGGAGGTAACATTTTGGCTTGGTGGCATGACTTGACAAGCACCATTACTCCTCCTCCGGCCTTATTTTTCCTATCACAGCGGAACTGTTTGTAACCCGGTGTGAAAAGATTTTTTGACGTTGTAAGCCAGGTCTCCTGGAGCAATACTATGTCGGCATGGTTTTCCGACAAGAGAAGGAGTAACTCTTCCTTTTTGTTACTGACGCTATTCGCATTCCACTGAATGATTCTCATTGTCGAAGTTGGTGCGTTTTTCATCATAAGAATAGGATGGCGGCTTTAGTTACTTCTTCTATTAGTATTTCAGATGTGGATTTGCCATGAGGCGGGTTGATAAGTTTACTTATCAAGCCCGTGAGCCAGGAGATAATTTTATTTTTTAGTTCGTTAATTCCTTCGGCCTGGGGCGCTGGTATGGCTGCCGAGGAAACGGGTTGGGAAGTGGCGTTTGGTGCTGTTGGAGGCGCCGGAAAATTAGATTCGGAAAGTGCGGGAGCTAGTGCAACTGCGGGCGCCCCACGGTTAGATTGGGCGCTTCGCAATTTCTCAGCGTAAGTTCGGTAGCGCTGACATCCGCGGTAATTCGCGGGGTGAGGGCCTCCACAGTTAGCGCAGGTTGCTGGTTCTGGGCGACTTCGGGAGCAATCCGAGGAGAAATGATTTTCTCCACATTTCACACATCTGCTGTTTAGACCGCATGTTTTGTAAGTGTGCCCAAAGCGTTGGCATCGCTTGCATTGCGGAGGGCCGTTGGATGGGCGGAATGGTTCGATGGTGATTACTAGCCCACAGAGATGGGTTAGTGCAAGAAAGTCTTTTTTGTCGCTTTCCCTTGTAATCTTAATTTGAAACAAGGGAAGTAACCGGGCTGGAAGAGGAGGGATCTCCGCGTCCGGGTCCGCTGCCAAAATATCTTCCCTCTCTTTTCTTTGGCGCCATGTCGGACGCGACGTCTTCATTTGAATTATTTCGTCTATGGGTAGATTGTTTTCCAGGAGTTCTTCCTTAACGTCCTCGATTTTTGAGTCGACCGTCAACCCTCGTATCACTAGATATGTTTTCTTGTCCTCTTTCAGTTGGTAAGTAAAAAACTCCCAGTTCTTTTCCCTTAAAAGTGCCGTAACCTTCCTGTAGTCGTCGCTCTTTGTACAGCAAATTTTAATGTGGGACCCTGTGAAGGAGCATACCGGAGGGAAGTTGCAACAGGACGTAATTTGCCTTTTTTTTATGTTCCATTCCGAGTGATCTTTCAGAAAAATTGGCGGTATTCGGTCTCTCTTCGGTTGTTCCGGAGAGGCGTCGTCGTCTATCTGCATTGTTATTGGTTCAGGTACTTCACTCAGCACTTCATATCTGTTTGCCGTGCTTGTGTCTCGTTGCACAGAATCGGCTTCCCGGGGTGACTTTTGAATTTTCCTCTTTTTGGAGGTAGCAACGGTATAGCCGTCTTTGTCAGGAGATGTGCACTGCGTACTTTTCACGACCTCTGGGTGAGCCGTATTGTCACTGGTTTTCATCGATGAGTGGTTTCGTGTATTTTTGGAGTCGCCAATCCCTAAATGAACGGGAAGCAATGGACTACTTTCAGCGCGGCGAGCAATGGCAGATACGGGGTCAGTAGGCTTCTCAGTAGGGTCTGGGCGAATTCGACCCTTGAGAGGACCTTTTGTCTGCTCCTTTACGGCGTCATTATATTCGTTGTTTATTGAGCAGGTATCACTCTGCCTCATTAACTTGTGAAATCGTGGATCTTTCAACAGGTATTTTGGAACGGAGATGGTCACAGTTTCTCCATTTTCTTTAGCAGGGTCCTTCTTTGGTAGCAACGACAGAAGCGTATTCAGAGCAGTGGTTGCACTGTCCTTGTCCAAGGGGTTGCTCGGATTTAGTCCTTCCATACTTCTCTTTTGGTTTGTAGGAGTCTCCACCTAGGGGGGGGGGGGTTCCGCCGCAATCTCAGTTGAGGAACCTTAGCAAAACCGGCCGATCCATCCGACAAGCGGAAAGGGCACAGTCGGTCTAAGCCTGGTCCTCCCTAGCCTACACGCTATTCCCTAAGGAGTGGACCCGTGCCGATCCCCTGGGAGTGCAATGAGGGAGATCCCTCTTCCCTGGTTTTCAAACACGGGGCGACCTACGGGGCGTACCGAAACACCACCCGGAGGTGAGAAGAAGGATCTAAGTTAGCCTTCCCCTCCGAGCGCTTCCAGTACGTAATTGGAGACTCCTTGGATTCTAAATTAGTGAAATAACTCACTAGTGCCACCTAGTCAGTTCGGAGTATGAGTATTCCAGTCGGTATTCCATTTTGTGTCAGTGTCTAATGAGTCCGTTGCTGCTCAGTCAGTATTTCTATATATTATAGTCAGACTATATATTCTCTGTCTTCTCTGCAAAATGTACCTGATGATGACGTGCCATGTCGAAACCTAGGTCGTCCGTCTAATAAATCTATGTGGAATTACAAAGTTTCTCTTTTCATTATAATGTATTGTTGATTGAAAACAAATCCGAATTCATATCTACGATGGATCTTATTGTTTACATTCTGAAAATAATAACATAGTTAGATTTAAAGGAACAGTTAATTTCGCCACGTTTAAATCTTCTCCGCATGAAGTTTGCAGATCACGGCACTACGAGTGGACTCGTAGTGGACGCCAAACGAAGAGCTTAGAATTCAACCGTCATCTATGCCATTTCAACGGCGATCTTAATACCGTCTTGAATGGGTGGATGGGGCGTTGCAGATTTTTTACATTGTACAAACGGTAAAGCGAAACTACAGGGTGCGGTAGCATACTTCCATTTTTAAAAGTGTTTTGTTTTTTAAAAAAGGAAGCTATGTTGCCGATATTAGTCGTTACTGAAGAGCGAGTTCAATGACGAATACGCCTATGGCTCCTCAGTAGTATTTCCTGAAGTTGTTCCTTGCATGCAACTTAGTCGTAATTTAGCTTCCATGATAGAAGTGTATGTTAACTTGGAATGAAGATTGTGCGGCGAGTGCTGTTGATGAATTTGGTTACATTTATTTAAATATTAAGAGCGAGGTAGAGTATAGGGTAGGAGGATCGGCCACTGACCGGAGGAACTGGGTTCGATTCCCGAGGACTTTAGGAATCATCATGTTCACCGCTGACGGAACTGGGAGCGTAACTGCCCTCTCTACCCTTATATGTGAATTTCACTCCCCTTAGAGCTTAAGGCGAGTTGAGCTCCACCCTCACCCCATTTTAGAGGAAATTAAGAGTTTTTTTTGCCATTATATTTGCCATAATTAAATACTAAAATACATGCTATCCCCTCGCGGAATGCGGAAAAATTGGTGTTCATATCAGATATATAGGAAGAGATTTGGTAGTATTTTTTTTCCACATCGTGTGTATGATCATGGAAAAAGTCGTTCCCGTAATCCTTTTTACCGTAAGCTCAAGAATGGCTCTTCTTCATGCTATTTTATAGGAAATGTTTTAAAGTAACTGGAGTCGAACTCTGGCGCTTTCGAATAATGATTGAATCCAGCCATTCCATTATAATATTTCTAGACTTGTCGCGACTTTCATGATTTCACTTACCCAATTCGCAATCAGGTGTTATGAATTTAAAAGGAGATACCAAAATTTCATTCTGATTGGGAAAAACGTAAATATTACCATTCAAACCCAATTATAGTTAACTAGAGGGGCCTCAATTTTTTTATAAGCGGTTTTGTCACGTGATCTACAGTTCCCACTTGTATTCGTGGTCCGGAATCCATTTCCGCTCAAACATGGATATTCTCTTCCTTGGATCTAAACCCCCCCTCCCCTATGGATTACATCCCCGAGAAAAGGCTATTAAAATGGTATAGGCTTATCTGAGCTGTACAATCGAAAGCGAGGAGATTTTTATTGCCGAGTAGACTGTTGCTGACGGTCTCCCTGCGACGCGTGCGCTTGTTCGAATCAGAAGAACGAGAAACCCGAAGTATTGACGTGCGTGGACGGCTCTTGATCGGTCCGATCGGGCATCCATCATGATATCGAGTGCGTCGTGTCCCCAGAGTGATTCTTCCGATCCGTGCATCCACTCCTCCCTTTATTTGTCTTCCCCTTTCTCTTCTGCCGCCCCCACTGCCAGCTTCCTCTCTATTTACGTCCCTCAGCCTGGGGTGCCCACAGCACCAACCCCTTCAGAAATAGCACGCTCTCCCAGTCGCCGGTTATTCGCTTCTCCTCTCCCCGTTCCACCCCCCTCACTCTCCTTCCCTCCTTCTCTGCCGCCCCCCCCCTTTCTCTCTCTTCCTATCTCTCTCTACACCCCTCCCCTCTCCACCCCCCTTCTCCAACGACCCTGCCATTTTACACCTCCCCTTCTTTTCATCTCCCACCTCACCTCTCCATCCTCGGAAAATCCTTAATCTGCTGTTCAGTTTGTTCAGGCCCGCAAGGCCTAACGACGGCTTTCCGCAAATTTCATTTTAAAATATGGACGCGAGGGGGTAACAAGGTTCTGTGGCTGGGCCTGAGGGTGGTAAACTTTTTTTGGGACGGTAGGTGGGTGGGTGGGAGTGAAAAGACGCTAATTTAAGGGTCGCCGAACGTTACATGTGTGTAGTATCTACTCGTTTAAAGGATCCTGGAGGGTAGACAGAGGCGGTGGACTCCCCCCTTCCCCATCTTTCCAACGGGACCGGCGGCGGTGGTGACCTACACATGCCATCCCCTCGTGTATCTATTTATAACAAATCATTTGGTGGTATCGGTTAGAAAGAGAGGAGTACATCTCAATCTGCGAGTTCAACTTATTTCGGGGATTTAAACAAAGGGTTGATGAATATTAACTTGATTTGAATCGGCGAGGAAAGAATCTCGGTAGTTTTAAACGCGTATAGACTTGCTTTAGTTTTTTCTCTTCTTATGGGATGCGACAAACTCACAATTTGATATTATTAGTTCAATAAATGGAAAGAAAAATGTCCACTAATGATAGTGATCGTGTGAATACATGAATTTCGCAAAATAATGGCGAAAATATGTCGTGGCACGGAGTCAGGGTTCCATATTGATGACGATGTTGTGAAGGCAATATGTTATGATGATATATGGCATTCGTTTTTAGTGTTAAATAGAATAGTAAATTTATAATACTCGCAGGGCCATCACAAGAAAAGAAAAGGTGCGAAAAGAGGGCCGTCTTTTTAATCCTGATCTAACCTTTCCATCATGAGGCATTTCCCCTTTAACGTTCGATTTAACACCCTCGCGATTCCTGAACCCACGAATAATCCTAACGGATCAATCAGAACTGGGCCGATCCCGATTTTTTAATCCCCAGTTTCTATACCCTGGTTCACGGGAATCATTGAATTAAGACGAAAAATAAGAGATCGTTGAAGACTGCAATTAGAAGGAAGGAATTTGTGGTGCAGTAGCTGAGGAAGGACGCTGAGGGAACTCTGATACGCTTGGATTAGAATGGGATAAAAGGCGGTGTGTGCAAAGGAATACAAAATAAATAAAGGTTGTGGTAGGGGAAGGCCATTGGTGGAAATTCTCAGAAAAGAAAAATGTGGATGGAGGAGATTTTGAGGCGTTGGCAATTTGAAGGTTGTGATAGAAGGAAACATGACGGAGAAGCGCGGAGAAAGGAATGGAAGAATTGAATAATTGGGCACCCGGGATGGGATATAAGGAGATGAAGATGAAAACGTTGTCGGACAAATCGAATTTAATTTACAATGTATGCCAATCATAAACTCCTTAGAAACTCACATTTACATATATATATATATATATATATATGTATATATATATATATATATATATATATATATATATATATATATATATATATATATATATATATATATATATATATACATACATAGATATATATAAGTGGGTCGCGGTAGTACAGGGGGTAGATCGTAGATAGAAGCACCCACGAGAGCAATATAACGGCACTATAGACCACAAAATAAAACAGGTAACACATAACATATAGAGGACGCTCACATTGTAGATTGTTTGAGCTTTCGGCCTTCTCCGAGGCCTTATTAAAAAAAAATATATATATATATAAATATATATATATATATATATATATATATATATATATATATATATATATATATATATATATGTATAATATATAGGTAACCATAAATGATCAACCCGAAGGTCGGTTTGATAGGTGACGGTAGAGTTCACCTAACGTGAAACCCAACGACGTGTTAAAGTCACACATCAGAGTAGGGGGGCCAGTTTCTTTCACTGTATGTGTGTATAAATCATTATATATATAGATATTATGTATGTAATATGTATATGTAATATGTATAATAATCATTATATATATAATGATGACTTGAGGACAGTAAAATTAGCAGGCAATCAAAAAAAATAAATACTAAACTCATTTACATGTGAGTTGATTTTCGGGCCTCTCACTCTTCTTCAAGGCGGTGGAAGACTGACTCACACACACTCAAATATATATGGGGCACGGCCATTAAATTTTACTCTCCACTCGCGCAGAGCACATTCGGTAGTATTTTGTTGGGATACATTTTGTCACTTAAATGAAATCAGGGGAGGAAAATTGACGTTCTCTATAAAATTCAAATTACGCCCTTTTGAATGCCAGGAATAAGAAAAAGTTTAATCCTTGGTCACTCTGGACAGTAATAATTACGGAAGTCCATCGAAACTTGGCATATCGACCAACATTTTCACTACAATTCTTTAATCGACCTCTTAAGAAATTATATTACTCCCTGCAACGACTGAATGAAGGCGTAAATACTCTTTTTAGAAACAAAATGATAGCGAGGTAACAAATTACACTACGGCAGGGTTTTTAAACTATTATTGATTTTATGATCAATTCATGTTGATGTATACAGTCTGTATGTCGTCATATTGAAATCAAATGTGACTTCTTTATGCCCGGTAAATGATCCTCGACTCGTGAATCACGTGTGCTTGTATCCTTATAGCTGGGAGTGTTTAAGTTGAGAATCGTCAGTAATATGTGCTGTCTTTATGGAAGAGTAGTAAGACCAATAGGTGAATTGGCATACTTTCAAGGGAGCCATTAATATTAAATACCGTTTTTCAGAGAGTGGTACTTCAGACTGAGATTTGGAGAGGTGCAAGGATGGGAATGTGGACGGCATGAACAACAAGGAAGTTGTACATTAACATCATCTATGCTAAAGTGATGTTGGGAAAAATAATTTCGGGGTATTCGGCACGGTTTTTCGGTACTCATATCTATCTCTGTTCGTCTCCGGCACTAGATAATTTTTTGGGCACACAGTCAAATTTCCCATTCGAAGATCTCAGGGTTGTACTTGGGACATTTTTTTCCTCAAGGCATCTAAGCGTGAATCGAACTGGATAGCACTTCCAAATTCTGCTCATACTGAGATTCGAACCGGGGTGCTCATCGAGGTGAGTTATTTCCGTAGAAATCCGAGTCTTTCATATTTAATGCCTTCGTTTTTTCACAAGGAAAACATTTTTCTCTCCCTACCATCTTTCCTCCGTGTCTTCGGTTTTCTGTCTTTGCGTCTTCGGTGTCTGTCTTTGCATCTTCTCTTCCTTCTCCTCTTTACTCTTCCGACCTCTACCCGTATCATCTCTCCCTCCCGTTCGTTCGTTGGATGGGGCGAGAAGTTTGTGCCTTCGTCATAATTTCTCAGACTTTGAAATCTCGGAATTCACGCTCGTCCTTTGATACCCTCTGGTGGCCGAAGTCGAAACTTCTTCCTCCCTGCCTTTTTCTTTTCGTAGAGACGGAATCATTTCGATTATATTTTTTTGTGTTCTCAACAGCTTTGTAAGGTTTCTGGAAGTTTTGCGTGCCACTATCGACTTTTTTGTAAAAGCGAGTTAGTGGGTAGGACATGTTTCGTTCCTTTCTTTCTTCCGTCGTCGTGTGTGTGCGAGACTGCTGTTGCTTCTTTTATTCGAAGGATCATCGCCTGTCAGTGCCAGATTTGCCTTCTGACTGAACAAAGTTTCTCTAAATAAAAAAATACAATCGTAAAATATTTCACGCCTACGTATTCACAAACGAAATTATATCATCTTTCTAACTTTTACTCACCTTAGCCCGTTGTTGGTCTTCGCCTGCGTATGGAATATTGGTAGGTCATAACCAACTGGATATATGGCCAAAGCCCGTTAACACCTAGCAAACCGTCATACCTATGCATTGGCTGGGTACTATTAAGGATAATGTTTCTCGCTACTGTAGCAACGGCATTTGTTGTCTCCTTATGGATATCAATATCAGCGTTAAATCTTTAGATGTATGAGGTGGGTTTAAGTTGTAAGGTGAACTAATTTTACTCTAGGGACTGAGATTAGATGGATAAAAAGATGTGTTTTAGCATCAAATGCGCAGGCACTCTTAATGAATACTAAGCATATATTTCTGCTCCGCACAGTGCACGGGGGTTTCCATAGCTGATACCAGAGTGAGAAGCGTATTCAATGCTTAAATACGTTTAGTGTGCAAGAATAACGTAATCATCTGTTTTATTCACTTGCGCAGTCTAACGCCCATGAAATAAGTGAGACATGCGGGATGGATTTATGGTTGTGAGAAAGTCGCGTTAGCGAGTGAGACAGCTCAAATAAAACCGAAGGTCGCGGATCAGCCGGCTTTTCCAGTGATCCAAAGTAACTCCTACACAAGCGTTTTCGGCGGTGTTGAATACATAGAGGCGACGTTTCGAAAAATATGTACGTTTACAGAAAGCTTATGCTGAGGTGTGGTACAAGTTTCAATTTTCTGGTGTAATGAGTTAGTCAGAAAAAAAAGAGATCTCAAAACCTGAATACACCACTTACTACGTTGCTGCAGAGATATCCTCACTCCAATGAAACGTGATTCTACATTTACATATCAAAGATATCCACATATCATCGGTATTTTGTAATATTCATACATTTTATGCCATTTGTTAGGTGGAGTTGGTCCTAAAAGTACTGGTAAAATTCATGACCCCCGTCTTTCATTAACAAGACTCAAGTCAACGATTACTTCTCGCGATTGCGACTCTTCATCGCAAAATATTTGACAGTAACCGAGAGCACCTCTGTTCAAATCTAACCTAACGTGACTAAGTGCATTGACATGGTGGTCCAATCCTGCTGAGGCCGGACACACTCAGCTTCAGCCACGCTGTTGGATGTTATGGCTAATCCAGAGAACTACAAATGGTATAAGAAACAGGACAACCTTCCCTGCTTTGTGAACTTTGGTTTACCTTACATCGTCGACATGGTGTTCTATCGCAGCTTGCAATTTTGTCTGGCTCTTCTCTTCATATCCTTCATTATATATGCATGCACATGTGTATTCAGATCCCTCCCATGGACTACAACCTTGACGTAGTGGAAGGGCTTGGGCGTCCGATGTCCCCTAGAGCTGTGCTGATGGGGGCAATTACAATTGCTCCTGGTAGGGTCACCCATGACATATAGGTCGAAGGTTAGGAGCCAGACGAACGGTAGTCCATGCAGCATGTGTTCCTCAGTGAGGCGGCTGCGAAGGCGTCTGACCCTAGTGGGTCGGCCATTGAGTGATGGTGTGACGTTAAAAACACTCTTGAGGAAGGCAACGGGAAACCACCTCAATTATCATTCCCAATAATATAATGATGGGTAGTATAAAGAAAATGAGTCGTGGCAACTATGGGACTCGGCCCACTGGGCCGTTTGTCGTGCCCGGCAGTAGTATAGGCAAGGCTTCCGCGGTTGTCATCTCACGGAACCCTTGCAAAGCAAAACTGACATCAGCATGACAGACGATGCAGAGGAGGAAGACTAAATTAGTTAGTATATGAACTTGGAATGTTAGGACAATGTTGAGAACAGGAAAACTAGAGAATATAAAGCGAGAGATAGAAAGAAGAAATATAGTTATTTTAGGTCTATGCGATGGAGAGCAGGGCAAATGATAGCCTAGGGGATGATCAGTTTGAGGTTAGGAAGAGGAGAGGCACGCGCGATGCCATTGCAGCAATGAAATCACTAATCGAGATGAATGTAGGATATAAGCAGGACGTGTTTGCATGTTTCGTAGATTTAAAAAAAGGCGTTTTATGGGGTGAATCGGGAAAAAGTAATGAGTACATTGCTGAAAATATGAATAGATTACAGGGACAGGAGTCTAATCTGCAACCTTTACATGCCTCAGACCGCTCAAGTAGGAGTAGGGGGCGGAGAGTCATAGGAGGAGGTGGAAGGCAGGGTTGTCCATTACCACCGGTGATGTTCAACATGTATGTGGTGGGAAAGATTAAAGAGGCATGGGTAGGACTGGAGGTAGGAATGAAAGCCGGAGTGGAATCCGTAAAATAGTTTAGGTTTGCTGATTACCAAGCTATAGTTTGTTAGTCAGCCAAGGGGTTGCAAGCATTGCTAAGTGAATTGGATATTCAGTGAGATAGATATGGGACAAGATTCAATTAAATTGACCAAAGGTTATGCCATTTTCCAGGAACAGAAAGGATAAGATTAACATGTTAAAAAGTAGGGACAAAACCAGAGCAAGTGGAGCAGTTTACGTATCTCGGAAGTGTTTCGGACCAACTCGTTCAAAGTAGTAGGGACGTAAGGAGAAGTATTTCACTTGGGAAAGATGCTTTCATAAGAAGGAGGCAATTGATGATAGGTCAATTGAGTAAGCATATTACGAAAAGGCTCTTTAAAACTTTGTTATGGAGCGTATTCATGTACGGCGCGGAAACATGGTTACTGATGCAGGGTGATAAGACGTAGATTGGAGGCTTTTGAAATATGGATATGGGGAAGGATGAAGAAGGTAAAATGGACTGAAAGGAAAACAAATGAGGAAGTGGTAGGTATGGTGAGCGAGGAGAGGGGATTGTCGGGAGAAATCACAAGGAGGCCGGAAAAATTAATGGCGTATTGATCGGAAGGGGAGCGTTGAAGACTGTGATCGAGGGGATAGTATTAGGAAAACGAGGAAAGGGCTGGAATAGGGTAGGGATGTTTGACGGGATAAAGGGAGGAAGGAAGTACACAGAGATGAAGAGGTTCTTGTTCTAGAGTAGAATGTTGGGTTGTGTTTTCTTTGGAGTCACAAAATATTAATTTTATAGTTGCCTCCATCCAAAACCTACCTTAAGCGGTAGATTACCTAATTAAAAAATTTAGAAATTTTATTCGATTGCTATATGTGCGAGTGACAGATAAGTGTTATGAACTTTAAAATCCCAAATATTTTGAGTTTGTAATGAAACCAGATTTTCTCTCAGCACCAAAATATTCATAGACGTTATCTGAGTACTTTAAAACCACTCGCTCATGTCGTAAGTACATTTGAAATAATTGAAGACATTATTTTCTTCCCTAAGTAGCGCAGCCAGAGAAGAGGAAGAAGAATGAAGACATACATTACAGCATCTTTATTAGCTTGCACACTTTGAATGAATAAAGCCAGAGGGTCCAGAGTGGACGTGGTTCAAGACAGATTGCATAATACATCAGTGACGTTTTTAAACGGCACCAAGTACTCTGCTAAAAGGCAAATGAAAGTCCTGTCAACTGCAGAAGACCAAGCCAGGATGTTGGCGGGAAGACTCACCAATCATGACGCTAATCTGTCCTGTGTGAAGAATTTATTAAGGTATTTTAACTTTGAAATTAAATGAAATTATTGAATTTGTAATTCCACACACTTTATTTAAAAACAAGACTCAGGTTTCGACGTTGATCTTCATCATCAGGAAAGCGTCACCTGATAATGATGTTCAACATCGAAACCTGGGTCGTGTTCTTAAATAAAGGGTGTGGAATTATAAAGTCAATTACTTCATTTCAATATCGTATGCAAATTCCATTAAGTTACGCCGGAGACAACAAATAGTATCAAACTTTGCCCTTTCAGTAGACTATTGAGTATCCAGGGAATATTTTCCAACTTCGGAAGGTGTGACTGTGCTGGGTAAAATGAGGACTCGTAGATATGGAGAGACATGTCTGTGGATGAGGTCTTGGATTCAATTTCAGGATATTTACATTCGTCTCAAATTCCGTTGTTCAGACTCTAGGTGATATCCATTGGGACGGGGCAACTAATGAAAATTGCGGAAAAGATGAGAAACATGAATCCCGTATCTCAGTTAATCGAAGCTATCAGCTTCGGGAGCGTTTCACTGCAAAGTCTAGCATTTCACGCGAAATTTCGAATTTTATTATATTGAATTATTGACTTAAAAATATAGTCCTAGCATTAAATATGTAATTGCTTACATCGCTTTAAAAATAATTCCATTGTTTACCTTGTCTCATCAAAACTTTTTGTCATCCCCTTCTCAGATTCCCTTGGGAAGTCTACTTTAAACTGACACCCTGGAGCCCACGGATAATATTGATAGCCTCCATATATCTCTGATTATTATGTGCGTTCTAGCGTATCGAATCAGTAATATACTGTATACTTTAAGCATATGTATCTATTCAATGCTGAAATAATTTCATCTGTGTAAATAGAGTAATCCGTTCTGTTTAATAGATATCAACTGTGTTTTTTAGGGGGATTCAAGGTGGACTTTTATAGAATTTAGAAAGTCGTGCAACAAAATCATTAAAGATCGACCAGAGAGTAAAAGGCTACATCGTATAGGTAGCCTTTTACTCTCTGGTCGATCGGCTGGCAAGAATTATTTTCAAATAAGATGCATTGCAACAGGCTTTCGCTAAATTTAATATGGTAGTATTTTATTGTCCTGTGTTCAAAATATCTTTATTGTATGTATAAAAATACGAGGGTGGTCTGAAAAGTTTCCGGCCTCAAAAATTTCAGAAACTTTCAGGAAAAAATGCCTTGTATCTTTGTTAGGTCTGAAAAGTTTACTACCTCAAAAATTTCAGAAAAAATGTCTTGTAGCTTTGTTAGGTCGGATACCTTTCAGACCACCCAGATATGTGTGTGAAAATATGTAACATTTATTTATATATATATATAATATATTAATATATTTATATAAATAGTACGCGAGTATGTTGTACGAACGCTTCTTCTCTCAGAATGTTCCTGTATTCCCAGGAAAATAACGGGGAGAATGATTACCGACGTTCGGATAAACGGTGAAATAAGATACGATTGGAGATTACTCGAGCCATAAAATAAGCCGATTATGATGCGATTAATTTGTGATCATTGAAAGTGATATCAATGCCAAAGACTTCTCCTAATGAACAAGCACACATGGTGGAAATCCCTAAACTCGCCCTCCAGAATGCAGTTCCTTTTTTTCCTGGAATTTCATCGAGTCGGTAGCAGCATGTTTCGGTACTGTTTGAAGGTTTGATGGAAAACCACCGTGGTCATTATCTTGCAAGTGAGAGTATATTACCAAGACAACGTCCGTGGGAAAGGATTACTATCAGAGCCAGATACAATGAACTACCATGGAAGCGGACGATTGTCTAAGTGTAATAACTGAAATTAGAGCGATTTCCCTCAATTACGATTACATTTAATCTACAGTTAAAGCTAATAGAATTTCATCAAATCACTAGCTTATTAAGATAAAAATTGATTTTCTTGCGACCGGTTTCAAAGGTTTATATTCATTGCCATGGCATATTTGACTTTAACACAAGAATGTTTAATTGAAAAATGTCTTTAAATATTGCGTAATTTACTTCTTGTAAATTACTTAATGGTGTAAAATTAATCTCTGCAGAGGATCGACCCGGCAATTCGAAAGATTCGTGGTTCAAGCCCCGTTAAGGAAATATATTTGTACTTGTGATCTGCTCGAATCCGCCTTTCCCACCTCTCCTGTGTTTGTCTTTTATGTGAGTACCTTTCCTTTTTCCTTATATTTCTTTCCATTTATGTATGTATGTGTATTTATGCATATATGTGTGTGTATATATATGTATGTATATATGTATATATATGTGCGTGTATATATTTATACATACATATTTTATGTATATATACATATATACACACACACACACAAGGTTTGTATAAAAAGTATCGGTAACATTTTTTTCCTGAAGTGTGCGTGAAATGATGAATTCACACCGTTGGTTAACAGTACGATTGATCGCACACTTAACCGACATAAAATTGGTATTGATGAGATGACAGTGCCCACCATTATCACTGAAAATTTAGCAATGCGAAATATCTGCGCTTAACTCGTTCCGAAGGTCTTGACTTAAGCTTTAATGTAGATTTACAAAGTTTTATTTTGGCGTTATTCATCATGGAACAATTCCCCAAAGTTGCGCCTGAAACGATTAATTATTGATAAATTAAGTTGAATATGATGAAATTATAATTTGTCAATGCTCCCCTAAATTCAGTTAAGCGCAATGTATTCCAAGAGAATGGCAGTTTACTGACGGTAAATGTGCCAGCATGAATTAAAATCACTTTTAACTTACTTATCTACGACAAAGTTATTTAAAGAAATCTGGAGATGCATTAATAATTATTTAAAAGACATTTTATCGGCATCTACTGAGACTGGTAAAAATTGTTGAAGAAATATATATTTATGATGTTTCCGTTCCAGCATCCGTCCGCTCAACGCTTCTCAGTATGCCCATATTGTAAGGTATACAATATTGAGGTTAAATATCCAAGGGCAAATGACCGAAATCTTTAATTAGTCAATTTAATATTGTCTATGTCGATCCGAATGCTAAAAATTGTACCTAGACATATTACACGCGGATCTCTTATGTTATTAAACCTGGATAAATGATTTTAATACTCTTTTGTTTCTTAATTCCATATTTCATGATTCCTAATTGACCGACTCAAGAAAAATGGCATTGCATGCAAAGATTGAAGCCGTAATCATATTGAAATGCAAAAATAGAAAAAAAATAATATTAGTTGAAGATGATATACATATATCTTTCGGAAAACTAAACCGTGACTCCGCCAAGGTGGTAGAATAATCTTGCATTTCATTTCAGGATAGTTCATTTCGTGCAACGAATGCGTGTACATTTTAGCTTAAATATTTTCCTACCCAATATCATTAAAAGTTCTTTTGCCAGCAATTGTCTAGAACTTGGAAAGGTCTTTGTGGGCAAGTCATTCTAATCCCATAATTGCATCAATAACAACACTATACTGAGATTAAATCCAAGTTGGCAAGGAATAAATCAGGGTTACACTTAAAGACTCGCTGGCCATAGATGACCGGGGACACTTTTTTTGTTGCCTAGGATTAAAATAAATGAAACTTGTTGTTTTAGCGTAAATCCGTTAATATTATATGGAAACTACCTTTTACACTGAAGCCACATATTCGTTTTTGTACGATTTCAGTGTGCTAATTATATTTATATGACATATCTAACACCCGAATCCCACATAATGTGAGAAGCACGGTTAGGAAAAAATGCTGAACATTATTTGAGCTAGGAAACATATTTATTAATCCATGAGTTAATTAGCGTACCTTTTACATTAATTGATGGCATATAATTACATGCCATTACTATATTCATTCTTAATTAATCTATTATATAATTTCGCCGTTAGATATTTCAAACTGACCCTGTCAAAATCGTTTTACCCTAGCGCCAGAATTCATTTATTCATCCCTGGATCAAATAAATTTAAGATGTGCCCTTAAGGCATTTTATTTTCTGACTAACCCTTTAACGGAAAAAAAATATTATCTTCTCCTGCAGATGACTCGCTTGAAATGCTTAACGCTTACGCTCTTCAGTGTTTTAATTTCCGCAGTAAGCTGAAAAAAAGAAGTTTCCCCTCCCTTGTTTCCGTATTAATCTTACGGGAGCAGTATTCTATAATTACGTTACGTACGCTGGAAAAATCATTCATGCTCATTATTTAATTCATATCTTTCCCGACCGGAGGTGGAAACCGGTAATTTCTTCGACTTCATATCCCATCCCACAAGCCGGACTCGGAAATATATTCCAAAGAAACGGGAACCATTTTAATCTCCCATTTGGGATATTTTTTGGCTCGTAGAGTGTTTTGAGCCGTGAAATGTGGGTCACACGCGAAGCCTTTCCACGCTCAAGTAAGTGTTTGCCCTTTCGCGTGCTTGATCCTTTTTTTTAAGGTCTTAGCGTTATTACTGACTCTCTTTGAATTCGATTTAATTAGTTCGGTGTATTTAGGGTCGATCGAAATGGAGCTTTGTCTCGGAACAGGGTATTGTTTTTTTAACAACGAGACGCTTAAAAATTTATGAATTTAGTTCACCGAGATCGACTTCCGCCGTTTCAAAGCCTCTCGTTATTATGCCGACCCATTCCACCATTATACTCGTATCTCAAAAATATATTAACGTACGTCTGGTATTTGGAGTAAATACATGCATCAAGGAAATTCGTTTACGTGTATTTCGTCTCAATTGTGATTGTTGAATTCAAAGAGAGGAGTAGGGCTATCTCCTCAATTTCGACTGAGCACGTGGCAACCTATTCATTTCCCTCATTTTTCATTTTAAGAACAGTATTTACTTGTTCATTTTACATAGTAAATTGTATTTTTTCCACATTGATTGGATTATAATAATTTCTTCCGTCGGTCAACTAAATCTTTCAGCGTAGAGTGCAGCTCAGAACTGTTGGGTGAGATATTATTTTCTTAAAGTATGCTTCATTATTACATGAGTCAGCGTACTTTAATCTGATGTTGGTGAGGTGATGAATTATTGATTGTAATTATACGAAAATATTCATTTTTTGGAATATTCATGTATATACATGTATGTATTTATTTCTTCCCTTAAATTCCTTTGCGGAAAAATGAAATGTTGGTTGGAAATATAATTTTACCTTCTATCGTACGTAAATACCTCATCGCCTCTAATAGTTGAAATCAAATTTGAAAATACGAAATAAATATTTGATTGGACTCCTGCTGTGTGATTTAGAGAGCAGCTATTTAGCAAAAATAATCCGAGGTGTCTCTTCCTCGAAATTTTACGCTAGGAGAACAAAACGTACCCACAGCCCTTCTAAATTCAAAATCTGGCTCGAAGAATTAAACAGCAAACATTGATTTTGGAGTGAAATCTAATTTTTAAGCTTACTACATTTTCGTTTTCCTTGCTAAATGACGATGATAGATTTACGACAATATTCGATTTCCAGGGATACGTACAGGGCTATGTGGCAAGCTGCCATAGAAAAATTGGAAAAGAGGCATGAACGCTGTTGATAACTTAGTTGAAGTATTTGCTTAGGGACCATTCCGCTGCAAGTGTAATATTTCACTGAGAACTTTGCGAAATATATTAAATCGATGGCCAAAACTTCGTATTTAAAATTAAAATTGAAAATAGGTCAGAAAAATCAAAATTTATTGCAGTCATGAGGTTGATATAAAATTCACAGATTTATCGGCAAAGGACGGCTTTTTGTGGTAATCCACATAATTTCAATCTAAATGAAGGTTAATCTGTGAAAAGACGAGTGAATTGTCATCCGATTGCTTGAGGATTCACAACTGATAAAAATACGAGGGTCATCTGGAAAGTAGTACCCGTTCGTGAAATGAAGACACAAAAGTAAATATTAACAAACATAAAAAATTTTATTTGAAAGAGGATACTTTAAACTACTTCTCAACATAATCTCCAAGCAAATTAAGGCATTTGTCATAACGTGTGACAAGTTTCTGTATTCCTGCTGCATAGTCCTTCGCCGCCAGCTCATTGAGATACGCGAGGGACCCATCTTGCACAAATTTTTGCATAATGCAGATGGTGTTTAACAATTTCATGAACAATTGTTCGAGAAACATTGGGAAAATGCTCACAGATGTCATCAATTGTGACGCGCCGATCGTTCCTCACGAATTCGTCAACTGAGCTCACCAGTTGGTCTGTAATGACAGACGGTCTCCCCGAACGCTCATCGTCGTGTGTGTTCCCCCTCCCCATGTTGAAGTTGCGACACCACCGCCGAACAGACGACTCGTCCATTACATTGTCTCCATACACCTCCTTTAATTGGCGATGAATATCACATGGGCGAACGTTTCTTGCATTGAGGAATTTAATCACTGCCCTCACTTCACAACTGGCGGCGTTCTCAATTTTTTTAAACATTGTAAACAATCACAGAAACAACACAGGCAATGCTAGCGTCACGCAACTTGGCTCAGAGAAGGCAGACAAGCCACTGAAGCTATCTGACCTCGTCCAGCGGCTACTCGCGTCGTCAGCACTTCATGCGGCACGAACGGGTACTACTTTCCGGATGACCCTCGTAATTATCTCATAATAAAGGATTTTGGTGCTTGGTCATTGATTTTGGTGATTTTGTATTCTTATCGAGATATAGTAATTAACCGGTTTTTACGTTGATGGGCGGAGTGAAATTGGAGAGGTCTCATTTGCAAACGAATAAATTTACATATCCATACGTCTCTCTCTCTATCTCTTTTTTTGGGGAATATTTTAATATTAAAGCATTGAAATACTTTCGACTCTGGCAGTGGATTTACAAATGTTAGCGATAAATTCAGTTCTGTAGGTAAATAATCAAATGCAAATGGCGGAAAAACTATTCAGTTATCTTTTAAATATGTGTTAGTTCCTTGTTTACTGAATTACTAAAAATACATTTGGTGGAGCGTACTCAACAAAAGCTACGAACAAAGAGTTTCTTTGCGTTTGTTTTATGAAAAGTGAATCGTGGTAGCTTGTAAGTACTGAAACGTTTAATTGAGGTGACTTTTCCGACGGAACAGTACATCATATGAGAATTTTTTAAATAAATTTGTTAAATTCTTGAGCTATGGATTCACTCATAAATTTAGGTACTTCAGAGAACCGGGAAAATATGAATTATACCTTAAAAAATAAATATGAAGTCCACTTGGGGTCCAAAACCCTGTCACCGGTCACTCTAATCTTACTTCATTCGAGGAGTCGGACAAAACTAAAAGATAGTGGCGGTCAATATGTCGGCGGGGAAATAATGGAAGTAAAAATCTGATAAAATTTTGCTTTGTTTGAGTGTTACGTTGGGGATTGAGTGAATTTTTGTGATCGAAACGTTTAAAGAAGAAAAACCCTGACTCCTAAAGCGTGGCGCTGAAACGCTTCTTTGTCCATCGCCTCAGTGCCGCGGGTCGCCATCTATGACTCGAATGCTGTACCGACGACTAATTATCAATTATGTTTTCTTCATATTTGTCCTCCTCTCTTAGCCATGCATGTAAATGGAAACCTTTTGGAAAAATATGTGTCGTGTGGGTGTGATATCGATTGCATAATATATTATAAGTAATGAGAGACCAACATGAAACATTATATGAGACTGAAATTCCGAATTGAGTCAAAATAATGAATATTTTTCCCACGTATGGTCGCAACGATACCAAGCAATCGGAAATATATGTAAAAAGAAGTTGTTTTGTGTTGAAATTAAACAATCCGATTATTCTAAATCAATGATGTAACTTTTCAACGTTTCCAATTTCAAATATTTGATCAAACGTGGATGGGATGACTGTGTATTCATTCGCCTGGCAGACAAAAGTACTGTTGTTTTATATCTGATTCCCTGGAACATTTTTGAATGGGAATTGTATTGTTATATTGAAGCAAATATCAAGGAAACAGAGGTTCAAATGTATTCTCTTTGAATTTAATAGTTTTCTATGTAAAATTTTGCATTATTGGTAACAATATTCTTTAATTTTTAATGTTAGTCTAGCCAATCAAATTTTCCCATCCAAATGCGTTATTCATAACTTTGGTTTGTTAAGGTTGTTTAAAACACTCATTTAGTCCATTTGCCATTCATTGTAGCGTAAGCGGTTAACCAAATTACTATTAAAAGTTCCAAGTTTACTCAGTAAGGTTATGGCGTTGAAAGTTTGAAATTAGTGTGCATCGTACAACATAATATCTATGCGCTATTTCACAAGGCGCGAGTTTTTCCCGTACATGGAACCATTTGTGGGCCAAAAAAAGGTTTTAAGCCTCAACGGTTACTTGATAGCTCCACACTCGCAAGCGCTCTGTGAAAGATTCCGACAAATTAGTAAAAAAAATGCAAAACGGTCGTTATGAGTATAAATGTAAATGATCGTTTTCAGTAAAATGCATTGGGGTTCATGTTAGACTGAATCGTAAGTTTTATGGGCAACTCCCCTGCGGTTACTGGAATTTTGTTTCGGCTTCTATGAACCTTGCAATGCACTCTCCTTCCATTTTCGGTAATTTCGTTGACTTCACGCAGCAGTTATTCACGAAAAGAATGAACCCGTGGGACAAAATTTTAAGAAATATATTTTTGAAAATTAGTTTTTTTTTTCTAAAAATTCTGAACGAGTATAATTTCTACTTGCTGTTTGGCATCGATGGAACTTTCCAAAGAAGGGCTACTATCTCGCCGCTTCCCAACTTCATATGGCATATATGTTCATATCCTTCGGTTTGGATTCAAATTGCATCCGCACTGCAAGCCTCTCCCCACTCGTGAAGGTCGTTAAAGGGCTCTTTTGCGGTCATCATTTCGGTGACCCCTCCGTTTACGCGTATTTATTGTTCTCCGATGACCGATTCCAATCATGCCAAACGCCTTAGTGGAGACCCAAGGGATGGCATGCAAATTTAGATGTGCTCGCCGAATCCATCTCCGTCAACCACCCCACCCTTTCCCCCGCTTTCCGACTCTTTCCTCCGCTTGCATTCTCACCCCTGACTCATTCCTATCGTGTTATTCTCCCTCGCTCCTCCCTCCCCATTTGCGGGACGGAGTGCGGATGCCGGGGAGAGAGGGGATCGGGATAGAGTCAGGCATTCGAAGAGAGAAGGGAGGGGAGAGCACGGGAATGGAGGGATGACGAGGACACGCATCGGGGTGGTATTTGGCGTGGCCAGAGCCACCTAGATCTCTTCAAACTGCTCCCCCTCCCACCTTACTATCCCCGATCTCAACCCTTCGGTGACTCTCATCCCTCCTCCTTGCGAGACTGTTCGCTTCTCCGCCTCTCTCTCTCGTTAACCATCGACCAGATCACCACTCTCCCTTCCCTCTCCTCTTCCTTTCATGCCGTGTGCTTGATAGCTCATTTTAAAGATTCTCCGACGACTACTCCTCTGCTATGACCGTATCGTTTTTGGAGATCGCGATGGGAAAATATTTGAAACCATGATTCACCCGCAGACCGCGGCTGCTTTTATAGCGATCGGAGATGAGGTGGGTAGGAAGGGGTACGTTGAAGAGACTGAACTTGCCAATCCACTACCTATCTCTGATTCCTTTCCCTCCTATTTCAACCGCATTTCCCCAATCTCCCCTTTCGCCCGTATCCTCCTGTCTGTGCTATTCTTTTTTTCGCAAGATGTTAGAGACGGGAGCCTTTAAAATTTAAGGTCGATGTCCGTCGAGGAATAAATTTTCCTAACTTCATCATTAAATGCCCTGAGACGAATAGAACACGACTTCCATGGTAAATGTAGTTAAATAGATTGGATAAATGTCAGTCTCCAATAACCTTTTCTAAATTATTAGCTATTAGCCTTCTCAATAGATTAATATGTTCCTTTGAGATTTCACAATTATTTACAATATTATTTCATACTTGTATATCCGAATCTTAAAGGTGATTTTGAAATTTTAATTTATGTTTTTCAATACCGATGGAGCCACTGCAATATCCTATTTTGATTATTTTGATAATCCTTCACCATTGGTTCTTTGAACCAATTAAGTTTTTTGCTTTTGTAGCAACCCCTTTTAAAATGCCTTAGTCATCATGAAAAAAATGAGAAATAGGATTTGTATTGAACCTGAGGTTGCACTTGCAGAAAATTACTTCTCTTTACTAACCTCAAGGACAGTGATTATATCGAGAGTCCTTGATGGGTGAGACTGGAGGTCTCAAATCACCAATGTAAACGGAGTATGGTAAGATACTTTAACCAATTGTGGGACAGACTCTCTTCCTGGTCTCACAACAGTGATTTTCCCACAACAGCCTGGTGCCCAAAGCGTCATGAAATGCGTACGTTTCACTGGATAAGTCCAAAGGCTTCGTCGCTAGAGCCTGAGACGTCACTCTGAGACTCTCTGAGGGAACCTACCCTTCATCAACGTACATGAATAATATTACAATTGACTTCTACTGGTTCTCCTGTTCTATTATCACCGTATTCTCCATGAAATGGCATGTAACTGGAAGATCTGATGAACCCTCTTTGTACCCAATGAAGTCTGCTAACTGAGGGAAAGTTAACCTTGGGGCATAGAAAGTATTAACATTTTTACATCAGCAGGCCAGGAGAAAGAATTATTTTAGAAATTATGAAAAGTGTACAGAAAATTCCATTTATGAAGGCTTAATCTTGATGTCCGTCAGAGGGTTCGAAGTTTGACATTCCATCGGAGTGTGCCACAATGAACATGTATCTCATCATTTTCGTGTTCGTTACCAAAATTTAACTGAAATTTATCCTCATCTACTGGTTTGTAAGCGCGTCGTCTGCGTGGGAAACTGGTGCATCAGCGGCCTCAAAAATTGGGTTCCCTCGGAAAAATATAAAAAAGTAATGCCTGATGTGGGAATGCCGTCAATCCTATCCTTTCCTAGATCATTTAACATTTTATTGGTATTCCACTTTTTATTCTTCATCTGGCTGTATTTGGATTTTCTGAGTTGTTTATGAATATCTTCATAACATAAGGCCACCCGAAGGATCACTTTTTTAATTGCCTTGTCATTGTGGTAATACATCTAAATCTTTCAAAATATTTTTTCGTTTTCGATCTTTTGGTGAGTTTCTCACGGTTAAAGCATTTATAAACCAACGTCAAATGTATTTTTTCCGTCTCCTCACAAAAAATTGAAAGGTAGGTAGCTGTGACCAGTATAATATACTTAGTTCAATTCAGTCCCAAAATATATTTGCTGATTTCATTTCACGGGAATACTTGAAAGATAAATAGAATATTTTTTTTATAAATAGCAATGATTTTTGGATTCTTTTTCCTATTTTGAGCTATTAAAATACAATAGAAATATAAATTGAAAGCACTTGGATGGGTTTTTCTTCACAGAGAGTCATGATGCCTACCTTCAGTTCTGATACCGATTTTAAATTACTACCCTTTTTATAGTTTTTGCATAGTTCTTTCAGTCTGACATACGCGTAGTTTGAACTAAGTTTCACCCCTACGTGTATCTTAGTTCAAATTACGCGTGGAAACTCCCGAAAATAAATCGTGATAATGTCTAAGAGCTCAAATTGAATGAGAAAAGGTTATTAATGATAAGATCTCACCTATACTTTTGGGAGTAAAAGTTTTTTCCTATGTAATTGGGTTATTCTTCCGTCTAAAACCTCTTTGGCGGAGAACCAGCTTACCCTCCCATGGTTTCCTGTGTTGGCTAAATATATGCATAGCATCAGTGAGGAAAAAATGTATAAATAAGTTTCTCATGCATATCATATCATGTGGATTAAATGAGATTTTTACTAAATTGTATCCTGCTCACAAATAGTAAATCTTTTGTAATTAAAAGTTATTATGTTAGCTAGTAAATAAGAATGTGAAGATTATCATAATATAAAATGACCGGAAACTACTCTAGGGAAGGCCTGAAGGAATATTTCAGAACTTGTGCACTTCATCGCATTAATATATGCATCAGAAGGATGGCCCAGTAGCCACCACGACCGCAACTTTGAAGGAGGTACAAGGGAATACCCCGAGGGACCTCTAAGGGCCAACGCCCCCGTCGCCACTTAACCGCTCACCGCCACTGCGGGGTGCAAACCCACAGAATTCAAGGCGCTAGGAGCAGGACCGGGGCGCGGTCTTCCTCTCCGCGACGGACGAGGGGAACCGCGAGCTCTGGGAGACAATCACGTCCATCGCCAGGCCCCTTCGTCGGTACATCACTTTAAAAGAAGGCCAGCTACTCCTAGGCGCTAGGCAAAGGGGCTTTCAAAAGGAGGAGGGATTTGATGACAGGGACGTTGAGTCAGGATATTAAGAAAAGACTCGTGAAAACTTTGATAAAGAGCTAAGCTATGTACGGCCCGGAAACGTGGTCATTGAAGCAGGAGGATAGACATCGACTGGAGGCTTTTGAAATGTGGGTTTGGAGAAGAATGGAGAAGGTGAAATGGACAGAGAAGAAAACAAATGAGGAAGTACTTGGTATGGTGGGCGAAGAGAGGGGTTTGTTGGGAGCAATCCTATGGAGGCAGGAAAAATGGATGAGGGGCGTATTGACCGGCAGTGGGATGTTGAAGACTGTAATTGAGAGGAGAATGTTAGGCAAACGAGGAAAGGGAAGGAACAGGATAGGAATGTTGGACGGGATGAAGGGAGGGAGAAAGTACTCAGAGATGAAGAGGGACCTGGTGTACACTAGGTTGCTGGATTTTGTTTTTTTAGGAGTCTTAAAATATTTATTTGGTGGTATTGTCCATCCAATAACCTACCTTAGCCGGTAGATTACCTAATAATAATAATTATATGTATGTATATGTGTGTGTATATATGTATATATATATATATATACACACACACATACATACGGTGCTCACATAAAATTTAAGAGCTATAATGGATCTTTTTAGGAGATACGGGAAGCCATACATTTTCTCTTGCATTTATCCAATTGGTCTCTGATATAAGAAAGAGTCTCTGAATCGTTTCTTTCGTGTGGACCTCCTATCAGGCACTGCAAGAGCAGGCCGCCGACGGAGCCAACGTGGTAGATTTGAAAGTGCCACCGGTACCCTTTAAAGCAGTGGCTAGGTGCCACGAGACGAGATTTTTCTTGCTTCCGCCTGCCGGTAAATATACGGAAGGACAAATGAGTGTGGTTACAGCGTGTCTTAGTTCATCTCGGGAATGGTGTCTAGAGGACTGGAGCTGGCCTTGAGGCTATAATTGTGGCCGATAATAAATTACCCTGCTAGCGCATGTTTTATTTTGTCCTCCAAAGAGGGTTTAGGAGCATTCATAAGTTGTTTGGAGACAGATACTGTTCGACTTTAGGCTTCTCCCACAGATCGACATGACCAGACTTCCCTTCAAAAAGGCTTATGGATTTATAGCGGCTTGATCTCTTCGTTCTCTCCTGCAATGATTAAGCGACGTGTAGAGCATTATTTGCACAATTCTACATCCAAAATGTTGACGAACCTCGTTAAAATGAACTCGCATCAATGGTTTCTTTCTTCTACAATGAGTCAACTTCATTGAAAACCTCTTAAAGGCTTTTGAAATGTCCTTGGTGTAGACTTTTGAGTTTATGGAAACCAGTTGCGTCTCCAAATATGTAGAATAGTTACCCGATGTACCTGCATCTCACAATCCATTGCATACATATACGCATTTGTGGTTTGGCATACCTTTAGTAGTATACCGCTTATGTAACTTGATTTAAGTAGCCTCGTTGTCGGGTAAGATCGATGCTTGAAGCACTCTTTCACAAAAATCTTAGCAGTAAAAGAATTGATTATTTGTAAAAAAAAATAAATTAACAACCATGCGAATGCAAAGAAAGTTTGTAATAAATATAGAAGTGCACGGTGAAGTGGTTAACATCGATGGAAATGTGTAATACATCTGACTATTATCTGCCATTAGCTACACATGTCAATATATACATGAGACTATTACCTGTGCAACAAATAACTTTTATTTTTAATTTTTATTTGAGTTTATTCTTCAAACTAACCTATTGGAGTTGAATTAGCCTGCAGAAGATCAGTCATGAAAAAATTGCGGAACCCGCCTTTCCAATAACGAAACGTTAGAGCTGTTGATTTTAATAATACGAGTACATTACTAGAGCAAGTGAAACAGTTCTTGGAAGAACTGACCTTTCTTGGAAGTGTTTTGAACCAAGATCTTAAAAGTAGTTGAGAAAGCAGAAGAAGAATTGCCATAGAGAAAGAAGCTTTCACATACTTGTAGAGGCGGAAATTGATGGCAGGGACATAGAATGAGAATGTTAAGAAATGGCTCGTTAAAATGTTGATATTAAGCGTGGTTTTGTGCGGCGCCGAAACATGAGTCTTGAAGCAAAATTATGAGAATATGTAGATCGTAGGCTTCCTAAATGAGGGTTTGAAGAGGGATGTAAAAGGTGAAATGGAGAGAGATGAAAACAAGCGTGGAAATTCTAGGTATGGTGGGGTAGGAGAGAGGATTGATGGGAGAAATCCAAAAGAGGCAGGAAAGATTAATTGAGAGCATTTTGATTGGCAATAGGATGGTGAGGACTGTGGTTAAGGGGAGGACGTCAGGCAACGAGGAAGGGGAAGAAATAATTTAGGCATGTTGATTGGAATGAAGGGAGAACAGAAGTATGTAGGGTTGAAGAGGTATGTACTGTGGTGTCCGATGTCAGGTTGTGTTTTGGTTAGGAGAGACACATAAATAAATGTATTGTTGTACAACTGTAAAGACTGTGTTAATCCAAAACCTACTTTAAATGGTAGAATGAAACTAATAATTGATACAACATATTTTGATGTGGCATATGTATAAAAATCCTGTGATAGTGTGTGTGTCAAAGAGAACTAACGTTATTATTATTATTTGGCTGACTACCATTGAAGATAGATTTTGGATGTACAAAGGCTGACAACCGATACCTTCCTTAGCCTCACCTAACAAAACAAAACCTGATACCCGGCATCGCAATAAATCTTTCTTCACAACCGTATATGTCCTTCCTCTCTTCATTCAATGCAACATGTCTATCCTCTTTCCCCCCACCTTTCCTCTATAACAGTCTTCAGTATTCCAACACCAATCGAAATGCTCTTCATATATTTTTCCTGCCTTCTTTGAATTTCACTCGTCAACCCTTTCGCCTCATCTATCCATGTTTTTCTTCGCTTGTTCTCCTTTTGTCCATTTAACCTTTTAAATCATTCTCCACGCCTAGGTTTTAAAAGCCACCAATCTACTCCTATTGTATTGATTCAACGACTAAGTTTCCGAGCCGGGCAAATCACGCGCCATATTAAAGAGTTTTCTAGTATTTTCTTAACCTCCTTACGTAACTTCTATGTCATAAATCTCCTCTTTGTGAAAGTTTCCTTATATTATGTAAGTATTCCCCTTGTATCCCCTAATTTTTTGACAACCGTGGTCCAAAACGTTCACAAGTTGGGTAAACGGTGTTCCTCTTTCTCTTGCTTTTTTTCTCGTATCTTACTTTGCTTTCCTCTTTCTCATTGTAAGTGAAATTTTCTTGTAGAAGTTTATGCTAAAGAAACCAATATTTTTGAAAAAAATTGTTAGTAATACATTTTTTAGCAGTTCAATTATAGAAACTAATAATTCTATTGCATGATTATAATTTTTAGATAGTTATTATCTTTAATTAAATTTTAAATGCGAGTATGATTTGAGTAATAAACAATGCATTAGATCGTGGCAGGTCTAATATTTATCCATTATGAAATTAAGTCCGTTTATTTTCAATGTAAAAATTGTGAGTTTCTTTAGTTAATACATCACAGGAAGATAAATTTGGTGCATGATCTTAGAACGGCTCAATAGTGGAATCTTATACATCCCGCTTTTCAACTACAACACTATAGAGTATTTGGCGACGTGTTATACAGTTCCAGATTCTGAATGTTGTGTGATGCATTAAGATTCTTCTACACGATTAAGAATTGAATAAAGTAATGCAAATGAACCTTGAGCGATTTGAAAAGTGCTAATATCGGGATGTGATCCGATGTATGATGTATGGGTATGTGACGTACTTGGCAAATTTCCTAAAACCTTCGATGACGTCGTGAGTCTGGAAAATATTATTTCTAAGAAACAGGTTTTTACAGCGGATCATCCAGTTATTTCCGTTGTTTGCGTGAACGAGGTCTGAGCGTTCAATTTATTACGTCCTTGAACTGGTTGGAAGTTTATCAACACATCATGAGATGATTGACGGGCGATAAAAGCCACTGAGATAATTTTGAAACGGAGGAATTCCAGTAGACGTGGATTTATTGCTCCCATTAAGCATCGTCCAGCTGTTTTTATCATTTAACGGAATCGGCTAATTATACGTTCCCACCTTCAAGTTGGATGGATGGTCAGTATCTACGTCCCCGTCGAGCGGAATTCTCTTTCTATCGCTGTGAATCACTTGCTCTTTAGGTTAGCACATATGTTACTGCGCATAGAAATTCTGTCGTATGGAATTAAAGAGAGTGTTCAATTGGTTAAAGTTTAAAAAAAAAAATCCCTTGACGTGATGACTTAGTGCTGCTCCTCGGCACTACCTCAGGCACTCCAATTTCAGCTCTCAGCCCATTACGGTACTATAGGTGCGAAGTTTCTGTGTGAAGATTCAAATGGAGGGGATGACATTTTTTATTTGTCAATGTTGATGCATAAAAACACCACAGAATTCAATTCGGAGGATCACCTTGGTAGAAAAGGTCAGAGCTCACCTGATACTAGTAATCCATCCAATAGTAAGCATAGTATGGTATTGTTCCTTTTTATGGTTGGTGACTTAACACCTCCCGCCACACGCTCTTGCGGCGGCTTGCGGGGTATTATGTATATGTAGATGAATCTGTATGTTTTGTTTTCCATGTAGTTGTGGTTCATTGAAAATCACCTCAATTGGAATCGCTGGAAGTGTACAAACACTACCGTGGGCCTCGAATAATTAAATGCTCTCCATCCACTAAACTACGGTGCTACCAATTTCAGTAGGAGAGCGATGGATTCAATCAAACATAGACATCCTTCATTCCATTCCATTCCGGGATAGGTAAAGTCAGATAAGTCTCATTTTAAGTTATATCGAGAAATTTACACAATTCAAATATGTTTTCCATTCTAATTTACCTTTGCATACTTTTTTGACTGTTTCCGAAACTGTTTCATGCATCTTATTTCGTTCCTGAGGTGTCTAAGCATCAAATACATTTTCATTCAGTCAAATATATTTTATTATTCCAGTCGATTTGGCCCGATCATCCGTATGTCAGTCCGGATATTGGTAAACTGAAGACCTTCATTATTTAATTTCTAATATTAGTTTTCCTTTAGTCTGATTCAATTTCAATTCTAGGCATTCTAGCTAATTATAGGTAGATTTTCGGCGGTCCCTGAGGGCTATTTACTTATAAGAATCATGAGTGCTTCCTATTTCTCCCCCCATGTTACTTCTTTCTTCATTCCTTCGTAATTTCTGCCTAGCTTCATGCTGTCCTATTCCCTAACCAGATTACTCAACGTTCTCGATTCCATCATTGCCTCAGCATACCACTACCCTTCAATATTTTTCCCATTCACTTCCATCGTCATTTTCGAATTTCCTCCAGTCTCCCTCTCTTCGCCCAATCTATCTAAAACCTCTCTGTATGGCCTTTATCTCCATTCTCCGCCACACCCACGTCTCCAAAGTCTACAATATACGCTCATCCCCTTGCCTCCAAGACCAGGTCTCACATCTGTAAGGTACTGAGCTTCATATTCAAGTATTCATTAATATTGTAGTCACATATTTATTTAGCGTACCCATGATTAATTATCTTTTTCTTTTGCTTCTTTTTCTAATGCAAATCCTTTCATAATGCCCCCATTACAATATCCCTTTTTCTTCATATTATTGCCAGAATATACGAAAGCCTATGCGCCACGTGCTCTTTTTTTAAACCTTCCTACGTCAATGTTAAACTTGGCTTTCCTACGTCATGAGTATCCTTTTATTTTTGTTTTGTTAAAATACTCTTTTGTTTACTTTTTTAAGTCCTCATCACATGCCTTTCGTATTGTTCCTGTAAAGCAATAAATAATTACTAAAATCCTTTGGCTGTTTTTCTCAATATTGCTTGATTATCTGCAAACCTGACCTAATCATTTCGACAGTCACTTTCATTCATAGCTCAAGTCCTCATGATACTCTTCCCGTGTCTTCGGAATTTATGTTTTAAAGTGTCAGTGATAAGGAGCAGCTCTGTCTCACTCACATGCCAATCACTGCCCATCAACCCCTTCGTACAAGTTTCAACTAAGTCGCCTATCCTTCTAGTCTTCTCCCATATTCCGCAATATCTCCATTTACTTTGCTCAGTGAACACGGTCGAACGCCTTCCCAGGATCCACGAAGCACACAAAGGCATTCCGATTATATCAGATGTTCCTATCTACCAATATTCTCCTCCTTGAAATGCCATTACGCGTTCCTCTGCACCTCCTAAACCCAACCTAGTCTTCGCCGAGGTAGTTGGCAATATTTTGTAACCAGCTGTATATTTCTATTGACGATTCTCATAACAACCTTTTCTGCATGTGAAATTAACCTTATCATCTTATAGTCCTCACGTACAGCTGTTATGCACTTTTTTAGGATGGGGTCAAAATTGACCCATTGAAATCTTCAGGCCATATTCATTCCTCTTAAATCATGGATGCACCCTCATTAATTTTGTGTTTCATTTCCCTCTTTCCTTTTATCTCCTTCTTAAAAAATTGACCTTATCTTCCCTTTTTTTCTAATATTATATTCTTAAAAAAACCGTCATGCCTCAAAAGTATACCCAATCCATGTGGTCCTCCTTTTCCGTAGTGTTGTATATTGGATATTCATGTCAATGCGGTCTACAATGATGAGGGTAGAGAAAGAAACTTTGCACTTCCACATCAAGATTTAATACATCACACAACCATGGTTTCAATATTGCGTATCATCATCAGGTATTAAATCTTTATGTGGAAGTGCATAGTTTCTTTTTCTACCCCCATAATGAAGGAATTCCATAAAATGAAGCCTGAAGTTATTACGCCTACAATCAAATACAATTATTTGATGAAGGATTGTAATAATCTAAGTAAACTTATAATGTTTAATGAGGCATATTTTTAATAACTATATGAAAACGTTTTATGATCTCAGTACCAATGAAATTTTCGTTAAACAGCAATTAACTTAAATAAACGTTTTTTATATCTCGCAGAAAAGTTTCGAATACATTTTTTTAAACTCATATTGGATTTTTAACCTCGATGGTCCTTATGTCAAATATGTCGACTTCAAATCATTAGATTTCCCGATCAATTTCTTAACGATTTTTAATTTTGAACGGTGCCCATAAGGTTTAGATCACCTGTCTCGGGATGAACTGAATACCCTGAGTGGTTTCATAAATATTTAAATCAGTATACATATGAGGGTCATCCGGAAAGTAGTGCCCGTTCGTGCCGCATGAAGTGCTGACGACGCGAGTAGCCGCTGGACGAGGTCAGATAGCTTCAGTGGCTTGTCTGCCTTCTCTGAGCCAAGTTGCGTGACGCTAGCATTGCCTGTGTTGTTTCTGTGATTGTTTACAATGTTTAAAAAAATTGAGAACGCCGCCAGTTGTGAAGTGAGGGCAGTGATTAAATTCCTCAATGCAAGAAACGTTCGCCCATGTGATATTCATCGCCAATTAAAGGAGGTGTATGGAGACAATGTAATGGACGAGTCGTCTGTTCGGCGGTGGTGTCGCAACTTCAACATGGGGAGGGGGAACACACACGACGATGAGCGTTCGGGGAGACCGTCTGTCATTACAGACCAACTGGTGAGCTCAGTTGACGAATTCGTGAGGAACGATCGGCGCGTCACAATTGATGACATCTGTGAGCATTTTCCCAATGTTTCTCGAACAATTGTTCATGAAATTGTTAAACACCATCTGCATTATGCAAAAATTTGTGCAAGATGGGTCCCTCGCGTATCTCAATGAGCTGGCGGCGAAGGACTATGCAGCAGGAATACAGAAACTTGTCACACGTTATGACAAATGCCTTAATTTGCTTGGAGATTATGTTGAGAAGTAGTTTAAAGTATCCTCTTTCAAATAAAATTTTTTATGTTTGTTAATATTTACTTTTGTCTTTTTATTTCACGAACGGGTACTAATTTCCGGATGACCCTCGTATATAGGCGGAATCGGTCATGTTTTTGTTTCTTTTAACATCTACTGCCCTCTTACATCTCCGATTCCACTGTAACTGAATTTTTCTCAAGATGGGGCTTAACTCAATGAATTTCTTATAAACCAGAACCGTAGGTTAGACTTATAAAAAAAGCCTTGGGGGCATTCTCGTTAAAATGTTTACAAACACACAATTAATGCCCATTCGCACACCCGTTTTCAACCCGGAAATTAGTTCCTCCTTATGAATTAAAGCCTAATGAATAATTTTGATGCTCAAAAACTCAAAGGAACGAAGTTTCATGAAAAAAACTTGTAGCCACTCCAATGAGACGAGTTTTAAGTCATTCTGTCCTTCCTTTACCCTGTCCTACAAAACTATTTTGGTCACCAGATCGCTTTAGACGACCTTGATCAAGGAGAAGGAAAAATAATTCTCGAAAAATATTTTAGAGGATTCGCCGTTACCGTGCAAACATTATGGGGGAATGAAATCACGGAAATGGCAACCTGTGTGCATGCGAAGGATTTTTTAAAAGTTCCTCCTTCTATTACTGTCGATGATCGGCGTTAATTCTTTATTTTTTTACTTTTATACATTGTTGAAACATCCCTTTGGCTTCCTCAATTTCTTCGCTCCTATCCAGCTCTCTTTTTCTTTCACTCATGATCGCATTCGGTGATCTTAAAAGACTTTTTTTGTTTCTCCAAAGTGTACCTTCCACCCCTCCCTAGTCATCAATGTTTTCTCATCATCATTCACCGTGCTCTACGCCGTCATCTTTGTCTTATTTATGAAATTGAAATGGATCCAGGGGGACGAGAAGACCGGTGGGGGCTGGGCGCAAAGAAATGGCACTCCAGACCCCTTCTTGGGCGAGGAGGTAGGAAGCTGAGCCTCTTACTGGTGGAAGAGGAAATGAAAGAGACACGCTAGGTGGTGAAAACGAGATGAGAGGTCGAGTTTTGATGTCATCTAAGAGTCTTGTCACTACTACGTATAGAGTTTCTTTCTTATTTGATCACATTTACCGTGTGCTGTTTAATTCATAGGTGTTTCCGTCTCAATGTCGTTCATAACCGTGACTCAGAGCGAAGTTTCAGATCATGTTTTAATCTATGCCTTTGGAATTAATTTTGCTCTCCGACCTGATTGATACCAACGAGAGGGCAAACAGTTTGCGATGAAGTACCACTTTTTAGCGAATTTATTCAAAATGATTGAAATTCAAATTGATTTGTGGAAATATTTTATCGTAAAACCCGATGGAGGATTGAAAGGTGTAGGAAAGGTGTAACATCTGGAGGAATAAATATAAGTGAATAGGTTAAGCATTAGTGAACATTCCTATTCATGACTGAAACATAGACAAAAGTATGTCTCTAGAATACGAAATAAGAAAACACGAGTCATGCTTTTCTTTAGTGTAAAAAAGTGATTTTATCCCAATGCTACTATAGATATACACTACAGTTGGAGGTTTTTTTCACACATCTGCCTAGTTTTTATTGCTTTTCGTCATTGAATGAGAATGGGTTGCATGCTAGCAGAATAATTTAGAAGTACATATGCAAAACTTAATCTGGGTGGAAAGGAAACTAAATGAAGAAATATGAGGAACGTTGTGAGGAGTTTTGGGTAGGAGAGACGAATAAGTAAGGAAAAGTTTATCAAAGAGGTAATGAGATGCGAAGCGGCAAGATGTTTGAAGGTAATCGAAAGAAACTTTTCGGTTAGATGGAGAGAGGAAAGTTATGGATAGTCATTTTGGGTGGCATTGAGTTGTCTGAAGTTATGAAAACCTGAAGGGAGTAATAACTTAGATAAAGTTTTTGGTGTTGCCTCGTTGGTAATCGTTAACCCTTGAGGGTGTCTACAAGTTTTTTAATTAGAGTCAAACTCGATTGTAAAGATGTTCAAGGGATCGAAGACTATTGCTTGTTGTTCATCGATCGCCGTTCCTCGATTCATCTTGTGCTTGCAGCAATATTATTCATTTACAGTCAATCGCTGTTTTTCCACTCTCTCTCTCTCCCTTACTCACAAACTAGCACGCTTACGAATGTTTACTTTTTCAGAGCTAAAAAAAAAAGATCAGCATGAATTGTAAATTTAGATTCGCTGTGAATGCCGAGTAAAATGTATTTAAAATGAAATTAAGAAATATCTATCGCCAGGAATGCGGAAACCGACATGAAAGGAAGAAAAGAGCCAGGAAAGAGGCATAGGCAGGCAAGGCCGTTCGTGGGGGGACCCACTAATACTTAGACCTTAGCTCTCGGCGTGACAGCCTAGCATATACTCTTTCATTGGCAAAATATTTGCTCGTTATACCCGAAAGACTCTTTGCTCAAGGAGTCGTTTCAATCATGATTATGTTGCTCACTAAAGGTGCAATTCCCAACCAAATATTTTCCTGTGTGCTCACTAAAATCGATCTCTCATTATAAATGTGTTAGACTGTAACTGCAACGAGCAACAAAATGATCATGTATCCTTTTAGATTTAGTTAGCGCAAAAACTCAAGTGCGATACTGGATGAGATGATAAAAATCCGACCGTCCGTTTTTACCATTAAGATATACGCAATTGGACGGATTCCATGGCACCACTCCTGAGACGGCAGTACACTCCTCGAAAGGATTAACTTACGAAACTCTGGGAAGTGAATACATTGCAACAGTTTACCCTGCGATAAGATCTTCGCGTGCGCCGTCTTTATCAGAAGCTTCTTAGATATTAATTTGTAATATATGGCAGATTACTTTTTGACGTTGGTACTACACGTGTTCCGAATAGAGCAGTGACTTGCGATGGCACTGTTCACTACAGTGATGGATTGAGCCCGAATGCTTATTATTTTCTTAGCCTGTCTTACGTATTATCTGTCGTGAGTATCTGTGTACAAAATCATTCTCTTAATTTTTACCCATTTACCGTGAGATGAAATAAAAAGAGACTGGCACTCCAAGCTTTCGTACAGCATGACTACTTCCCAGTTATGGTCCACAGAAGATTTGGGTATAGCGGGCTCCTACTTAATGACTTTTCTCTAGCACAAATGGCTCGTCTCCTCAGAGAGCTTTTCGCACCTCTAATTATAAGCTACTGTGGTTATAAAGACTTCTTCCCCTCCCAAACAAACCGTTAGAACTCGGCGCAGTCGTTACTCAAGCCTTATTTAAGGGATTTTCTTTCCTACTTTCTTCTCAGCTACTTCTTAATTTCGCTATAGCATTAGGATTAATTGTTATCATCTTTTAATGGAAGAACAACCTAATTTCCAGGTTTGTTTGACTATTGTTTTCCCTCGGATTTTCTTCTTTTCACTTAGGTGTTCATGCTCAAATCGCCACATACAAATGAAATATTGTTTAATTCCAACACAGCTTTTATTATTTTTACTTCTGAGGGGTTATATTAGGGTAAATATGGTGATGTACGCAATCAAGTAGTAACACATTTACATTTCGAGTTTCGTTGAATGGAAATGTATTTTTCTGGAAAATAACGCATGAACTTTGTAATAATTAATCCAATAATGTCGCCCATCAAAGAATATCTAAAAAGATTTTGTTTATTTCAAATGACATGTACTTTTTTACCAGTTTAACTGCATTAATGAATAAAATGCCTGAATTTAGGGCTAAGTATTGTCTAACAAGATTTTGCGTTCCACGGTCCGCTGGGTAGTATTTAGCAGGTATAATGCCGCTCTGTTATGGAAAATATCCACGAGAAAACCTGGAGAAAGTCTTGAATTGGGTGGGCAAACTTATAATGATGAAGTATCAATGTTTTTAAGGGGAAAAATGGTTGACTGTGGAGGTAAAAATGTTGGGTATTGCTTAGAAACCGAACGCCATTTGTTTCTACATGCCTCTAAGAAAGGATACATAGTTGCAGTTCAGTAAAATTAATCCAGGTGTTGCTGTGTATTTCTTGAACATTTGAAATATCCATTATATTACATTCTAGTTCTGTAACAAGGTATTAATATAAGTTGGGCAAGTTGTAAAGCAGCATTCCTTATATTCAATGCCACAATTTCAGCTATTGCAACGCACATAATTACTGTAGAAGGACTGTGAGCCCTTGCAAAACGAAGAAACAAGGTAGAATGTGGGACATAAATGGACCCTTTGACATGCATTCATATCTGTGTGGTTTGTGTAGCGTCAACTATAAGCCGGGAAGGACTTATTCAAGCAAATAATCATGGGCATGTCTTTGTTCAGTACTCCATAGTGTATTTTAATGTTTTTTTCTAGTTCTAAGATGAAGAGAATTTCAATTAAAAAGCAAATGCCTTCCACTGTCTGAGCTAAACCCAAGAAGTTTTGCACCGCCGTTTTCCTCTTCAAATTTTCACGTTTGTAGTGATAGTTATGCTACAATAAGTTCTGTCACCCGAAGGTGGGCTTTCATAGGAAAGACTGAAGCTCACCTAAAAGTAAACATTTAGTCAAAAGTCATGTGAAATCTTCAAAATCAAGATTTAATGGAGACTATTCCATACCTATTCTGGGTTCCCCTTAAAGTTTTACCCGTAAAACCTTACCTCTCGACCATGTCCAGCGGCAACACCCCACAGCTACCCGACCAACTGCCGAGCGCTCATCCAACTGGATGGGATTGTATTAATCTTAATACCTACCATAAATACTCCTATTTTGTCCGTGGAATGCTTAAAACGATTATGTTGATTCATTACGATTTTCTTCATGGACATAATGCAATATGTTTAATGTTCGTTTTTCACAAAATAAGTACGGAAATAACGTCTTCTGTGGGATACGTAAAACGATTCTGTTGGTTCGTTACGATTGTCTTAATTGACACAATGCAATATGTTTAATTACATAAATAAGTTATTGGTGTGCAACTGATGTTTTATTTTATTACTTGATATTCGTTTTTTTTTAAAAGTATGGAAAAAGCGTTGTGCCGGACAGCTCAAACTCTCTATCTGGGTAAATTCCTGTCCATCTAGGTTTCAAAATGTGGCTTCTTATCATACTTATCCACATCATATAACTCCAGCCTTTTATTGTAAAATTTTTGAAAGTTTTACCTATTGTTAAATTGTGAAACGTTTTGAATATATCTATTTTATGATGTTGAATTGGTAGATCACCATGCACTTTCGTATGCCACAAATTAATTTATAACGCTTGAATTTGGTGTGACCCCCATTAACACGACTTTTGAATTAGGAAATTTATCATTGGTAATTTGCGTTCCTATTTTTTCCCCGAAAATTTTGTTTGCAATAGCTCTCATTCTCTTGTCGCAACAGAATTGAAAAATATTCCTGGTCTCTTTAAAATCATATCGAATTATTATTGATTGAAACTTTCCGCAATTTGTTCCAAATGCTTAAAACTTCATCGTAACATGGGATAGCTATTGTGGAATAATACATCTTATTCACTTTGATCCATTAAACGCACGCTCCTCGCAAAATCATCACCAGATCATTTATAATAGCCAAGAATAAAAATTTCCGTTCAGCGAATTTTTTTTTACTACTCCAACATTGCGACTGTAGAGCACAGATCATCCAAATCCATGTTGTGCCTTTGACGACCTAAAGTAATGAAATAAATTCAAATTAGAAAATCTGGTGGGACCCATTTGACAAAAAAATTCTTCTCGGTCCAGAGGTAACTCATAAATTTAAATGAACCGTTTAATATTTAACGTTATCGTCTGCCTTTCATTATTTAATCCGGGGCGCGTGAATTTTATCTGTAGCCCTTCAAACGTCCAGTTAGAGAGCCGTGTATCAATGCTTTCAATATGGCAGGAAGTAGACGAGAACCACTGCTTTCAGTGATTTGTTGTTTCCTCACCATTATTTTTTTCTCATTCCTATTGCCGTGTTCAGATATCAAGTGATCCATACTTGGTGGATAAAAAACTTTAGATTGAATAATAGACTTTATCTAAGTGAATTACTTCTACGTTTTATCATGCAAAAACTATCATATCAGTTGATGTCTTAGGATATCCATTTCTGTTCGATTTATGTACTTGTAACTTCAAATTTGGATTCAGTGGAATAGCAGGGAAGATAGCGGTCCTTGGCCAAAGGCTGGGAATAAGGAAAAGCAGCTGCCAACTGGCGCTGAGCAAGTTTTTATACGCTTATCAATCCGACATAGAATAAATGGGTTTATTTTAGAGTGTTAAGATTTTCGGTGTGACATATTAAAATGCAATCCTGTTTTCATTTGATTAAGAGAAAAATACTCTCTGTCAACATTTGATTTCTCTATTATTACCTTGTGGGTAATATCTAAATCTGTTTACTAATGAAGTGAAAACAAGTTTATTAAATTGCACCCTTTGTTGTATAGGATGTATGGTAAATCAAATAAATCCGAAAATACCCTCAAAGATTTAATTAGCACCATTGTGTGAACGTGCCCTTTAAATTATACCAACCTGCTTCTAAACGATGGGCATTTTCCACCAAAAGGTTTTGATGGCATCCAGTCTGTGAAGTTTTCAACACTAGGTACATCTGCTTTGATTTCACATTAAATGCGGACTAAACCCTACATTCGTCTCTTACCTTTACATCCCCATGTTAAGAAAAGGAATATAATGATCCAGGCTCAAAAAATCTACGTGGAAATTATGCATATTCCAGTCATTTCACGGCACGGATTATACTGCCCTCACTAGAAACAATTAGTTTATAATGCATTTTCGGTTCCTTTGGACCCTGTGAGAATAATTAAAAAAATAAATGAAGCAATACTCCAAATTTTATTTTCCAATTTAGGCTACCGCAGATTATTATCATTTAATCATATTTCCCTGAAATAAAGCTTCGAAGATATGCCTGGCAAATAAACTGGAGAGCGAAATATAATTTAGTCTCTTCACCTCTTTCATCATTTCATCCACCCAAGATAATTAAAATGATTTCCTATTGGGATGGAGGAAGAATATCTCATTTAATGCTTTTTGCTCAATTGCAATAAACATCCAACTCTTCCTCAATGTAGAAAGCATTCGGGTATCGCAAATGACATCCGTAGGAGATAATTTCGATATATCCGCTTTAAACGATCGATTGCTCACGAAAATTAGCGTATCGCTCTGTTTTATGGGTTACCTCGTGAACTATCCTCCTTAAGCATGTCCTTAAAGAATTGCGAAAAGGACCTTTGAGTTTGGGGTTGGGATGAGAGGCATTGGAAGGGGGGGAGAGTGGAACTTCGATGTAACGTGAATGAGGGATGAGATTGAAGGTGAAGTTTGAGCATGGGGCGGCGAAGGATGAGGGAGATTATGGTAACCACCAGCATCATAATCCTTTCAAGGGTCATATAATACGATTCCGCTGGGTGTAACGACACGATTGTTATTCACAGCCCCTCCCCAGAGTGACATTGACCTTTCCTGTAGTTACTCGTCTCCATTCCTCCCTCCTCGCACCCAAAAGTGACAGGTCCCATACCCCAGACACAATTCCGTCCTTGCAAAGTCATTCGTCTGCCGTTAAGGGATCGTAACCTTCGGCCTGGAAATCGAAACGTCTATTCAATGGTTATTGCACGCGTGTTTTGCGTGCTAATTTCTCCAGGTTTTAACTGAAAGTCTCAAGATGGTGGAAGATCGGTGTTGACTCTGTCTTTTTGTGCCAGTTTAATTAACTGCATTTTTTTCGTGGGTGGGAAATAAATCTTCTATTTCTTGATCGCTAACGACGTCAATTATTTAAGTCGAACTGCTACGTCTTAGGTTATCTGCGTGACCTTTTAGCACATTGCTGCACATTTCAATCGGCGTTTTAGTATATCGGGTCGAGCTTTTGGCTGTCTACTTGAATTTAGGAGGGGGATGCCCCTGGGCACTCCCGACTAATCCGGTGGTGTGCGATTTTCTGGCCACCAGAAGTTCCTGGAAGTCCTCGCGCGGAAGGGAAAAGGAACTTTCCACTCTACCCTGGATGTTTGATTTTCACACTCCTTAGAGTTAAGGACGAGGTGAGCTCTTTCCACACCTTTCAAACCAATCTGCCAACTGATGACTCTGATTTTGGTCGGATTAGGACAAAGATAGGAGAGCGCTATGTGGAGGAGGAAGAGAGGAAAAAAGGTTTATACCATGGTGTTATAAGCCTCAAGTAATAACGAATGGTGACGCGCAAGGGGCATACATATATCAAAGACACTGAACATTTGTATTTTATAACTTTTTATCCCTCTACCCTATTTTTACTTTACATTTTTAGGACAAACCGTAAAATTTTTACGTCTATAGTTTTGTAGGGGAGAAGAGACAGGTGATGGGTTAATATCATTGCTATGGGTATGAGGGAAGAAAAAGTGAATGTACGGAAAGGAGGGATTAAAGAAGGGGAGGAGAAGCTCCTTGGCTGTAGTTTCAATGTTCCTCAGTTATATTTGGTTGCTTTTATTTTAAATATATTATTTCAAGATCATGGTCAGGGTTGTTTAGGGCTTTGTGAAATTGTTAAAGTTTTAGCGGTAATTGTCATGAACACAATTGCTCATAATATTCATAATTTCCACCTAATGATGGTCAAGTTTTCATTCTTTTTTTAATAGATGTTGTTGAATAATTAAATGCTCTATGAATTCTATGGTTGTCGGCTCAACTTGATGGAACTTCATGATGAAAAGTGAATGATAATGATGATGCCCAGTATTAGAAGAAATCGATCTTTTTAAAATAAAAACAAATGGAACTTACAAAGTTATTATTATTCACTTTGAATGCTATATATTGACAACTCTCAACAAGTTAGCAAGATAAGGTCAAATTCATGAATATTGAAAAAATTTCCTGTATAACCTTTCGAATCAAGAACTTGGAAGTTTCATAACTAACTGAAAATCAAAAGTTTTCATACATCCACAGTAATTGCCCTGAATTTGGTTTTGAAAAGTAAGGGCAGAGTTTACTCCCCAAGCAAAATCTTAAGACGTGTGAAACTCATACATTCAGGGTAGGCGTGGACCGCTACCTTTCCCTGTGAACCGCCATTCGGTTCCGCAGGAAGTACTTGGGACCAGAAAAGTTCACACCGCTAAGATCTGTAAGTATGATTTTCCAAGGCTATCGAAATGGGATTTGAACCCGGGACACAGTCCGGTTAGCAGCCGGCTGTTGACGGGGGTCCCAGCTTAATTCCACCCGCTAAATAAGTTTAAACACAGACTAAAGGTGTCGATGCAGAAACCCCTTTTTCACATCGCCCGGGGGTCGGCGTGTAGTACTTGAGATACTTTCCTGGCGGCACACAAACAGAGGGCGGGGGGACAATCGAATTATCCCCGAGTAGAAGCTGGGAATCGTAATCCAGGCCATACGAATTTGGAATCTGAAAGTCTCCATCCTCTCCGTACTGGCCGAGTCCATGTGAAGGTTAGAGAGTTAAGTGTAGCGTACTTGCACGTATCTAGATTAATTACGCCATCAGTCGCGCATGAGATATGGCAGCCATCCATGATTTACAACTGTACTTAAAATTTTATCAGTTTTGCTTGCGGGCGCGTGCTCTCGCGACAATTAATTTCCACGGAGTGTGCTATTTTCCATCCGTTGAGCTCAATAGTTTTGAAACAGTGTGAAACAATTGAGAAATCGTACCTCACAGTCGCTTTAAAGTTTGTGTTTCTCTACAGATTCTCGGTTGAGTTTCCGAAAAATTAGGGCAAGTGGGCTCGCGCTTTCTTCGGCAACTCTTTAAAAGTTAGGGACACATTTTATTGTCAGAGCTGTAGAGATTTTTTTGGAATCGTTATTATTAAGTTATGATTTTAAATATCGAGTGCGGAATAATGGGCAGTGATTATATTTACTTTTTCGATTGCATCTCAGCTATTAAAATGTTTATGTTCAAATTGCTTACTACTTCTTTGATTCCAATCGGGGAAAAGATTTTGAAAGAAAATTATGACACGAGCTTTAAAAAAATCGTTATTTTTACTTACATATACCAGTAGACAATTGAATTCTATTCGAATGTAAGTTTTTCGATGAATTTTCAAAACCGTAAACCTGTTACTCGTTTCACAAAATATACAATTATGTTTATCCAAAGGAAATTTTTTACAAAATTAATATTTCAAACAACTTTTTGCACGGGTTCAATTTCTGTCTAAATCAAAACCACAAAGTCTAGCAACCTACTCTCTACATCAGGTCCTTCTAAATCTCTGAGTACTTCCTTCCTCCCTTCGTCCCGTCCAACATCCTTGTCCTGTTACTGCCCTTTCCTCGTTTGCCTGACATTCTCCCCTCTATCACAGTCTTCAACATCCCACTGCCGGTCAACACCCCCTTCATCCACTTTTCCTTCCTCCATAGGATTGCTCCCAACAAACCCCTCTCTTCGCCCACCATACCAAGTACTTCCTCGTTTGTTTTCTTCTCTGTCCATTTCACCTTCTCCATTCTTCTCCACACACACATTTCAAAAGCATCCAGTCTACGTCTATCCTCCTGCTTCAATGACCACGTTTCCGCGCCGTACATAGCTACGCTCCATATCAAAGTTTTTTACGAATCTTTTCCTAATATCCTTACTCAATAATAATAATTATATATATATATATATATACATATATATATATATATACATATATATATATATATATATATATATATATATATAAACAGCGTATAACTATTTCTGAACTAGTAAAATAATGTTTTACTCTAAGAGGACCCTGTTAACACTCAGGTGCCATCGAATCTGCACTCGGTTATACCTACTTATTCCTCATCGTGTATCAAAGATTCCAGCCGTGGAGTGAAGCCTTTTTCAACCATTCAAGTAACCAGTATCATATTCAACCATAATTTAGCTAATTACTCGGAAGTACGTTCATTCAACTGTTTGAATAATCATGGTAGACGAGAAAATGGCTTAATCAGGTCACATATTTACGCAATTTGAAAGTAATTAATCAGATTACTAAACAACCCCATTTATATTTTCCTGTTTGGTTGCTTGACTTAGATATCATTTAGACATTTTAATTGAGGCATTTTAAAGAACTGCCTATGCTTTCAAAGCAATTTGAAGAAACCATCTTTTTTCCGTAATTTTTCATCTCGATTCAAAAAATTGATATCTCTTCCTGAAATATTTCTCGTTGGAAATTAAAATGGCAATTCTTTCAATGAGTCTTGTTGAAATTGAATGACTTAAAGATGATTTGTTATTCAAAACTAAAGCAGGTTAATAGTTTTATGTCATTCATGGAACCTTGAGGTAGAATACTCAATCAGACGTGCTGAATGAATAGTGAGCATATATTTTTGTATTTGAGTGATTTATCATGCAAAAGTGTATTTTTTGTTATTCTAGCTTTATAGGTTAATGTGTTATGAATATGTAGTACACGGTTTTTGACTCTAATATTACGTTAGGGACAGTCGTTACAAGTTGATGCATGTTCAATTCGCCTGTGTTAGGTCATTGAAAAATTTTTCCCCGCAAGTGTTGAAGGTGTGTTCAATAAATTACGGGGATTCAAGTTTTTTGGAAAGAATTTTATTTATTCGTCTTTGTCAATGTTATCCCTATGGTAGTAGTCACCATTATATATTATACACTTATGCCCAAATCACTTAAATCTCGAAAATATTTGGAACTCGATCTTTTACCTAGTTTTTAGCTCTCTTAGCGGTGCGTTTTTAGTCTCATCTATGCTTGGAAATGACGAATTAATCTTCTTACGACCTCTTTTTAGACTGACTATTTTAGACTGACCTTCAAAGTTATCTTTATTTTTAGGAACAGAAAACAGTCACACGGGGCCATGTCTGGCGAATATGAACACTATGACATCATTTCAGTGCTGTTTTTGACCCATAATTCACGAATTAGCAGTGTGAGCAGGTGCCTTATCGGGGTGTTGCAAAAGCCATGCATTGTTTCGCCACAAATACGGGCGTTTTTTCGTATTGCTTCACACAAAACTTGTAAGTAGTACTCGCTATTGATCGTTTGAACTTGTAGCAAGAATTCATGGTGCCCTTTACCGTGCGCTATACACTATGCGAAATTCTAAGAATCCCATTCATTTTTTTGAACACACCTCGTTCATATAAATCTGCACAATACTCCGCAATCCGCCCCCTAAGAGTGTGACGGGGTTTGTTAGGGGAAAATTAATGTATTCAGAAATACTAGTTCATACGTGCTTGAAAATATATTGTCTAGTATACAAAAAACTTGAGCATACACATAAACACAAAATTTTACAAATCTTGCAATTATCAATAATTGTGTGTTTGGCTAGATTATTAAATTTTAATCTTTAATGTTCGGGCGCCTGGGTTCGATTTCGTATCCTGCGCGGGAAGAAGGATTGAATCTCTCTTTGAGAGTGTCTACCTCTCTATATTTTGTCCCGTTGGTTGAATACATCAATTAACATTTGGTGCCATAGTAATTTTCGTGGTGTCGCAAGAATAAGGTTTCCTTTATCTTCCTAAAAGCCTGGCCTGATCTCTTAGAGGGTCAAGAGGCTCTCGGTCCAAATACCCCCAACATAGCCTTCACGCTTACTCTCTTCTCGAGGCAATTTTCAAAGAAAACTATCGTATTTTCCCTGAACCTTATTTAATTCCTTAATTAACACCTTCTCCCATGATTCCCCGATACTTTCCGCATATTACAAAATGTGGCCTGACTAAAGCGTGGTAACACCTCTCTCATACTCCTTCATTACATTTGCCTACAACTCTTCTGTTGAAACCCAGCTTCTTTAAGGCCGACTCACGCATATAGTATTTCTTATGTGAGTGACTCATGAGGGTTTTAATGTCAGATTAACTCCTTTGACCTTTCCTGAAATTCTTAATCCAATTCCGTCTGTTTTATGATCTAATTTTTACACTGAGAAACAAGAATAAAAGACATAGAGCTTAGCCTGACCTATAGGGAGGATGAGGGGCACTCATCTCTTTCACGAGATATTCATCAACAACATTCATCATTTACGATCATGCATTGTGACTGTATCGTGGTCCATGCTGTGGTATAACATCCAGCCTTTTTTTTTTAAATATGCCCTCTTGCAATTGGTATGATCTTGCAATATATTCATTAATTTACCTATCGTATTATGTAAAAGGGGGTACGCGGTAGTCAAGGGGTAGAGCACAGGAGGACCCGGGTTCGATTCCCGGGCAAGTCTCTCTGGCCAACCTCAGCTGTGTGATTCTTTGGATACCAAATCTTCCTGGGAAACCATAACTGGCACAGGGAAAGAAACTGCCCCCCTACCCTGATGTGTGAATTTCACACGCCGTCGGGCTTAGTACTGGGTGAACTCTGCTAACACCTAAACCGAAATTCGGGTTGATTACTGTGTTTATGGTTTATTATGTGAAGGCATATTTGGCCGCCGGAACAGCAGAAATTCCACAATTGCGTGTAGAAAATAATTATCATAAATATGCCAAGTTTTTCAGCGATAGCAATCGGTTCTATTATTAATCTAGTAGATACCAGATAAATTTTCGTGGATAATGTACTGGCTACCCACCATGAGGGCTCGGGTGTGAACCCCGGATGTGGCAAGAGTTTTTGATGTTATCCAGATTGGGGTGGGGCATTTAATTGTAGATCCCTCGGTACCTGTTGTCAAGACTAGGAAAATTCCGACGCCGGTTTCCTCTCCACCCTTCCTCCTCGTTCCTTGAACATCCTACCCCAACCACGAAAGTACCCACCTCTCCCTAATAGCAATGAGCCATAATAATCTACTGGTAATCTTCCCTAGTGACCATTGCTATTACTGATGCAATTTGTGTACCTGGTACGTATGTATTTACTGATTCAATCACAACCTTAGCTATTATCATCATGATTTTTCCTCAGTACATATGCTCGCTCGCGCTTATCGGGCTTACTTTACTGGAAACTTCAATGGAACTGCATCTGAAAATTGAAATAAGGGTCGAAAAATGTTCCGTCGATACGAGTTGGAGGTAAATTTTCCTTCATCTTGCCTTACAGTGAGCGTAAACAGACCAAAAGATATAAGACGTAATAAAACTGGTCTTCAGCAGTGTTCCATACCAGGCTTGTCTAAATATGTTTTCTTTTCTCGCCAGCGGAAGGTAGTATAAGATTATTATAACGAGCAAGGGGTGAAACTATACCAATTTTATACTCGATGTAAAAAAGGAGTGAGCTGCCAACTCAGATCGCCTTAAATAGACGGGCCTGCTCAGCTACTACGCAAATGAAGGCAGAATCATCAACCCACGTAAATAAACGACCGATTGCTAGCGAAACAGCTCATCCATCAGAGGCATGAGCATGATTAGAATGGAGTCAAATAAAAGACAACTACGCCGACTTAAAACCGCGCGCCACATAGTAACCCACCCAATTCTCAGAACCGTTACCTCATAATTGGATTCAAGTAGTAGTAGTTTTGAGGGGAGGCGACCGACAGCTAAGGTCATTTGCGCCATAGGGGATGGACAGGAAAGGATGAAGGGTGGAGAGAAACCCGGCGTCGGCATTAGCCTACTCTTTACGAAAGGCGCCAAGGGGTCCGCAGTTTAACGTCCCATCCGACGGACGGCGTACTCACTCAAAGTGCCCTCCACAAAGCACCTCAAGTAGGGATCGAGATACCTCTGAAAAATATTCAACACCGCCGGGATTTGAACTTGGATTCAAATAGACAAACATAATATAACCACGTAATCGTGAAATTTTATTATTAGAATCTTCATTAATTTTATCCCATTGCCGGTCATTGCCGAAACGAACTTCTTTTAATTGATAATAATGATTCATAAAGCTCATTTTTAAACTGAAGTATGATAATTATAGCTTTACTACGTGTGTACTCCGTGAAGTAGTGCTATTTTTTCCATAGTGGGTTTGGGTTAGAAGGAGAGGGAACTCGGTCGTTGCGTTTGTTTCTTTGGTCTGCATCATATCATCTCACTAAGTTCACGTTGGAATTGTGAACTGGCCAAGAGATACTAAAGTAATGAAAAAAAACGCGCTTGGGCGTGGCGCTATCGAGGTCTCATAGGGATCTACGTATCAAATGGCAAGTTAAATGGACCTGCAGATCCGTCTAATCACCGGGGTTTTTTTTAATATGATCCCACCAAGGTATAACCTCGAAAGGAGCGGGCTGCTCTGTCCACCCTCTAGGTGAGGGCTGAGCGTACAAATATACCTAGTTTGCAACTATACGCACATATTACAAAACCCCAAGTTCCTCTTCAAATACATCCGGCTGTACTATCTCAAAATCAATGTTCAAATGTTAAAGTTATCTATGAAATTCAAGTCTGGAAAATTACTCTTAATCCTCAAAATATTTCAATTTATTCACACGTCCATATACACGTATTTATCACATTTATGTGTGCGATATAATTTTGCTAATTTTGGAATACTGGAAAAGTGGACCAGGGAATATATACCCCCGTATATATATATATATATATATATATATATATATACACACATATATATGTATACATATTTCGGTGTATGTGTGTGTGACCATTCAGACACACTGTTGGAGGAAACGTCGAGCTGTGGCACAAACGACAACACATAGTAAATATTACATATACACTTTTGAATCTTAGATACAAATAGAAAGGGCTTTAAAATTTGTATTTTCAATCATTTTCCTTTGTTCCAATAGTGTGGCATGGCAACGAAAACGTTAATTATAGATGCGTGTCTATTTTTTGTGTGTCAATTAAAAATTCTATGAGAGTATATTAGAAAACATTTTCTTCAGCGGGACTTGAACCACGGACCTTCGACTCGCCAAACTGATGATCTACTAATCAGCAAACTTATCTATTTATTTAACTAAATTGATTAAAGATTTTGCTGCTAGGAATCCGTACCCATCTACCATCCCCATCATCCATGTGTTTGACTTTTATGTTTTTTTTCCTATTCTTTCATCCGAATATACAACTATATCCACGTGAAATAAAATCGCCATGTGGCGGGTTTTCGTGATCTAGTGTTTTTATGTGTGTTTGTGTGTGTATACACACACACATAAACGTACATATATTCATAAATATATATTTCCCTCGGTATACTATCTTTGTAGAATATTGCGTAGTATTGAACCGCATTACCTGTCTACATGTATCCGTCACTGGATTGGAAAACTGTGTTCCACCGATCCTCTGAAGCAGAGATGTGGACGCTTAACTCTCAAGGGCGTAGTCGGTTATGAAAAACGTTTTTTTACGAAATAGCAGGGGTGATTGTTTCGTTAATGTGCCCAGCGGTTACGTGGTGTTTGCGACGACGGAATTCCGCCGTCAAGCCATTTATCCGAAGCCTTGAATCAAGATGCGTCGGCTATGGAGCGTTGGGTAATGGCACGTATGGGCGATGGCCAAACGGCCACGCGCAGCCTTAACAGCGCGAGCGTCATCTGTCGGTGACGTCTCCCCATCCTCGGAGCGAATGGCTGGGGTGGGGGATACAAGGGAGGAATATTGATTTATGGAGGGGGATGGCGGTGGGGTTTGGATATGGGGCCGCGGGGCATTTATAGGATGGGGGTGAGAAGGATTTATCGGCTATCCTTCAACGCCTCCTTCCACTCGAGTATCCCCGCGGTTCCCCTTGATCCATTCACTCAGACTCTCCCTCATCCTATTTGCGTATGCATCTCGAAAATAAAAGAAAGAATCGAAAACAAAAGCTATGGGTTTTTTTTCGGTTCTGTTTTTTCCTGAGCTCCTTTCGCTATCCACACTCCTGGAGACTTTTCTTAGCTGTCCCCGTGGTTACGTGTGGTCCCACTCACATCCCATTTCTGTGCATATAAGTCGTTAGTCCCGCAGTCGCACGCTGAGGGGTGGTACCGTCCTTCACTCCCCCGGAATTTCCCAAAGCTAACCTTCGTAATAGAGGAGTACTTTTGTTCAGCAGGATCCCACCAAGTTTTTCAATTGGTTCGAATAATTTAAGTGGTTTAGTCTTGTCACGGCAGGGTGTCGTAGGTGGGGTTCCATCCCGAGTAGTCCGGGCTAAGCTACTGAGCTCACCTGATTCAGAAGGGATTGCGAGAGCACCCAATGAGCTTTGAAGCAAGAATGTTTACTTTGTTTCCCTAACTGATTAAATGATGTATATTGCACTATTATACTAGGCTACGTTATCATATCAATCTACCCGGAGCGAATTTAAAAAGATACGTAGAAATTCTATCTGATAAATTCAGAAGGAAGTATTTTACGGGTTAGTAATGTTATAATATAGTATTATATATGTAATATTATATATATATATATATATACACACACACACACACACACACACACACGACACTTTTCTTAAAGTCTCACGGGCGTGAATATGAAGTTAGCACTAGTGGGCAAAGACAAAGCATAGAAACACACAAGAAAGAAAAGAAACTCACTAGGTTTCGAATTTTTGGTTGTCCACGCTAGGACTACCGAAAAAAAATATATATAATTATATTTATCCAACACACACACACATATAGTATACATATATATGTGTATATATATATACTATATATATATATATATATATATATATATATATATATATATATATATATACATATACATATATATGTTGGATGGGATATTTATGAAAACAGAGCATGCAAAAAATGAAACACACAGCACACATTCATTTTAATCCTCTGAATTGTTTTATCAAAGTCGCTTTACTCTATATATTTTAACGTGGTCTTGATGCTTAATGAGCCGAAAGTTTTCTCAAATATTATTTTCTCAGCCTTCAATTTTCATCCTGTGCCTTCTCCTCTGTGCCATCAGTCTGAGGAAGTAGTGCATATGAAGTCAACCCTTCCTCCTGGCTAAATCTCTCATACTCTCTTCCGTGTTATTCCTGTTCCCCCCGCACCCAGCCACGCTCTCCCCGAATATATTCGTTCGTTTGCAATTTTGATGCTTGATTAATTTTGCTCGTCGCAATTCAGCTGCATCCGTTCATGCAGCGCTTCACTTCCTCTCTTTGTTCATTGAAGCGTACCCTATTGCGAAGCAGGCGTTTTGTTTGGTGTTTTGTTTTTACGCCTCACAATAACCAGATGTTCGGTCATTTTCGCGGCATGTACGCAAGAGTCGAATTCTCTATTATTTCTGTAAGAGCTCACCCAATTTATGGATTAACTTAAATCAATCTATTTCAGAAAATGAAAAAAAATGGTTCTTACACTCCATGTTCCTGGGCCTTCGTGGGGATTATCTGTTCTGTGCATGTAGCAAGAAACATCGTTCTTTCGAAGTCTGGATTAATTTTACAGGAAACTGTAGTTTTAAATTCAGTTCCAATATTTCATTAATGATTCATGTAACACACTTTAAATTTTGCAAAATAATGAAATATTTTTGTCGGTTTTTCTATCTCAACCCGTGGATTCCAAGTAGGATATTGTTTCCACAATTTTTCATTTTTCTCATTCTGTAGTGGAGTTGAAACTTACTCCCGGTTGGATTGGCTTGAATTTTAAAAAAATATCATTCGTGGAGACTACATCGGTAAGGCTTTGTAAATATTTAATTTTAATTATTATTCAGTTTTTTAAATTTGCAGTCATGTGCTTAATAACTTTATTTTTATACATTACAACTGTAGTATAATCTTCATTATATATGATACGCAAATAATTAAGACAATCAATGCAACATGCAATTACAGACAATATTTATCATACGCCATAGTGATATGATCTTCATAATCTACAACAATAGTAGTATATCTGTAGTATAAATTAAAAATTTATAAATGGAATGCTCATTATGGTCCTGCAAAGCCAGTCAGTTCTGGCTTGACAGCAGGTACTGCATGAACAAAAATAATAGCTTAAAGTATAAAAAGAGACGTTTCAGGCGTGATATGGGGGAATATCATGATTAATTGAAAATAGCAATTTTCCACAGATAAAATTTAATACGACCGGTTTCAATGTAACTGCATCATTATCAGGTAACAGTAATCACTCAGAATCCAGTCTGTATGCTGAAAAGCAGGTAAGGTGATGACTGTTACCTGATGATGATGTATTTACATTGAAACCGGTCGTATTAAATTTTATTTGTGGAAAGTTGCTATCATCTACAAATATATTGAATGGGTTTATTTCATTGCATGAACGCCGTGAATGGATACACGCAATCGGGTATACGCTATATGGATACAAAAAAGAATTAAGGACTGTAAAAATCAATGATCAAATCGATGGATATCTACAAGCAAAGGCGTGAAACATTTATAAATATTCCGGCTTCAAATTAGATAGAGAGCTCTAGTGTTTATTTTCATTGATTCTCTCGTATCAGCATGGCAAGGCCTAGATTCAAACGGGGTAAATAAATAGCTTTTAGTCCTGCCCTGCATATTTGAGACTTATCATCAAGTGATATGGCAACGTGAGTTATAAAGTCAACAAGGGACTCCTCCTAAAGTCAATATATCGCGGAAATAACCGAGATTAGTTGACCCATATCGGATTACACGAATTTGACGTTTGCGATTAGGGTAATGTTGAAAAAAGTCCTCTCCTTCCCTGAAATAATAATCGTATATCCTGAATGAGGTAGCATTTGAGTACTGCTGTCGTCATTAAATACTAGTTAACGTTTAGGCCCTTGTAGGATTTTCTCATTGTTCTTATTTTCTCCCTCTGGACTCTTCTCTTGACTGAAATTTTATTTGGCGATCCATACAGCGTATGTGTAACAAATTGGTTTTCTGTGGATGGTAGATGGGGAACAAACTCAATCCATCTCACCCAGGACAATACTTTGGTTCGATTTTCAGCCCTCCTTCTCAAGTGCCATTTGGCGAAATTTCCATATATTTTTCCAATATTAATTATAAATAATTAGCTGCTCTTTTACGCTTTCCTTCTGTGCTAATTTTAATCATATCAATTCACTCCCGAGAACTTATATGAGGGTTTTTTCCACTACGTAATGGTGGCGTGGCTGGCTACGTGATGAAAAGCATTCATTGCTTATTTTCAAACTTCTAGTGCCACTAAACCAACTTGATATATACGAGGTCTGTTCAAACGGTATCACGACTTTTGTGTTTTTACAAACATTATTTATTATTCATGAATATCTATTTTGTCCCCTTCAAAGTGATCTCCATTAGATATTATACAATTGTGCCAACGTTTTTTCCAATCCTCGAAGCACTTCAAAAAATCATTTTTGTGATCTTGTTCAGCTCCTCATTCGATGCAGTCTTTATCTCGTAAATCGTAAATTAGTGTCGTCCTTTCATGGGCCTCTTCAGTTTCGGGAACAAGAAAAAGTCACTGGGGGCCAGATCTGGAGAAAACGATGGCTGCGGCATCATAGGTGTGTCGTTTTTGGCCATAACTTCCCGCATAAGTAACGATGCGTGAGCAGGGGTGTTGTCATGGTGCAAAAGCCAATTTTTGTTCTTCCACAAATCCTGGCGTTTTGGCGGATTGCTTCGCGCAAATTGCGCATAACTTGCAGGTAATATTCTTTATTTGCCGTTTTACCCTGTGGCAAGAACTCATTATGCATCATGCCCCTGCAATAGAAGAAATCTGTAAGCAAAACTTTCACATTCGACCGAACTTGCCGCGCTTTTATCGGTCTTGGCTCGTGCTGCAGCTTCCATTGGGATGATTGAGCTCTATTTTCCACGTTATCACCATGAACCCATTATTCGCCACCAGTAGTGACCCTCTGGAGCAAATTTGGGTCGTCGCGGACAGAGTCATTATCAATGTTAATGCGTTGCTGTTTTTGGTCGAAATTGAGCAATTTTGGTATGAATTTCACGGCGACCTGTGTCATGTCCAAATCATTGGTAAAAATCGAATGGCATGAGCCAATCGATATGTTTATGTCCTCAGCAACTTCTCTAACGGTGATTTGACGATTGGCCAATACTATTTTCTTCACTTCATCAATGTTTTCGTCTGTTGTTGACGTGCTAGGGCGTCCGACACGCTCTTCGTCCTTCACATCTTCTCGGCCCTCGGAGAACATTTTGTACCACCGATAAACGTTGCTTCGGGTCAAAGTAGCTTCCTTCTCCTTATGCCACAGTCAACATTCGGAATGCGTCCGCGCACTTAATTTCGTTTTACGCACAAAATTTGATACAGATTCATTAATCCATTTTTTGGAACAGGCAAAAATCGAAGACAAGCCAAAACAAGTCCCAGCAAACCAGCTGTCAAAAATTAACGGAACATTCAAAATGGCCAAACTTTTCGGCATAAAGTGAGAGACATAAGTGCCAACATATCGCCACAAAAAAATCTAAAATCAAAAAAACGTAACCCACGGAAATTTAAAATTCGCGATACTTTTTTAACAGACGCATGTTATGCTTGATAATTCAAACAAATTACGATAATTATACTTGCTCGATGAAATATTTAAAGTGATAAGAGTATATTAATGGAATGAAGATTTTGGGATGAGGTCATCGTAAAGGTTATTGTCAAGTTGTTAGCTATTATACGTTTTAAACGTAGGTTCTGAAACATATTTCATTCCATCGAAAAAAATATATGCATATCTGCATACCCATTGGGATGGATAAGGTAAAATAGAACTAATTTTTTACCCATATTTTAGGTAACTTACTCCCTTCTGCTAATTTCTTCCGCGCTGCCCTGTCCTCACCTACTTTATTCGTTCCTGTCGCATTCAGATGCAGTAGTTTGTGCTTTGTGTCGGCTGGTACATGGTTTCACATATTTTTTAAAAGAAATAATCGTAATTCGAATTTATCACTTCGACTTGGAGAAGCCTATCTGCAGTGGAAGGGTGGAATGTCTTCAGCAGAAGCCTCGCCACGACGTAGAACCTGGAAAAAGATTCCATTTCATATTTCCTCCGTCTAGCGCCCTCTTATGATGGTATAGATATGTCACCGCCGTCTTCTTCTATTCCATTTATACAAGCGGCGAACCAGGGGTGCCCGCAAGTGTCAGCTGCCACACTATAGATACTCGTAATTTGGCATGAACTCCTGGAGGCGAAAAATCCCTTAGCTTCCTAAACCCACAAAATAATCCCGTAGCTCCATTCGTGCAGTTAGACGGTGGACGTAATCATGAATATAGCGGAACATGAGTATAAGTTGAGAAAATATTTTTGCAGAATATATTTTATTGTATTGTGCTGTAACTAGTCATTGATATCTTACATCAGTTCATCAGCATCGGGACTAAATAATTGGATCAAATATCTGTGATCATATTTAATTTAAGCGGTATTCTACCGGGCTGGGGTAAGTTATTTGATAGACACTACATACTACTTTACTTCTAAGTTCTAACTCACTGACGCTATATATTCTTAAATCTAATTCTTCATATTACAGTAGCTCATTCTTTGCCTCTGCATATCTGTGCTTATAGGTTACCGTGAAAATGCTCGCGTGAGTGAGAACGAAATGGAACTGTCTTTCAAGTGTGAAACTGAAATTCATTGTTGTAAACAGTTGGATGAAACATTTCCACATATATTTCAGGATTCATTCCTCCTCTCAAAAATATTTTTAAAATGTTTAATTTAAGGCTCTCAAATGATTATTACGTGTCAATTGCCATCCGTGCTTTTCGGTGATTACGTGGAGACAATGGTCAAATAGGCATGGAAGGAACTGGAGATAGTAATTAAAATCGGTGGGGAATTAATAAAGTCAATGTGTTTTTCGAATTATCAAGCTAAGCGTATTGGATAATCTGGGAGATAGCAATGGAATTTGAGTGATTACCAACATTACAAAGGTCATGATTTTTTCGAGAAAGAAGAAAACTAAGTTAATCATTAAAATAAAATAGGGAACCATAAACTAAAGTAGGCCAAAGAAGGTAAACATCTAAGCCTATATCAGAAGTGATTTTGACAAAATTGGTCAAAGTAATAGAGGCGTAAGAAAGAGAAATCCGTCTGCCCAAAAGGTTTCCCAAGAAGGAGGGAATTAAAGAGAGTCGTTGAGTAAGAAAGTTAACAAAATATAAATGAAAACTTTGACGCGGAGGTTAGTTATTTACGATTTTGATACTAGGTCATTGAAACAGGACGATATGTGTGGATTGGAGGCTTTTGGCATTTAGGTGTGGAGAAAGATGGATGAGCTGAAGTGGACAGAAAGGAAAACAAATGAGGGGATGCTGGTTATGGTGGGAGTGGAGAGAGGTTAAAGGGGAATTCCAAAAAATGCTGGAAATATTGATGTGGAGAATTTAATTTGACGATAGAATGTTGAACTCTGTGATAGAGGTGAGAACTTAAGTACCCAAGGAAGGAATAGGAAAAGGATAGGCATGTTGGGCGAAATGAAGGGAGGACGGAAGTATGAGGAAGTGAAGAATAGATTATTTTAGCTTCGGGTTGTTTTGTTTTGAGAGGCTAAGAAATTTGTCGGTTTCAGTTCTTGTCCGTCCAAAACCTACCAGAAACGGTGAAATACCAAATAATAATGATAATAATAACAGTAATTATTACGTTGATCACAAAAATATTTTAACATTACAATTTCATGTCACCATAGTAAACCTGGTGTTGTAAATGTAGCCTACTTTTCGCATTCCCACCACATAAGGTTAAATTATCTCTTTTTAAGTGCTTTATGTAAGCGAGTAAGAGTTCATCATGAATAATCTCGATTTATCCCAATACGATTAAGAAATGAATTCGTAAATACGTTCCCATGAATACAGTATTGATGCTGTCATTAATTTTTAAAGATGATCGTTTGACCATATACTGAAATCTCTGCTTGTATATTGCGTTGTAATTCATTGAGTCGTTAAAAAAAAGGGATACAAATTATTTTGCGTGATTTTTTAAATGTTTTACTTATTCTCCTTTTAGGTTGATGCACTTTTTTCCAGTGTTTTTTTTCAACTTTTTTATGCATCCAAAAATAAGACTTTCAGAAGGTCCTCAAAATAGGGATTTGTGCTGACGATGACTTCCTCGTTCGACGTAAATCCTTTTTTGCCGAGGCATTTTTTCAAGATTGGAAATAAAAAAGTCATCAGGGGCCAAATCTGGCGAATACGGCAGATCCTGTAATGATTCGAACTTTAATACCAAAGTTTTCGCCATCAAAACTACGCAGATGTGAATTGCATTGTCTTGATGGAAGAGAATGTTTTTCTTTGCTAAATCAGGACTTTTTGGTGATAACGGTGCAATGAAGACGCATCATGCTCCCCAATGATCGTTTTTGCCAGTAATCAATGTAGATGATTTCGTGTGCATCCAAAAAAAACCGTGGCCATCTCCTTGTTCCTTGTTGCCTTTAGAAACCCACTATTTTGACTGTTCATTTTTCTCTGGTGTTTTTTTTATAGTAGTGTAGCTATGTTTCGTCCATAGTTATGCATCGAAGCAGAAACTGGTCAATATTGCGACGAAAAAGCGTCAAACCAGCTGCTGAATCGACCTTTCGATTTCGCTAATTCACTGCTGAGAACAAACGCGGCATCTATCTTGCCGAGATTTTTTTCAGACTCAATTCTTCGTGCAAAATTGAAACCACTGTATATGCCAATGGCCCCAAATATTTCACACACTTTGCTTAGTCGATCACTTGGGGCCATATCGTAGATTTTGTCACTCATTTCGGATGAAGTCACTTCCACTGGACGTCCCGAAAAATGTTCGTCATTTGTACGGCCACATTTAAACTCATTAATTCAATTGTACGAGTCGTAAATAGTCGCAAACTCAATATTATATATGATATGAACTTCATCCAACTCGAATTTGATCTCATTCGGTGTTAATCCACCTTTTAAATAGAATTATTTATTTATCGCCCCAAACTGAATTTTTTAATTGTTCTAAATAAGCAAAAGTTTGTTCCTTCAATTGACCATAAAAATGAAACCACGTGATGGTTATAGCCAAAATCTTAAGAGCAGTCCAGCGAGAGATAAGTTATAAGAGCAAATCTATTCAGATGGTACGAGCGCCATCTCTTGAATTTTTTTAAGGACTTGTTGAATCCCAGCGTATAATGATTTATGTAAGGTAAAATTACCTTTTTAACGTTTATCCGTGTTTCCTAATGATATCAACGCTTTATGAAGGTGGCTATTGGGTTCGATTCCCTCTACTGAATCTTTTTGCATTCTAAGATTAGATAAGATTCTTAGAGAAAAGTTTCCTAAGTTGTGGTTGGCAAAAATATTGCAGTTTGCAGAATTTGCGTCTCTTAATTGAAATTTTAGTCTAATTTTCCTTCTGCAAAGCGAAAGGTAATTCTCGTTTGATGTTTGTCTGGCTCTACGATCCAGTTATTGCTCTTAAAGCCCAATTTCCGTCAATCTCAACGAACGCTGATTTTCGGCCACCTCCTCAACCCCAACGGTTAGATATGAGACGGCTAATCACTTAAATTTTTCCCACTCCTGAAACGAATTGAATCGCGCAGATGCCGAGTTGCTCGTTTAGGCACCAATCGAACGGGAAATCGATCATCGCGGCAGCAGTAATGAATTTAGTTCCGCTGCGGGTTCGTTCTGCTCTCTCACATTTACGTTTGATCCTTTCGTCGTGTCAGCCTTCAATTTTTATTCGCCGATTGAAATGCTCGTCTTTTCCCTGGAAATATTCAAGAGATAGATCTGTGTGGCGCTGGACGCTCTTTGAATTTCGCACGCTATATACTTGCTCAACATTTTGCGTATCCTTCGATTTGTTTGTGGGTGCTACGTTGATATTGATGTGCTTAATTTTGCAATTTTCTTATCGTTTGAGCGATTCATGAAAAACCCCTCCAAGATTTTTAGAATTTATCAGGGATGACTTACATTTCTGATGAACTGGCTGTTAAGGTTTTCTACAAGGAAGTATCCCAAAAAAGCGGGTCCACCCCCGTCGGAGAATGGTTGGTCATTTCGCGTTCACGAGTGGTCATCATAGGTTCCAGCTCAGGTTTATAACCTGAGCTGGAACCTATGATGGCCACTCGTTCTGTGGTGTTGACTCTCGTGCTTTTGATCGAAGAAGTCGGCCAACCATATCGGAACGAAGTTATCTCAAAATACTACTTTTATCTTTAAAGAAAGTTTCTCTCCCGTCAACAACAGCCCGGCTAGCTCAGTCGGTAGAGCACGAGACTCTTAATCTCGGGGTCGTGGGTTCGAGCCCCACGTTGGGCGTTATTTTTTGTGTCAGTTAGTATGTTTATTTTGTTTTTCACTCTTGCTTGAAGAGTTAACAACTGTGATTCAATCCGAAGTTTCAGCCATTTCTGTCGGCAAGAGGAAATTCCGGCCTCACTTTTCAATTAGCCTTCAAATTTATCTTTCGATTCACCCTCCAGGTATAAGGAGCTTGTTTCTTTCGTTCCGATGCACGTTGTGTCAACATGAACAACATCTATACTTTCCGAAACTCCTTTTTTATCACATCATCTGCCACTTTGATGTCAAGCACATGACTCTAGAACAGGGTTTCAATGATTTCTATCCTTTTCTGGGTTGGTTTTCTAATGGTTCATATGCCTAATTCGTAGAATGCCGCCCTCCTCGTGGACCGTTTACGCTCTACTTCCTTGATTGTCAATTTATTTCCTTAAAGAATTATAGCTACTCTTTCGGAGTGGTCCCTCAATGAATTCCGAATATGGCGTGTGCGACTTCACTCATTTAAGTCAACTATTCAATCAGTTCCGTTTGAAATGCAGTCAATAATTAGGAACAGAAGTCACAAACACATAAAAGCCTATTTTTCTACACTTACCACATTTTACCACTGCTTTGCCTCCGTTAAAAGTTTTATCATACCAACGAAGTGATACTTTATATTGAGCTCTTACAATGACAGTATTTAAAAAAAATCACTCAAAACTGTAATGTAAACTGTGCGACATATTAAAAATATTTATTCATGAACAAATAATTTATGCCTCATCATTTTCAACCCTTATATACTCCCAATTAATGGCCCTTTGTCATTATGTAGGTTAACTATTAACAAAGCCGGATCTATTATTTCTCTTTATTTTTAATGCACTCATTATACCATAAACTGATCTATTATTCTTAACTCGAAAAGAAATTTCAGTACGCCGAAACTGTTGTTAAATCTCCATATTCACTCAACACTCCCTAAAATACCTTTGTAAATATTTAATCCCTTTAGGCTAACAACATCTCTAATGTTTTGTCGATCATTGTCGGCGAAGCGTTTAATATTAACGCTAGTCGATCGCCGTTGTGTTATGTAATTACCCATTGCGTTATCTACATTGATAACCGTGCCATATTGTAATATCTGTTAAATATTATTGTCTACCCTGATGAAAGTGGCTGGGACCACAGAAATATTTGTTGTAACACTAGTCGTCTTTATTTTGTTTGTAATTTGAATATGTAATCGTTATATGTGTGTATATATATATATTAGTATATATGTATATATATGTATATATATATATATATATGTATATATATATATATATATGTATATATATATATGTATATATATATATATGTATATATATATATATGTATGTGTATATATATATATATATATATATATATATATATATATATATATAATTTAAAAGGACACTCACACGGTAAATTGTTCGAGCTTTCGGCCATCTCAGAGGCCTTCAAGTGAGACATTGTAAGACACTGTTCGAGCTGTCAGAGGCCTTCTTCAAGTGAGACAGTGTAATCTCTGAGAGGGCCGAAATCTCGAACAATTTACCGTGTGAGAGTCCTTTTAAATGTTGCTATTCTATTCTATTTGTGTGTGTTAAATTGTGTCAGCCCATTATTGTGCCGCTCGTGTGAGTTTTTCCATGCTATGGATATATATATATATATATATGATTACTTACTTCTATATCTTCCGATGAAGACGGAGCAGAATTCCGTCGAAATGATCAATAAATAACGTGTGATTGATCTTTTTATGTGTTTCTATATTGTTTGTTGCTGTCCAATTTATTATTCAACACATCCGTGTTACGTCGACGAAATCATATATATATATATATATATATATACTACCTTGATCAAAAATTTCCCGGAATTTATTCAGAAAATTAAAAATACAAGTTTATTCATCTAAATCTATATTGTCCCCTTCAAAGTAATCCCCATCGACTGCAACACACTTATGCCAGCGCTTGATCCAATCCTCGAAACATTTTTTATATTCGGTTTTCGGTATGTCCATCAGTGCTTCCTGCGATTTTTCCATTACTTCCTCTCGGCTGCTAAAACGCGTTCCCCGTAATGGTTTTTTAACTCGATTGAACAGAAAGAAGTCACAGGGAGCCAAATCAGGTGAATTCGGTGGCTGTTGGATGGTATTTGTTGCATTTTTCGTCAAAAAATTACGAATAATGATAGCACTGTGCGACGGTGCGTTATCATGGTGCAAAATCCACGAGTTTTCTGCCCACATTTCTGGTCTCTTTCGGCGAATTGCTTCACGCAAACGTCTCATAACGCCCAAATAATACTCTTTGTTTACTGTCTGGCCTTCTGGCAAAAATTCATGATGCACTACACCGTTGTAATCCATGAAAACCGTCAGCATTGCCTTCTTTTTTGACTGAAAACGACGTGGTTTTTTTGGTCTCGGCTCATTTGGTGAACGCCATTCACTTGCCTGATGTCTGGATTGCGTGTCGTACTCATAAACCCACGTCTCGTCTCCAGTAATGATCCTTTTGATGAATGTGGGATCGGATTCAGCCTCGCAAATCATGTCTTTTGCGACGTCAACACGGTCTCTTTTTTGCATGAAATTGAGGTCTTTCGGCACCAACTTTGCTGCTACACGACGGAAACCCAAATCATTAACCACAATGTCTTGGGCGGATCCATAGGCAATGTTCAAGTCCTCCGCTATTTCTCTGATGGTTAATTTGCGGTTATTGACCAACATTTCTTTTACTTTATCAATTTTTTCACCGACTTTCGATGTCGATGGTCTGCCACTGCGTTCATCATCTTCGATTGACTCACGACCACTTCTGAACCGCTCGTGCCACTGGTAAACGACCGTTTTTTTTAGAGAATCGTTGCCGAAACACTTTTCCAACATTTCCAACGTCCGTGCGCCACTAAATCAGTTTTTTACGCAAAATTTAATACAAAATCGTTGTTGCAAATTTAAATCCATGTCTGCAATTGTAAAAAATCGCCAACACACACAGAGATAGATGTACTCTTGGCTACGTAACTTTTGCAAATGTCAAGTTATGACACTAAGATTTAAAGGGAATATCAACAACAGATGTACCAATTTAACAAAAAAAACAGAACTCAAATCGGAACGATGGGAGCGCCACACGGTGGTTATTCCGGGAACTTTTTGATCAAGGTAGTATATATATATATATATATATATATATATATATATACATACACATACACATGTACACAACACGTACGTGGACAAAGTACTCCTAATATTAGTTATGACGTGTTATTTTTATCGCGATATGTTTGCACTTGTTAATGTTATTGTTTTGAAGATTTTGCACCGTGACTTCATTAGTCAACGTATCGTCTTCGTTTATGTTTCAATGACGCGTGATTAAAAGTAATGCAAAACTCATTCAGACATACTTCATTCATAGGTACTAGGTAAATATACAGTTTTTGAGCCTTATGAGGATCATACAAATTTTTAAAAAGTGATCTGAAATTTATTTCGGTCTTGCTTTGTGGGATCAATGCTTGAAATTATGCGATTTCTGCTGTTTTCCCCACAAATGAGTTATTGCCAATGAAACGAAGGCTGTTTTGTTAGCACTGATAAAAATATTTTATAATTGTGTAAATAATATAAGTTTTTGTGAGATGACATGTGTAATTATTCTGATTATAGTCCCCGACTGCCATAAGAGCGTATATAAAATGTTGGATCTATGATATCAATTTTCATGAAAACTATTATGATATGATAGAGTGCTCTTAGGAATGCAAATGGAGGAAATAGTAACAAAAGGACATGTACGTGACATCTTTCTGCAATCTCCTTGTTTTTCAAATATTTTAAAATAACTCCCTGCAACTTAATCTGATGGGTTTTCGCACTCAAACAGTTGCAAAGAGGACACTCATATATAACAAGATGGAAAAGTGTGTGGAAAGAAAAAAATGTCGCCCAACGTGGGGCTCGAACCCACGACCCCGAGATTAAGAGTCTCGTGCTCTACCGACTGAGCTAGCCGGGCAATTGTTAATGTGTAAGGTATCCAATTTAGTCTTTTCCGTGGTATTTTCAGAACGGGAGAGGGTTAGTTCTTCGCTCGCGAGAAAGCATGATATCTGACGCGGGGGAATGGATGTATATTTAAGTGCCAGCTGCTGGTTTTTAGATGTTAATACGAGAAAAATGCGATAGTTTTCTCACTGGAAATTTATTATTTGTTCAAACGTTTTAGAATACGTACTTGCTCAAGAGAAAAAGTTATGCTTTAAGCCAGTTTGTATGCGAATTTAGCTTTTCTAACCCTTCGTGGTGTGGTGTCAAAATGACTAAAGAGTTCGGCTACTAGGAAAGTCGCAGATTCAGACCCAGTCTGGTCAGTCCTAGCTGAGTCCTTGAAGATCTTGTATTTACGTTTTGTTTAATTTAAGTTATTTAGAATTAATTGATGTAGTTCAACTGCAGTTATAACACAATGGATGGCCATGACACAACTTGACAACTACTGCTAAGACTTACGGGAGGTTTCTCTTGAAAGTTCGAGCAGTTTTTCTGCGCAAATACTAATATGGATTTTTTAAAAGTCAAATAGCTGTCTTCTATTAGGTATAATTTCAATTTGCCTTCGCATAGGTTGTATAAACTGTTATCATTGTGCGCATTCGGTGGTTAATAATTTGATACGCCTTCCTGACATACGATATGGACGATATTATCCTAACTGCTATCACGTGTGATTTTTTCCCCTCAATTGCTTGTTCGCTGCTTAAAATGTTCGTAAAGCAGTTGAAAGATATCTACGCACTTTCACTAATGCTGAGATTATTTAAGTTATATTCGGACGTTTCGAAAATATTTACCGGTCCGCTGAGTGTTTAAACATTAAAATATCAAACAATTGACACAAAACGTAGTTTCAGTTCATAAGTCATAAAAATCTTGGTTTTCCTTTTTCAATGTGATCGTTATGAGGAGGTCCTAATTACTTCCCGTGCATTCTTTCGTCACATCAGATTTCACATCTGGGATTCCCGTTAAGTCTTGAATCATTTTTGCATTACATGTAAACGTTATCTTTACGGTCGAACGCTTTCTTTCACACCTTATTCAGAGGATGGGTAAAAAAGAAACAAAGTCGTTTTGTTCCAACACAGACTCTCCTATCGTCATACCGCTCGGTTTATTTATACTTACTCCTTGGACCTCGCCGCTGTATAGGATTCATTGCGTACCCCCTGCCCGCTCCTGCCTGCACCATTCCTCAGCTCAACTTCCCAACCATCCCAAAACACACGTCCCTCCATTCTTCACCCATATACTTCCTTCTCAGTTTCTTCTCTTCCGGCCGGGTAAACACGAGGCTCATCTCCAGGAATCTAACATCACCTCATCCCCACCAGCTTATCCTACTGTATATACATACATGTGCTGCGGAGTAAGCGTTTGTTGTGGGAGCCGTAAAAGCTATATCCAGGAGTATTCACTTGTTTCACGTACTATTTTGTTTTATTTTTTTCTCAGACGAATCAGATTTTAACCTCTCGAAGGGGTTTATCCGTTATAATAACTACTTTTTCTTTCTGACAGTTAAGATCCGGAAATTAAACGTTGAAGATTAATATTTTATGGGACGATCCAAAATTTGCATAATTTGGTGGATTTCATTTGCGTAATGGAAGACTGTTTTTTTTACTCCCTGGGAAAGTTCCACATTAAAATATCATTTATTTCAGATTTTGTAAATTAATTATCAATGCAAATGAAAAGAGCGATAAAGCTTCCATCATCTGAGTGTGGGTTCAGTTGTTCTTAAAACCAGTGTAGAATGTGATGCATGGCAAAATCTGAAATATTTTTCTGTGCCATAGTTTTTTCACGCATTTGTCTGAAATCGATTTTTTAACTATTTGAGAACAATTACCATTTTTAATACTTTTTATGTACTGGATTACTCTTGGTGAAACGAGAAAACGTTGGTGGAGTTGTGGACAAGGGCATTTTGATTTTTAAATCTGGAAAATATAAGGAATATTTGGACGTCAATGCACTTTCACATGGTCTTTTTTATTAAGACTGATGTGAATGATTTTATAAAATAATTTATCGTAGTTTCTGAGTTTTAATCTCATTCTTAATTGAATTTTTGCCATTTTCGGCAAAAATTAAAATTCCAACGTTGCCATATCATTTCCATTGCCTCTATAAAGGTTTTTTCCTGTAATTTACTCTCTTTTTATATGCTTCCAAGTTTGAAATAGGTAATCGGTAGGGAATAGTCCCTGCGCGGCGATGCTATGTTGTATTCCCTTTACGTGTGCATCAGATCACATCTTGATTGTTTTAGCATAGGAATAAATAGCCGTTAAAAAAATAATTCCCGTGAAAGTAGTAATTTGATGAGGGTTAGGTCTGCTGATGGGTAGGGTTCTCATCTGATAGCCAATTACGGTATAGGGTAGTAATTTGAGGCAAGTCATCTTCTTCAAGATTTCTTCGCAATCAATGGTTGGTTAGTTAAGTGCCCTTAGGAGTCACATTTATCTTATCTATTATGGCAGTAGAGCTCCTATTTCTTCATTGCCTTTGACTTTTGTTTTTTTCATACCCGATTAATGATGTCATTTAATGCCAGTTGTGAATCCGCTGCAAATGCCTACAGCTACAATTTTTGTCGACGAAAATCAGAATGTTCATCTGATCTAAAATGCCAAGCTATTTAATGTCTGTTATTCTTAATTGAACAAAGTCAATCAACATTCTATATTAAACTGTGTTTTGTAATTCTAGCATTTTTGCCAAAGAATAAAATTATGTCTAAAAGTACACCCATTTTTCAAAGCAACATCTACGCAACTGCATCAAATTCTAAATTATGCCATCCAAGAAACCACGTGGACTTTAACTATACATCTACAACATACGCGATTTACTACGCGATAGAGGTCTGGACAAATTCCTTTTTTATGCAGTCTTTTTAAAAATAATAATGGCAAATAAATATTAAACTGAGCCATCTTATGGATTGAAGCCGAGACTTATTCTCTGCGTGAATATGTAATATCGTTTCATGTATGATCGCGAGTGAAACATAGCTGAGAGTCATTTGAGGGAAGTATTTTATCTTTGCGCGAATGTATTATTGTGTCATAAGTTCCAGATATCTTCCATGGCACTGTGGTGAGTAGATGGAGGCTATTTAAAAAAAAACTTATCAGAATGAAAACTTTTCGCCGTTTCATTCCGATGAAAGAGAACTGCAAATGATTTGAGTGAGAAAATGTAACTGACCTGAATATTATTTTATATATTCGAGAGATTTTCTGTGATGGGTGGCGAGTTAAGAGTCATCATCATCACGTCAGCGACATCTTGTTTAGATTTTGGTTCATGATGCAAGGCTACGGCGGGATTATGTCCGCGTCTCGAGAGTGGCTGTCGACATTCGGGAGCTCAGTCGAAGAGTGCTTACTCCATTAATAAAATTTATTTTTTAAGTAGATAGTAATTGATGAGCCCTAAAACTTTAGAATTTTGCTTTTCGTGTCATATTGTTGAAATGATAATTTGATAATTAATTAATACGATTGCTACTTGTACGCATTAACGTGTTTCTTCCTGAATTTGAAGTAAATGGCCAATTTTAGCGATGAGTGTTGAATGTAAAGAGGCATAGAAGGTATGATCTGTGGAATCAACGATGTTTAATTTGAAAAATTGAATTGGGGCGATACGGAATATTTGGATAATAGTCATACAGAATACTGTTCACAAAAATCCTTATCTCCTACTCAGCGAGCGCTGACGAACGGAACAGGAAGGGAGATTGAGTTGGAACTGGAAAGCCGTTGGAGTTAATGAAACAGAATTTTTTGATTCGTTTTAAGTCTTAAGCCTGGCACCAAATTTTTTTTCCACCACCTCTTGAGTCATTTTATGAACTTTTAGGCCTTTTTCGATGTTTCTTTTTGTATGTGCGATCAACTCACGTTTATTTCAAAGAACTGGAACAATATTAAGGAGATCTAAGGGTTATCTTGTAACTTCTGAATTCAATGACGTAATCCGGTTCACTTTATTCACATTCCTTTCACCAAAAACACTGATTATTTTGCTGAGTGAATTATTCAGTCTTTGCATTCATATGTTTTAAATATGACGAGGCCAAGACGCCACCGCTGATCGAAAAACTCAACGACTAAAAATAACTTTCCATACCAAAACATTGGCTGGTGTTCAAAATCTGGCGGAATATTTGGCTCCTATTTCTGGTTGGTCCTTTGTAAGTGAACACGGGGTTAAGCGCGAGATATTTCATAAATAATTCAGCACTTACGGGTTGTCTGCAGTTGCACAAACGAGGACATAAGTTATGGCATAACCAGCCAACCGAACGCTCGGAAGAATCGTCATTTTCAACAGCATTTCAGTCCTAAAATTGGTTTATTGCAGCCCTCCATTCTTCTCAATTCAGCATTAATTCTCCCACCTCCTGATAGATTTCATGTTTTACCTCCTTAGCCTGTGTTTTGTCCTACTTTCTTGTCTCTCGATCTCCCTTGTAGGATCTACTCTCCAATGTACCCTTCTATTTTTTCTCACTAATCTATTGTGCCTCAAGGTGTGTCCAATCATTCCAGTTCTTCTTTGGCGTAGAGTTCTCCATATTACCCTTTCCTATTTTGTTCCTCTGAATAATTCCTCGATTCTCACTTTTGCTACCTGTATAATCTTCCAATTTTACTGCAGCTTAGTTTTTTGAAGGATTTTATTCTTCGCTGATCCACTTTTCCCATGCTTCATGTCTCTCCTCCGTAGAGTTCCATTCTCCATATGAACGTTTGGACAAACTGCTTCCTTGATTATAACCTCAGGTCCTGTGAACGTAGTAGTTGCCTCTTCTTCATGAACGCCTTCTTAGCTTGAGCTCTTCTTCACTTAATGTCGGTCGAACTTCTAACATGCAAATTTATACAGCTGCCCAAGCAGGTGAAGGATTGCAGAAGAAACACCAATTGCATAATTCGAGTTCCATTGGTATCTACGGCCATTTAGTTCACTTTTAAGACACTTTATTTATTTTATATAAGAAGACTGTATTTCTATAGTTAAAATTGTTACAAAAATTCTGCAGCCCATAGCAGGCCTTTCGAGAATAAAAAACACTAAGATCATTAAAAAATTGTTGCTTGAGTTGGTTGACAGAAGTGATTGCCTAATTATCTCGCCCGTATCCGCACTGATAGATAAGCATACTCGTACATGAGTCTCCGCGACAGCTAATATCAGGAGCTATTTTGACCGAAAATAATGAATTTAACGTATGATGCGCCCGTAGATGAAGTGAAGGAATAATAATGCAACATACTCTTGGGTATCTCAGAGAATATCCTTCATTATTTCTTTTTTTATTATATGAAAACGTTTCAAGTAAAAAGTACTCCTGTGAATCTCACGTTACCTATTATTTTCTCAATGCGACATGAATCAGTATCTTTTTCCTCTCTTGAGTCTCTCATATTTTTATATTAATTTGTCTATTTTCCTAATGATTTTTTTCAAAATATGTCTATGAATTTACTGAAAATGATCTAAATAAGTCATTTGACATCAATAAATTTCGTCAAGGTAAGATATTGAAGCTAAAAATTAGGATAGTTATGATATCTAATCTTTATTTTTTGTTTATCCGTTTGCTATATTCCATGAAATCGTTTTGATCTGTTATGTCCTTCACATTCCTTACTCGTCCGGTAACAGCTTATTGCCTCTCTTGTTGCCCAAGGTTAATTTTTTCCGTTTTCCTACTGAATGATGCTGTAATCGCACGCAGTGAAATGTAGGCACAACAGTTATTCTGCGGAAAAATAATTCGAAGAGAGAAGGAAATGAAATCATTAAAAAGGATATCTGAGTTCAGGATTCTTCCATCCCCTTTCCCATGAATAGTAAGAAGATTTCGATGAATACAATGTAGATTGATCGGGGACAATGAAATGTGGGTATGCTGAAGAGAGGGTTGGAGCGAGTTAAAGGTATGTTCAGTTACACTCTCGCCTGGCTCTGCGTGATGTCCTTGGGTTTGATTTGAAATTGCATTTTCTACCCATCGGACAGGCGATGCGTAATCCCTTCCTTTTAATCAAGTGGGCATTCCTCATTAACTTTATCAATTCCTAAGATACTATGCATCCCAAATTCAGATAGACCTAGGGAAGTAAACTAGCCATTAAGTGACCCTATTCTATGATTTTAATTGGAAAGAAAAGAATGCCAGGTCAACGTAAATACATTTAAATTTATACAGAGTAAACGGGGAAATAAGGGTAAAAAGAATAAGATAATAACCTACCCTTTCAATACCAATTCCAATTTCAAGACGTAACACTTATTATCGAGACCCCTTCTCTAGTTAGAGTCACTTGCAAGCAGAATTATGAAAAACTATGAGACGGTCAATGTTACCAGGCGTCACTTTGCGATATTCTTTCATTTTTAAATATGTATTTTTGCTACCCACGTATCTATATTTTATTGCCTACGAGCCAGTTTAAGTCACGTATAATTTGCGCAACTTCTCCGCCCACTTCTCTCACATAATAAGGCTTCAAAAAACGCAAACGTACACCTAAATACGACGTGACGAAACCGGGTTGTGCATGATGTGTGGGTAAGATGCGTAGTTTAATGCTCAGGTAGGTAATTGTTGTCAATTCGCGTTGATATGAAAAAGGTAAACGGGCTGGAGAGGATATACAGTATGGCAAAATGTTTTCTTCTCTTATAAAGTTTTCAAGGAATAATGAAAAGTATATCATAGGAAAACTCATGTTATCCGCCCCTAAATACCCATTTATATCCTAAATTTTTATTTCCAATCCTAATCTATGCTGTCCTGTGCAACGAATTTCGTTATTTGCCATCCGAACACCTTCTGATATTAGCTATTACAGTGTCTTGTCTGTTTAGTTGTATGGGCGGACGCGGGCAGGATAATTAGGTACTATTTTTGCTATCGATCTTAGATAACAGGTTGAAATTATGTAATAGATATTTTTTTTAAATTTCGATGTGCTAGGAGTCACCACCGTCTCCTGTGATATCATCTGAAAAAAAGAAGACCGTTTACAGTTTATAGAACATTCATTTTAATTTGCTGGAATCGATTGCAGGGTAATGAAAACGGTCTTCACCGGGTCACTTCCGTAAGTCCACGTTCTCGTACCGTCCTCGGCGATTCAGCGCGCCCGGGTGAGAGAGGATCCGCCTCCCGCTGTTTGGCGCCTCCCTCGGGCGGAATATGCCGAGGGGAGAGGGGCGGGTTGTGCCGGAGGAGGAGGTTGGCCAGACTCGGAGGAAACGGAGGCATCTCAAGGCGGGTGGCGCGCAGCTACGGGGGGGAGTGGGTTGGTTTTGGGAAGGGGGAGTGAGGTCGTGGGGAGGGACGGGTGGGGGACGGGACTCAGAAAACACACACACACGGAATCCAAGAATAGACGGCCGGAGGAGCGGGCGGTTGGGGAGTGGGTGCGTGGGGGAAGAAAGAAAAGGAGGCCGGGGATGTTTGGGGCGAGGGGAGGAGGGAAGTTCATAATGCTGATCAGACATCACCACCTACTCGCGAAGGTCAGGCACGAAACCCACGCTCCACTCTTCTCGTTTATATACCCACGGCCTATCTCCGTGGCATAGAAAAGTACGGCCCGCATAGTGAAATAAGGGATTTGCGGTTGTCAGAGGATTGGGAGGCTTTTGCAGAACTGCGTCATCTGATCAGACGCAGGGCTGAGCGGTTGTCCTATAAGCAGACCGTATTTACCCTGAGCGTTTCGGTCGACCATTGAAAAAAACTTGCTTGAGAGTTGGTCGTACATTAAGTAACAAAGAATTTTTCAGCGGTACAAAAGGAGACCAATTAGAAGGAGGCTTATTAGAAATATCGAACGAGGAGCGTTAAAAACAAATAAGCAGGCCCAACATAGTGGGTTAGGATAGGTGAAAAAACGTGTATCGAGAATAAATGGAATGAACTGATCTCTGGATGAGTGTAATAGTGAGAACTGAGACTTACTCATTTCTCCATGTGTTAATCAAATAAATTTTGGTCATTACACTCAAATACTCATCGTATCAATTTTATGTTGATATCAAATAATTTAAAATATAATTCCAATTATTTTTAACGACCAATGCATTAGGCAGCAATAATTAATTTGAGAAAATTTTTCCTTGAAACATGTCGCTCTGAGATACAGTTTGTTAGTATTTTGAAGTGTAAATGGAGAAGCCGAACTCTTAGCATAGATATGGCTAAGTTTTCAATATTAGGTTGCAGGAGTACTAACTTAATTCCTAAATAAACAGTATAGTATCAGTATAAGAATCAGATGATATTTTATATGTTAATAGCAGCATTAAGGGAAGCAATAAGATTGGTAATGAAAAATCAATACTGTAAATATTTATGACGCTTATAAGGTATTTTTGTAAATTTTAAGTGCTTTGTTATGGTCATTGAGAAAAATGTATTGCATCATATACGCATATAGAACTACTTGTGAGTATCCGATGAACAAAAGAGACCCAAATATAGAAACCGCAGAGCCTGTGATAACGCGAAAACAGATTTTGTTTAGCAGTCCCTTGCGGGAAATGAATTTTAATACATTTTAAAGTAGGGTAAGCGTACGTAAAGAGATGTATAATAAGGTAAATAATAAAGCCTCTAATAAATAACTTTGAAGTGAAGAAACTAAATTGCGATAATGAAATAAATTTATCATTTATAAGGTTGTATAAGATAAATCTTTATAATATGTTGTGAACAATGAAATCAATAATAATATCAATTTACATTTTGCCAATATTTTTACCGGGATACATAATAATTTTTACGGGAGATGAATCAGACCGAGTCTTTGTGAAATCCTTTGATGACAATAGGAATTTTACACAATATAGCAAGTAGTGCATAGTAGCATAGTAGCATAGCATGTTATCAATATGGAACGCGATGTCTACTTTATGTTACTTCCTACAATAGATTTTGTTGCCATTTATCTCGCGTTTAACACATCAAAAACGTGCCATATAATTTTTTTGTTTGTTGTCTCAGGCTTAACTTTATGGAATCTGCATAACATATTGAAATGTAATGAAATAATTGACTTTGTAATTCCACACACTTTATTTTAAAAACACGACCCAGGTTTCGACGTTGAATGTCATCATCAGGTGATGATAATGACGTTCAACGTCGAAACCTGGGTCGTGTTTTTAAAATAAAGTGTGTGGAATTACAAAGTCAATTATTTCATTACATTTCAATGTGCCATATAATCCTCATGACTACCATCACAGTTACTTCTCCTGAAAGTTGTTTCCACAAGAGAAAAAATTATCTCCCCCATTCAACTTGCCTAAGAGGGCGTCACTTCGTAAAATTTATTGAAAAAACATTAAAGGTAGCATGGAAAATATACCCAGACAGTTTATTTTCAATTATTTAACATGCATTTGTGTAAAAACCACCGCTCTTAACACTAGAAAGTCAGTGGCATCTCCAGTATGTATGTTTTGGAGTTTAGATTTTTTCCTTAAGGTTATCCACGTTCATTAAGACTATTAGTATCCTTAATTGGCGAAAAGAAAATGAATTTTACGGGCTATGCGTGGAACACATTATTTTTCTGGATTTTATCTTTCTCTTCACATATTGATATGAAAACCTCATAAAATATGAAGAAACAAACATGAATTTACAGTTACACTGGTACACATTGACGATGTGTCGCAATAGCTACAGTCAAAACTGAAAGGCCTGGATGTTCTGGTCTCAGAGGAGCATTTTAGTGTTTCAAGTTAAATCATGCTCATATTTATTTAATTTATTTAAAAAATTAGGTATTCTTAAAGTGAGACTTTGTATTTTAGTTGATCCGCAATACTGTTCGCGGCAATAACAAGTTACTTTTAATAATTATAATAAATTTTTCTTCGCAAGCGTATTTAATTTTGTTAAGAATCATTTTTAAGGTCAAAGATAAATTAATTTTTCCATATTGTTTTTATTGATATTTCATAAGAGTCTGTTAGAGCGCTAATTAGTGCACACTCCGGGGTCCGATTTGCTTCATGAAAATAAGCTCCACTAATTCTCTCCACTCTTGAGCATCTCTTAGCCGTCTTGGACTAGGTGCGCTGGTATTATTCCAGAGAAGCACCCGACGTAAGTAGCTATAGACGCACTATCCACGTCCCCATCACTCTAGGTAAGCCTCGTTTCACATCCACCCCGGGATGATCCAAGGCAGGAAGGAAATATTTTTGCACGTTGGCACTGGAGTGATTGGTGTGCTTAGGGTAAGAGAGCTAGCGATGAGAGAATGAAGTAAGCTCCACGTTAAAGCTTTCAGTGTGCCTCACTCGGGAGACGGAGAGGTTTGGAAATGGCTCGAAACCCAGGATAGCAAATTCTTCTCTTATTTTCCTCGAGAAATAGTGCACTGGGCCGAGGTCGTTCTATGACTTAACTGCCGTTCATGCTCGCTTTTTTCGACCGTTTGCTTGGGACATCGGTCTGCCTCGGTGCATTTAACGGAATTATTTATCACCGCTGCTATTTTTATTGGTATACTACCTTGATCAAAAATTTCCCGGAATTTATTCAGAAAATTAAAAATACAAGTTTATTCATCTAAATCTATATTGTCCCCTTCAAAGTAATCCCCATCGACTGCAACACACTTATGCCAGCGCTTGATCCAATCCTCGAAACATTTTTTATATTCGGTTTTCGGTATGTCCATCAGTGCTTCCTGCGATTTTTCCATTACTTCCTCTCGGCTGCTAAAACGCGTTCCCCGTAATGGTTTTTTAACTCGATTGAACAGAAAGAAGTCACAGGGAGCCAAATCAGGTGAATTCGGTGGCTGTTGGATGGTATTTGTTGCATTTTTCGTCAAAAAATTACGAATAATGATAGCACTGTGCGACGGTGCGTTATCATGGTGCAAAATCCACGAGTTTTCTGCCCACATTTCTGGTATCTTTCGGCGAATTGCTTCACGCAAACGTCTCATAACGCCCAAATAATACTCTTTGTTTACTGTCTGGCCTTCTGGCAAAAATTCATGATGCACTACACCGTTGTAATCCATGAAAACCGTCAGCATTGCCTTCTTTTTTGACTGAAAACGACGTGGTTTTTTTGGTCTCGGCTCATTTGGTGAACGCCATTCACTTGCCTGATGTCTGGATTGCGTGTCGTACTCATAAACCCACGTCTCGTCTCCAGTAATGATGACTTTCGATGTCGATGGTCTGCCACTGCGTTCATCATCTTCGATTGACTCACGACCACTTCTGAACCGCTCGTGCCACTGGTAAACGACCGTTTTTTTTAGAGAATCGTTGCCGAAACACTTTTCCAACATTTCCAACGTCCGTGCCGCACTAAATCCGTTTTTTACGCAAAATTTAATACAAGTTCGTTGTTGCAAATTTAAATCCATTTCTGAAATTGTAAAAAATCGCCAACACACACAGAGATAGATGTACTCTTGGCTACGTAACTTTTGCAAATGTCAAGTTATGACACTAAGATTTAAAGGGAATATCAACAACAGATGTACCAATTTAACAAAAAAACAGAACTCAAATCGGAACGATGGGAGCGCCACACGGTGGTTATTCCGGGAACTTTTTGATCAAGGTAGTATTCTCTAAGTTTTTCTTGCATTCCTCCCGTGAGACTTACTTGGAGAGCCTCTTGAGTAGAGGAAAACGACACTTCTTTTGGACGTCCTCTTTCTTCGCGAAACGAGGTAGAAAGTATTTTATTATTTTTCCATTGAGCAATAAATTGACATCCGTATAGATACGGTATCGCAATGGCCAATATTGTGTTAAAAAATGTCCCACTCTTGGGATAACTGCTGTTTCACCAAACTCCTCTCTCCCCTCATATTGCGTAATTATCATCGCTTTCATTTGTGGATCAAATACACATATCTAAATACAATTAAAAAGTTAATATATATGTGTTTAGGCACCAGAATTTTCTGGGAAGCGATAGGCGTCAGGGAAAGAAACTGATTTCCCTAAGCTGAATGTTTTACAATATCCACAAAGATTAGGTACTGTGAAGACACTGCCCTCACTAATCGAACACATCTAAGATTTGCAAAGTGTAATTAATAAGGAGGAACTTATATGAAACGCCACCACCAAATATATTCTTTTTTTTTCTTTACGCTTTAAAATATACCTATAAATCGGTGCAGGGTGGCGCAGGAAGTTGGGACTACAGGGATAGAGATGCAAAAAATCCTATTAAAACAATTGCTCAAACCTTGGGTTCCGACGATCGACCCATTTACAGTCAAAGGAAGGACAATCGAGTAATCGTGGTTAAGAGAATCTTCTCGGGGTCGGAAACCTCAATCGAGGCCACGATCGCTTGAACGACAACAGCTTGGCCTGTGCCATCAACTGGGAGTCTGTGCGCGAAATACCTCGAGCTTTCTTATATTTGAAATGAGAATCGTAGGTCATTGAGTGTAATGTATCATCGAGGGCACAGCACGGAGATTCTCGATCTATTTAAGGGTATAACTTTTGGGCCACAGCTGGCAAGTATACAGACTAGCAAAAACTTAGCATTTGTTAGAGGAGTATTGAGGAAATGTAATGATAAGGTTAAAGAGCAATGCTATGTTTTATAAGTCAGATCTCAAAATATGCTGCTAGTGATCATCATGAAGATTTGGATTGATTGCCAAATTAGATCGCGTGTAGGTTAGAGAAGTTAGATTTTCGTAGCGTTGTTACGATAGCCTGAATAGCGTATCTAGATTATTAGAGGAACTAGGCTTGGAATCACTCACGGAGCGAAGATAAATTACAGATAAAATCTCTTGCATATATATTGAAAGTTGGTCTCTTTATCAATGATTTTGAAAATATATTATTAGCCCCATCCTACTATGGAAGGAGAGATCATGACTAGTAGATTAGAGAGATCATGTGTTGAATCGACATATTCAAGATGTCATACTTCCACGAAAGATAGGGAATCAAAGGATAACAGTGAACGACCGCGCTAAGGGGGAAATAATTTTTCTTTTTTAATTCAAAGTAGCCTAGAATATTTCCGTTACCGTTGCCAGGTGACTCCTGGTTTTATACCTTCTTTTTAATGCCTAGCTCGTCTCGATTGCACTGAGGAGTATTTCAAAATTAAATACTGTAGTGCATTCACTTGTATTTAATAATGTTTTTATAATATGAATTATTTCACACACTTGTTTTCAACTTGAAATTTAGAGAAACTTAATTTTCGATTTAGCATGCTTGGTGTTGAATCAACGCCTATCACACTTTCAAGTGGCGACCCACAAGGTATTATGAAAATGTATGTGTAGTTGAATTTTATAATTTGCAATTTAACCAAGCTATTTACCTATTTACGTATTTGACAACATTAGAAAAGAGTCAATTCATGAATCAGATGCTTAGTGTTTTCAGCGAAGTAAAATAATTATTGATCAGGAACATTAGGCAGCGGAGAAAATTAGATAATTGCGATTTAAAGTGAAAAAGAAGGAACCGCTGTGCTCAAACATGAATGCAAAAGATGATTTGTGAGGAATGTATCCAAAAATTCATGGTATTCTACAGATTTTAAGACGCAGATATCAATTTTATGAATCAAGGAGGACCTCGGGTCGAAACTGATTACTCAGTCCCCTTCCGATCACTCGCCGTACGCTTGTTCTCTTATTCCCACGTTCGGTATTACTACTCTCTCATTTCCTGTTCGCCCCATGTTACGCAGGTAAAGCCACTACCCGCATAAAAATAGCGGACTCCATGCCTACATCTACACTTTTGATCAGGGGCTTTAAAGGGATTTTCACTCATCTTCCCAAAGCGGTATTCTCCTCTCATTGAATACGTATGAGGCTTGTACGTACTTACCTCAGCTCGATTGAGGGTACTGATAATTCGTCAAATGAATTAACTCCTTTGCGTTGAGCTGTTAAACTCGTCGGTTATACAGGATTCTACAGAGTGTGCTGTTGGTGTTGCGAAGAGGAAAATGCGAAGAATATATTAACCCATGTGCGCCGAGGCTCTTAATTTATTATCGCTGTTTGGCGAGTAAGCTCTCTGGGAAACAGTCTCTCACCCATCCAGACAAACTTACGGCCGCGCAACTGCCTGGCTATTATCATGTGGTACGAATGCAAAATTCAAACTAGCACCGGGGCAAAATTGCTCTCTCTGTAAATATTTACGTCATCATCTTCTCAGTTCATCAGTTCCAAAATTGGATTTCCTCAGCTCTCCAATCAATTCTCTATCGGCTAACCTCTACGTGCCTGTCCTTACATTTCTCCTTTCTCTGATTTGTTCAACCTACGGGAGCTTTTCAATAAAGAGTTATAATACATAATTATTTGTTCTATAATAATTTAGTTTTATTCTATACTTTTAGCTAAATTTGTAATGCATAGGCAGTACTAGCTTAGTTGATTTGGCTCCAATATTTCGTCAACGGCAACCGTTGCAAGTTGAAACGTGTTAATTTCGCCTAAGCCTGCTCCTGATGACGAAAAACACTTTACACGGTGTTTCTTAACATTAGGGTGCAAAAAGAAGTTACATAAAGCAAGTTATGGATTATAGGGAGGATAATTAACACTTGATTTTTGCGAGATAATGGCGATTTCGCGGACCCACACATGCACAAACACGTCTTACGCCCAATATTTCCGTTACCAACGTGTTGGTGGTTCCAAAAAAATCATAATTTATAACAATGACGCTTTTCGACGAATTTCTCTCTACGTGGCAGCAGTGGCGTCAATTTTTATTTCTGTAAGAGCAGTGATTGAAACCCTAGGTCCACTTTCCTTTGAAATGGATTGTCTCCCCTATTTAAACATTTTAGAGCATCTAGCCGAGCTATAGGGGAGAACAGACTCTCCACAAGCGTCCTGTGGCATTAGATAAGTCTTGGCGGACGATTTGTTCAGGCAAAAGCAAAATTTTGATGCAGCGGCGCGTGTTTACGATGTCGTTGTCTTAGGTGAACTGGACATATGCTAGCATTCAAAATTTTCCGTTGATCGGTACTCCAGTCAAATAAATGAGACTTGGACCACTTATACGTACATTACTCCTTAATCTAACAACACAACATGAAATTAGATATTTTAGTTTAGCTAGAGGGTGCCAAATTGGTTCGTGGTAGGAGGTAAATATACACCAAACTAATTTTCCCCCGAATTTGACCCTACCGTGGTCGGACAATATTATTCTCATCCCTTATCGTTTGTGGAAAAAAAGAAGTCTTAAATCTATCAGTTCTACACTTTATCTCTATAATTTTATTAACATGTCCTTTCCTGCCGTAGAGAAAGAAAATACTTCCAATTTATGCAAGAGCTCCAGTCTGTAATTTAACCTTCGCTCCGTGAATGATTCCTAGCCTAGTTCCTATAATATTTTGCATACGCTACTAAGTTAATCATAACAACGTTTTACAAATCTAGCTCCTCTAAGCTGCCCGCGATCCAACTCGGCAATCAATCCAACTTCATGAGGATTCCATAAACTAACAGTATATTCTAAATGAGGCCTAACCAGCGACAGATAACATTTTTATTTGACAGTTTCATCACATTTACCTAGTACTCTTCTAATTAATCCTAATATTTCGTTAGTTTGTCCACATATTCCCCGTATGTGTTTCACCCAGGAGAGGTCTCCAGTAATGGCGACGCCGAAGTATTTAATTGAGTGTACACAATCCATTTCGGTGTTCCCCATGCATTAGGTGCTCGGGAGGGAATTGCTCTTATTTCAAAAATTCACCACTACACACTTTTTTAAATTTAATTCTAATTGCCAATTGTCGCACCAGCTTTGTATAGCATTAAGGAAGGTCATCTGATAAAGCTTCTGTGTAATCAGGATCACGGATATCGCGGTAAACCACTGCATCGTCGGCAAATAAGTGTATATTACTATTGACTACAGAATCAATGTCATTAACGTAAAGTAGGCATAAAAGAGGTCCGATTACACTTCCCTGAGGAACACCTAAAGTTATTTCTACTGCATTTGAGCTAACTCCATCTATGACTACTCTTAATACCCGACCATTCAAAAAGTCTGTGATCCAACCTAGGATATTTTTATCCATCCCATATGCTTGTAGCTTTGTGAGTAGTTTATTAAGAGTTACTTTGTTGGCTCACTTAAAATAGAGAAAACCCGCTTCCAATGGAAAATTGCTCCCTTTTTAAAAATTCAGTCTATAAAATTCAATTTTTGCGCAGTAAATTTTGCCAATAAAAATTAATGATTATCTGTTAATTGAATTGATGTCTCATCTCGGAAAACCGTCTTTCTAGTTAATCCTACTCACTTTTTACCCACCGAATATTTATCACATCCTTCCTCGTGTTCAAAATGAGCCGAAAGGAGTTACAAATTGTTTCTTTGTAGAAATTTAACTTTTCATAGATTTTCTCTCTTTGTAGAAATCTCACTATTCATAGAATTTCACCTTTCGTAGATTTCTTAGCTTACTTTCAGGATTGTGTTTCCCACTTTTGGCGGACACCATTACTCTTAGAATATCTTTTTTGACTGGGAAATTACATTAGTTAATTCCGTCTTGCTTCTTCCGCTACTGTTGATTCCTTAATCCCAAATAACCAGTCTCATAACTTTTTATCCCTCCGAGTAATGTAATGGTTGCTGGTCTTTCCTTCCATGACAAAAATCTTTTCTTCTTCGATAATATTCAACAATGTCGAAGTGTATATCCGGTATATCTTTGAAACTTCCTTTGAAAATATTCATGTTCAGATGGTATTACTAAATCATTTTCTATGATGTAATAAGTTTTCTTATTTTAAACATTTACAAGTTATGTACCAAAATTATTAGGAGTTATTTTATCCCGGAAAGACGGATGAACGGGCGGATGGTTTCTCTGATTGGGTTCGAGGTAGGGGAGTCTCAGGAAAGGCTGGAGGCCTGCGGAAGATGGGTCCAGCCTTTGCAGAGTGCGGATAGTTCGTTTGCGAAACCTCCATGGCGTGACCTCGTTACGCTCCGTCATGATCCGGTTATTGAAACAGATCTTTAAATCTTGCAATAATGAAGGCTTTGTTGGATTGGGATCGCCGATTAAGTGTTCGCATGGTTTTTAATGAACTTGGCATTTCTAAAAGTGATGTCCATCGCCTTGTGACCGAAATCATGGGCATGAGAAGGATGTGCACGAAGTTGGTGCCGCGAGTGCTCTCGGACGAACAAAAGGAAACTTGCTCGCAGACCTGCCAAAAGCTTCTCCTCCATGTGACTGAGGATACAAATTTTTTAGACAATGCCCCACCAGACTGTTTCCTCTTCCTCCGTCTCAAATCAGTGCTGAAAGGAAGTCACCACGACTCGGTGGAAGGGTTACAACTGGACGTGACGAGAGAGCTTAACATATTCCGGGCGCCGCCTTCCAAAAGGTGTACGAGGCGTGGAAAACCCGCTGGCAGTGGTGTGTGGATTCACAAGGGTGCGACTTCGAAGACTTTTGAGTGGATGTATCAATATTGACAATAATTTATTTTAAATCGACTCACTCCTATTAATTTTGGTACAGACCTTGTAGGTTTCAGTAAAAAAGGTACCTTGAAAGTACGATAAGAAGCCGTTATTTTTCTTACTAGGTGATAATGAGGATAGCAAAACTGTTCTCGAATGTTATCTCATAACGGCACAGTTTCCTACCTTCGCAAGCCATTCTATCTTGCTGAAAATTAAAATGGATGCTGGTCTTTAGTAATTTTATTCCAGGTGAGCTTTCACGTTGAATCATCATCTACGTATTAATTCGAGCCACTGAGTTTTAGAGAATGTAGGGGAAAATCCTATCGGAAAACTATGTATTTTATGGCAAATTTTACCCTATTACAATAAGCATCTCTTAATTTATTTTGTTGAGTGAGGTGGAATCGTTTGTTCTGTAATTAATTGCATTATCGTCTCATGACTTCCTCATAAAGAATCGTTGAACTGTGTTAAAAAAAGCTGATCGCGATTTTTAGATTTAAGGAATAATTAAAAAAAAATCAAAAATCCTTTTTGACAGCCTTTCAGTATGAATTTTTTTTCCAAAAATTAAATGCTCCGTGTGCTCCAATTCTGCTTGACAATGGGTCTCTTTTGTGTGCCGGGATTTTGCGCGGGATTTATATGGCGTACGAGTGTCCTCCGGGAGGGAATTGGAGTCGCAGAGGTAGTCGGTTCCCACCAGTTAAGCAAGCACCTCCCATGAGAGAGGGTTAATAGGCACTTCCTTTTTTTCCATATTTTTTTTACAGTTTTGGCTGCCGTAGCAAAAATTTCCCTTCCAAAAGCGGCAGCTCGCCTCGCCTTTCGCGAATATTTATTAAATTTTCGGTCTTGTGAATTTACTTGTTCCCATTGATTTAAGTTCTCCCATCACGAACTCCGCCTGCTTTCGATTATATATTTACTCATTTAATGGCTCTTTAATGAAAGGTTTATTTATTTCATTATTTTATTCTTTCAAAACACGTGAGTACCAGCTGTCTGACCCAAAAGGGATCTGTGATCCGATTAAAATAGACTTTTACACAGCTTCAGATTTTTTCCAATGGGTTTGGTTCGCGTGAGCTTTGACCACAATCAGACCGCAGTTTTTAATTCATCTATATCTTATATCCTTCTATCCGTGTTCTATGTAATTCTGTATCAAGTCATAAGAAGTCATTACGTCTTTCTCTGCTGTCTTACGTATACCATTGGTTGTTACTTATTTTGTAATTGCTTTACTAAGCTTGCAAGGACTCCTTTTTCTAATCCTTAACTGCGAGAAGATTAGATCCTTACGTATATGTGGGTATTTCAAATCATATTACAGGAAACCAGTCATGAGATAAAAGTGTCACACTGAATCTTTTGTGCGTGTATCACAAAAAACCATATTCAAATATCGGCCTGGGAAAAATTTTTATGCCGATGTGACATTGTGTTCTTTTCGTAAAACAATGGTTAATTGTCCACGTTTTTGTGTTAAACTATGGAGGTTCGCGGAAATAAGAAAAAATTGTTCTCCACTCTACTCTTGAAAATGCATTCCTGGGTTTTGCAAGTGATAGAATCAAAGAAATGACCATGTACGTTAGTTGGTGAGCAGTAGCTTATTTCTCCTGTTGGACCGCTTAAGGAACAAGCGAAGATGAGACTTCCAGGCCTTGAACTTTTAAAGTGCTTGCAGACCAATTCATTTGTGACAATAGGTCCTATTTTAAGCCTTAGGTGAGGAAACTACAGCCCACGGTTCGTATAAATTCCGCTGAGCGCTTTACTCTGGACCGCAGAGGTGTCAGAAATGGTCCACCGGGCGAAAAATATTGCTGCACGCCCTTAAAAATACCTTATTCCACATTGCACCTGGCAGACCGTCGGAGACGTATGTCCTCCCATGACTCTTAGAGTCAGAGTGCTCGTTCACCCTCTTGAAGTCGCTTAATGTCTTGCAACATTGATGCCAGTACAAGTCGTGTGTCTGCCGAGAGATGTGGTACGTTCAGAATTTCAATTTTTTTTTATTGTGGAAGGTGCACTTTTGTGAAATGTTATTTCTTTAGCTTGTGTGTCTTTGGTTTTTACGCGGGGAAAGTGAGTCGCCAATTTGGATCACCTAAATTCCTCTCCCTAACTATTTGTCGGTATCTGCACGAACTTCTTCCGACTGTCTTTCGGGGCAGACGACACATTTCTCCGTATATCGAATCTAATTACGTACGAGTTCGAATTAAAGTAAAATGAAAATTTCAATTAAATTGAATTTTTTTTATTTAAAGAAAAAAGTAAAGAATTATTTAAATGTAAGCTTGAATCATGAATCGATCTACGACGGAATTAAGGCGTAATGCGTTTTCAGTTATTGATTTTTATGCGACGTTTCAATAAGCGTAATTACTCAACTGGAAATTATGTGCAAATTATCTCGAAAATATATATTTGTGAATATGCTAACAAAATACTAAAATATACAATGGAATTGAATTAATGAACAAAATGTGCATACGGTTTTGAGTTATATCTAAACTGAGCACACAGCATTCTGCATATTAAATCTCATATTTTTAAAATTACGATGAAGTGCCAGTCTACTCTAAGAAAAACCATATTTTTATGTATGCGTTACAGGTTTGATTATTCAGCATACATTAGTTTATGATTTAAAAATATTTCCTTTTTGCATACGTTAAGAATTATCTGTTTTCAGACAATTTCTACTATCTTATAGATGGAATATAATATCGCAACATCACACGATGTTGTATTTCGCTCGCTAAGTTCTACTGCAATAATTATTACTTGTCTGTATAAGTGTGCACCATTCGCAGTGTAAGTATAATAGAATATTTCCTATTGATCAAAAAATCCCAAGAAATGAATTATTGGTCTCTTGAAATTCCTGACGAATAAACTGGCTATTTCTTTGGCGCAGTTCCGTGAGAATATAGCATGTATAGGGCAGCTCGAAAACTGACTGAAGAATGCCAATTATGAATTTGTGGGAACATTATTTTCTGCTATTAATAATCCCAATTTCTGTTATTTATGAGAGGCCTTATATTAGAGCGTGTCCAGAAAAAGAACCTCATTCCATTAACCCAAACCCATATATAATTCATATTCATGCGCTAAAATAAATTGCTCATAAAATGTGTACCGCCTATAAAGGGGATGAGGATTTAACTGAGGGTTTACGACCCGTTATTTTCGGGTGAGTGGATCTCAGAGATGTGTTACATAACATAATATGGATTATTAATCGCACTTGTTGCCAAGATTGACGTTTCCCATGATAAAGCTCAATATTAGGCTTCATATATACATGCTCCGTCCCAAAAATAGTCAGAATAAATCCTGGGGGAAAAATATTGCAGTTCCGAGTGCAAATTACGGAAGTTCTTCAAATTAGCACCCTTGCGTATCGACACGTCGAAGCCAGAGCCTCTGCCAGTCTAGGTACGCTTCCCTGTAGGCCTCGATGGGGACCTCGTTCGGGCACCTCGTAGAAGGAAAAAGAAGCCTGGCGGTGCAACATTGGGGTTTTAGGCAGCGTTGTCACCTTGTACTTGGCCAGGTCCTCGATCACGAGAAAGTTGGTGTGAAACGGCGCGTTGTCGGCGCGCAGCCTCCAGTAGGCAAAGACCTCCTTCCTGACGCGTTGAACTCTATTCCGCAGCCTTTCGAGGACTTCCACGTCAAACTTAATGTTCGGTGTCTGTCCCTGAGGCACAACCTCTTGGTGGATAATGCTTGTTGAGTCGGAAAAGACGATTATATATATATATATATATATATATATATATATATATATATATATATATGTATATTGTAGGTTTATGTGTAGGTATATGTATATATGTAGGTTTGGTAGGTGATGGTAGAGGTCACCCAGTACTAAGCCCGACGGCGTGTGAAATTCACACATCAGGGTAGGGGGGCCAGTTCTTTTCCCTGTATATATATATATATATATATATATATATATATATGTATATATATATGTATATATATACATATATATACCATATCGGTTTGGTAGGTGATGGTAGAGTTCACCCAGTACTAAGTCCGACGGCGTGTGAAATTCACACATCAGGGTAGGGGGGCCAGTTCCTTTCCCTGTATATATATATATATATATATATATATATATATATATATATATATATATATATATATGTATATATATATATATACAGGGAAAGGAACTGGCCCCCCTATATATATATATATATATATATGTATATATATATATATGTATATATATATATATATATATATACAGGGAAAGGAACTGGCCCCCCTACCCTGATGTGTGAATTTCACACGCCGTCGGGCTTAGTACTGGGTGACCTCTACCATCACCTACCAAACCTACATATATACATATACCTACACATAAACCTACAATATACATATATATATATATATATATATATATATATATATATATATATACAGGGAAAGGAACTGGCCCCCCTACCCTGATGTGTGAATTTCACACGCCGTCGGGCTTAGTACTGGGTGACCTCTACCATCACCTACCAAACCTACATATATACATATACCTACACATAAACCTACAATATACATATATATATATATATATATATATATATATATATATACAGGGAAAGGAACTGGCCCCCCTACCCTGATGTGTGAATTTCACACGCCGTCGGACTTAGTACTGGGTGAACTCTACCATCACCTACCAAACCGACCTTCGGGTTGATTACTGTGTTTATTTATATATATATATATATATATATATATATATATATATATATATATACATATATAAGATTATATTTGTATTATATTTGCAACGACACCCACGATTCATGAGATTATTCTTCTTATATTCCTCCATATTGTAGCTAACAATAATCCATATGAGCGACGACATGATACAAGTGCTACAGATTGCTCGTAATATGTGTATTACTTACGTATTCTCCGGAAATCATAATTAGACATTTACTATAAAATAATCACTTTTACTTCGCCGTACTGCATTGCTACTTCATGATTTGCCTTAATATTTGGAGTTTGTGTATCCATTATTCGACCTACACATGCGACACAAACAACAAGGTAGTCTTTATTATTAAAATGAAAAATAGTAGAGTGCAGTATATGCAGAAACGCAGCCATTCAGTTGACTTTCAAAGTCGATCCCTCAGTGTAGTTCACTTTTTAAAAACGGGGAAGTAATTAAAAATTTTGCTAGTGTACTCCAAACGCTACATCTACAAAACATAAACGGTACACAACACTTATTTTGATAAATTTTCACCAGTCGGCAGAAATTCAAAAGTGTTCATTCTCCAAAATTCAAGTTTTTCTCTCGCACGAACAACATGGACATGGTTGTATGCGCAACAAGACTGCATTTTTTGACCATTTTTATTCAAATTTTCCCCGTGAAGTTAAAAATAGTATGAGTCGAAATTTTAGTTTAGGATTATTGTGAACATGGAAAATAACTGGAAAAAAAATACTTGGGTGCTACGATGCACTTTCCTGCTGAAAATGAGAAAAATTTTTATAACTTCCTGGTAGGGGAAATTACGTACAAATTTTGCTTATCCTTATGAGCACCAAGTTGTGGCCTCCCATCTTCTGTGAAACAAGCAAGCAAAGTGAGTATGGCGGTTAGTTGATGGAACACACTTCACAGACGATTTAATTTTGAGTCGCCCAGTTGTGATCCAACACTCAACGCTCCTATTTAGTCAGATTTGAATGAAACCCGCGGTGTATTTTTTTCTCAATTTCGTGGTTCCATTCCCGGACCCGAACTAGTCCAGACTGAGCAAAGTCTTTTGAAAAATTTTAATGCGGTCACAATGAGAGCGCGCTCCCTTTGCGCACGACTCCCTTAACGCCAGGAGCGCTCTCTTGAGGAAAATTGGAGCGAAATAATATGAAAGTCGGAAGCGAGTGAAAATTCCAAGCGTTCTCAAAGCACGTGCTTGTGTGCAAAATGAAATTTTGTCCAGGTCCCAAGCTGTTTTCCTTAAAGTGGCGGCAGAATTCAGTGTTGCAGGTATTTCTATGCTGAAAGGTAATATTTTATAGTTATGATGAAAATTGCGGTGAAATGCAGCAAAAGACATTTTTGAGAAAGCATTTATAGAGGGATAGGGGTACCTAGAAAAATAAAATATACGAAGGCGAGTATTAATTTTAATCATGGAATTTTGCGTAAGTCTTGCAGTAAAGCAGTGCATAAATATGTGTATATATATATATATATATATATATATATATATATATATATATATATATATATATATATATATATATATATATATATATATACACACACACACATACGAGGGTCATCCGGAAAGTAGTACCCGTTCGTGAAATAAAAAGACAAAAGTAAATATTAATAAACATAAAAAATTTTATTTGAAAGAGGATACTTTAAACTACTTCTCAACATAATCTCCAAGCAAATTAAGGCATTTGTCATAACGTGTGACAAGTTTCTGTATTCCTGCTGCATAGTCCTTCGCCGCCAGCTCATTGAGATACGCGAGGGACCCATCTTGCACAAATTTTTGCATAATGCAGATGGTGTTTAACAATTTCATGAACAATTGTTCGAGAAACATTGGGAAAATGCTCACAGATGTCATCAATTGTGACGCGCCGATCGTTCCTCACGAATTCGTCAACTGAGCTCACCAGTTGGTCTGTAATGACAGACGGTCTCCCCGAACGCTCATCGTCGTGTGTGTTCCCCCTCCCCATGTTGAAGTTGCGACACCACCGCCGAACAGACGACTCGTCCATTACATTGTCTCCATACACCTCCTTTAATTGGCGATGAATATCACATGGGCGAACGTTTCTTGCATTGAGGAATTTAATCACTGCCCTCACTTCACAACTGGCGGCGTTCTCAATTTTTTTAAACATTGTAAACAATCACAGAAACAACACAGGCAATGCTAGCGTCACGCAACTTGGCTCAGAGAAGGCAGACAAGCCACTGAAGCTTTCTGACCTCGTCCAGCGGCTACTCGCGTCGTCAGCACTTCATGCGGCACGAACGGGTACTACTTTCCGGATGACCCTCGTATATTTATATTTATAATAAACAATGTGTGGACAGCAATCTGAACCTTCAATCATTCAGTGCATGCGTAATAAAATTAATAGATGTTTTTTATGCCTAAAAAAGTCGATTACTAACTTACCGAAGAATTCATTCATTATTATTTTCATCAGTATGCCTTTAATGGTATGTTTTGGATGGATACAAACTGAACATCGTTGAGTTTCTTAGATTAAACAAATAAGACAAAACCTGAAACCTTCGCTACATTAAACTGATTTCCAATTTCAACCAATTTCTACCCCCCTTTATCCTTTTCTTCACCCGTCCTCATTTGCATAATGTTCTCCTTTCTATCATACATGTAGCCTTCAACATCCTATCGTAAATCAAAATGCTCAGCATCAATCTTTCGTATCTCCTTTGAATTTCTTTCAGCATCCTCTTCTCTTTCCCACCATGCCTAGTACTTCTGCTATTGCGTTTCTTTCCATCCATTTGACCTTTTTATTCCTCCACATCCACATTTTAAAGGCCTCCAAATCTATGCTTACCATCTTGCTTCAACGACCATGTTTCCGTATAATTCAAAATCACTCTTGATATCAAATGTTCACTCATGTTTTCTTAACATCTGTGCTCAGCGTCCTTGTCTTCACTGTTCTACTCCTTCTAAAGGTTTATTTGCCTAACCTAATTCTTCTTTTTATGTCCCTACTACTTTGACCATATTGTTCCGCAAACCTTCCAAGATAGGGTAAACTGTTTGAACTGCTCTAGTTTTTAACCTACTATTTTGACGTTTCCTTCCTCTTTCTCGAATTTTTTTCACACTTTTGAGATCAGAGTCAATGTAAATAATCATGTCAATATCATCGTTATTTCAGTTCGAGAATTGGCTCACATCAGTCCTCCACTCCTTCCTTGCTACTGCTGAGCCCCCTTTTCCCTTATGGGGCGTCCACTTACGGCTCTGAATAATAATCACAACTTTGCATACTTGAGATATTTTTTCCGTCCAATATTTCCTCTAAATTAGCGGAGAATTTATCGAAAAACCCCGATGTGGATTGCTTCCTAATGTATTGAAATAAAGTGAATTTTCAATAATTAACAAGCCCACTAAACAAATTTGTAGTGTTGAAACAGGAAATGCATAGTGATAGATGAGTACGGAGCTACCGCCCTTTTCTTGACGAATTAGCGGCTCATTTATTTGGGTAATCAGTTTTTAATAGAAAGAACAAAAATCTTTGCAGTCGCGGAATTGTTTTTTTTAGTGTGTCTTGGATATTTCCAGCTTCAGTCAGTGCTATCGTCCGCTTTAACGGCAATTAGCGCTTACGCACATGGTGGATCTATAAAAATCGCGACAATCGTCGAAGCCGCCCAGCGAATTGCTCAGTTGGATCACGTAGGCTAAGATTGAAACGAAACGGAAAATGTATTATTTTTCAGGCAAGGCATTAAAACTCTCGATTCCGTCTCCTAGCATGGGTGAAAGCAATTAATGAAAACCCTGCAGTTTGGTGAATATAAATGGGTGTACACCTGTTCGCTACCGATTTCTGTAACACTCCGGCCTCTTAATGTGTGCATTCTCCCTCTTCATTTTATTTTTGTTTACCGAGAAATAAATTTGGCGTGAATTTTAGTTGGGATTTCCTCACAAACACACTCTCTCAGACAGTGCGAGAGGTTGGCCTGGAGTAGACAGTTTGGCAGTCCCTTTTTGAACGTCATCGCCTTTTTCCTCTTTCGGATAGCATTAATTAAAGTTGGTGACGATGAACTTTCGTGTAGAATTATACGTGTTTTCAGACGCGCAGCGAGACATTTCCTAGTTTATATTGATTGCATTGACCTCGAAACAATTCACCCAGCCATAGTCTGGCAGGATGAGGTTGGACTAATGACCAACTATTTATTCCGGGACGGAAAAGAAATAGCAATCTTACAAAATGTTGTTAGAGCGAAATGGCCATTAACTTGATGAAATTCAAATAGTGCGCAATTCATGAATCTAAAGAGAACGTAGATGCATTTATCTGGCACTCAGAAAAGTGCTAAGTGCTCCTACACTTGAGCGATTAGGACTGTGAGGTAAATGAATTTAAAGAGTTTTCTCTAAATGTGTTGAGAAAATTCCTTAACAGTTCAAAATTTGCTCAAAAAAGTTCAAAATATGTTTTTTCATCTTGCTTTAGAAGTAAATTTGGCTTTGTGCCTAGCTAAACGAGGGGTTTGCCCAATTTATGCTCATTAGACTTCGTGTTGTTTTTTTTATTCTTTAATTAATTTTCAAAGAGATTTTTCATAAATATTTAAATATATTTTTCACCCTTGATAATAAAGCGAATGTACCACTAGCTCCTTACGCGCTAGGTACGTCTACAAGTTAAGTTACGTAGAAGACGTACCTGGGACTTTTGCTACTCGAATAATAGATCTCACTTGTTGTTTCATTCCTTCGCCGTGGCCGCCAGTGTATACTCGTACCTTTCGGTTATGTGTTACAACTGAATAATTACGAGATTATGGAGATTCTTATTGTCAAAATAACATTGCTAACAAATGGGCAACATCAGAAATATAAATCTCCTTTTAAAATCGTTGAGCACAGTTGAAATATTCTAGAAATTCGCCAATGATTACTTTAAAACTACGAAATGTGCCATTCTAACATATTCATTAATTCAATACTATTTAATAAACTCATAAAAGAATGATTATTTTCCCAATATTCATCGATATTTTATTACAGATGAATTTATTGTTTTGTTTTTTTACGAGATGTGTGCTATGTTAAATATTATATTGGCTTTTTCACAAGAGGGAAGTGGAATCATCAGAATTATAATACTATCACCTAATCATAGCTTCAAAGAAATAATGCTTAAGACTTTTCTCGCTTAGCGGAAATTTTCCCGGGGCAATACCACCCTATCAAGTATTAAATAAGAGAGTAGCTCGAAAAAGAAACTGCGCTTTTTAGACAGCATAAAAGCAGGCAGTTATTACGAATTAATAAAGAACGAAATAGTAAGTGCCCACGATGCTTAAAAATATGTTTAGTCGCTTGGTAACGTCCAAAACTGCTTTTTAAATAGGTGGAATATCCTCATCGATTAATTTTCTTTGTGAAACTTTCCAGACAGTTCATTAGGCGGTACAGTCTTCTACAAATAAACATTAATTATTCCATAGGCATTTATCTTTTCGAGGTTTTGGTGAATATATTTTTAAAACTCGAATACGCTTTTCCATCAATGTGAGTTTCTAATTTTTCAAAAAATCATTCATCAACATTGCATGTTGTTTTAAGCCTCGTCTTTACACTCGAGACAATCATTTGAATTGCTTCCTCTTGGATTTCAGTTGAGCATAACGGCAGATATTCATTATTGTCTCGTAAGTAGGTAAAATATAAAATAATCCTTAATTCTGCAATATCAATGTATGATGGAGTTTTTACCTCTCACTCGTATTTTCTTCACTTCATCAAGGTTTTGTCTGTTGTTGACGTGATCGGGCGTCCGGTACGCTCTTCGTCCTTCACATCTTCTCGGCTCTCCGAGAACCTTTTGTACCACCGATAAACATTGCTTAGGTCGAAGGTAGCTTCTCTATATGCCACCGCCAACATTCGAAATGCGTCCGCGCACTTAATTTCGTTTTCCACACAAAATTTGATACAGATTCTTTGATCCATTTTTTGGAACAGGCAAAAATCGAATACAGGCCAAAACACGTCCAAGAAAAGCAGCTGTCAACAATTTTCTGAACATTCAAAATGGCCGAGCTTTTCGACATAAGGGAGAGACATTAGTACCAAAGTTCAAAATTCGCGATACTTTTTGAACAGACTTCGTATATGCGTTCGTGTGTATATGTATATATATATATATATATATATATATATATATATATATATATATATATATATATAAACAAGGGTTTTTAGGAGTTTAATAAGGGTATTTACCGCTTATTCATCATCTTATTAAAACGATTTCGATTTATTTGCAACTATACTAGCCATACCATTTATAATGATTGAAGAAACGTTTTATGTTTCTAATGCGCTTTAGTTGATAAAAAGAACCATGAGGGGGGGGGGAAATACTCCATTAGTCAACGTAACGTCCTTCGTATATCTCATTTTAGTGCTTGGAGATAGGTTAGGTCACATTTTCATTCGAATTTCTTATGAGTGATGAGCTTCTTTCCCGACTGTTTTTCTCATCTAAATACCCTAATTTTCCCCTTTCGCTCACGCACGCTGGTAAGGAATCTTTGGCCGCGAAATGGAGAGTATTTCCTTAAAGGCGAATGTTAAAAGTAAATCTTATTTATTAATCAACGATCGATCCTCGGAAAAAGAATATTGTAGCGTATTTTTAATGAAGGAAACAATAGTCACAGAAATAATAAAATATTCACATTCAAATTAAAGTTTCCGACAAAATGTTGACAGGACATTACCTTTAAATTTCAAATGGGACCTCCTTCTTCCTTGGTAATAGTGGCTTTGACTATAACAGGATAAAATATTAATATGCTATTTTTTGCTGTGGGAGATAAAATGATCTCTAACAGAGCATATTTTTCCTCTCTTTTTTAATGAATAATTTTCTTCGAGTGTTATTTTATCTCAACAGCGATCAATATGTAAGCACAAATGTTTAGGTGAACGTCTCACCTCTTGGCGATCTTGACGAAAATACACGCTGCACACCTGGGTTAAAATTTCATTGAAGATTTCGTTTCATTCATCCATTGTTTGAAGTTCCGTTCATTTGGTACTTCGCTGTTGTTACTAGGCAGCGGTGGTGGTTACCTTCCCTTCCTTCTTGAGATGAATAGTTTTGTACCGTGCAGTGTGTGTGTGTTTGTGTGTGTGTGTGTGGATAACGACGTCGGCGTGAAAAGGCTCCTTCGGGACAAATCTTTAAAGGAGGGAGTTCCTGTGCTCCTAACTCTCTTGGAGGTCCGACCTCGGGGGTGTAGGAGGGAAATGGGGGTGTGGCTCCAGTTCCATCGGGGGGGGGGGGGGAGAGAAGAGAGAGAGAGAGGAAGTGGGAGTTCTCCCTTTTCTGGGAGAGGAAGTCCTCTCTTTGGGGGAGAGAGGAAGTCCTCCCTTTCCACTTCTCTCCCTCTCTCATTTCTTTTCTCGAATTCAATCGACCAATTTCGTGGCTGTCTCATCCACTTCCGAACCCAACCGTCGCATTCCTAACCATCCTCCCACCAACTCCTTCATTAAAACCGCCGAGGCCTCCCTCCTCCTCTCAAACTCCCACATCCTCTTCCTATCCCCAGTGGCGTATGTCTTGAATGGTTTTCGGGGAAGGCCACCCGGAACAAGTTTTAACGCCTCCAGTCTTCCCCAAAACTGCCGCACGAAGTTCTATTCGAAGGGAGGCTCCCTTCCGGGAGTATTTCGAGTTGAGGCTGTTTCAAACTATTTTCTTGGTTCTTTTGCATTCTACAAACGTCCCCCTCCCCCTAACACACTCCCTCCCAGTATCCTTCTCCCTCCCGCCGCGTTCCTATCCGTCCCCGACCTAGCCCCATCTGATTTATTATGCGTCGACTTCCAAGAGCAAGTCTATGTGCAGAGACAGGAATGGAGGGAAACGAGGAGAGGCCGTGAGATCTTAAAGCGGATCGCAAAGTGAATTACCTTCACGCTGCGCTGAATTCGACAACAGGCTTAAACCGGACTCGTTCCGCCGGCTCGGAACCTTTTGGTGAAATTTTCATGAATGGCATCATGCTTAATGTCTTTCTTTTGTACAAAAGGTTCTGTTCCTTCAAATTCCTTTGAGACTTGTGGAGCACCTGTTGTCCTTATACTGCAATAGAAGTACCTTACAAAACACATGTTTTCTATCCTATTACGAAACCTCTTTTTCTAAAATATAATATTCCCTGAGGATTACTTTTAAATATAGACTATTGCAGTATCCTTCATCTTAGAGATTTTACTGCTCTGGGGACAGGATCTTCTTTAAAAAAATGAATGCTGCCACGCTTTGTATGCCATTCAAAAATGTAAATCTATCAGGTTTTCATATTTGTCACGCCTTGAATTTCCAGCCAATTGTATACGTTTTTGAGATAATAGTATTTTATACCATTCGTCTTATGATGTCAACCGAGCAATCTAAACCTTTAAATCCTCCAATATGTCTCAATTGTTACAATATATTCCATAAATATTATCCGCTGCGTAATTTATTTGTTAATAGAATATTTTGAAATATATTTACCCCATTATATCTACTTTACGTAGGACTTTGGAAATGTTTTACACCGCATATTGAGTATAGGCATATGAGGGCCTACTTTGGAATAGAAGATGCTTAGTTTAAATATTGCCCCCCGAAGGTTCTTGCAGCTGGGAAACGCACGATTGAGAAGTATGATAGTGAAAAGTTTTGTAAAATAACTAATTCGTGTGAGAACTCTTCTCGAAATCGAAAGACATTAACACTCTCGTTTCTGTTGAAATTATTGCATTGTAATGCACGTTTAGTGGATAATAACATTTAGTTATTATAAAACTTTTACCAGGGAATAAATGGCGCATTTTTTACGATCTAAATTGAGGAACTAAATTAAGTCCAAGATTACGTTGGTAGGTCGTCTTTATGAAATATTAGATAAGTAGTCATTCAAAGAAGAAAGGGGAAGAAAACTCCAATGGCCGTAAGGATTAGTTGCCAATCTCTCGTCAGACCAATTGTTGTGTTGGTGTGACGGGAATCACGTCAGGGACCAACCACAACCTCTCGACCAGAATACCCTCTGTGGTGGTTTACGGGAGATTAATCCGCGTCAGGGACCAACACACAGCCACACGCACACTATCCTGCCTGAAATCCTTCACGAGGCTGTGAGACCCTGTTAAAGAATTTCAGATGGAGATGGAATCCTTCACGAGGCTGTAGAGTAGACCCCGTTAAAGATTCCAGGATATTCTCAAGCACACACTCTGTGGCGGTTTACGGGAGATTAATCCGCGTCAGGGACCAACACACAGCCACACGCACACTATCCTGTCTGAAATCCTTCACGAGGCTGTGAGACCCTGTTAAAGAATTTCAGATGGAGATGGAATCCTTCACGAGGCTGTAGAGTAGACCCCGTTAAAGATTCCAGGATATTCTCAAGCACACACTCTGTGGATGGCACAGACCAAACACACACACAAGCACTCGAGAAACGCACACACACTCAAAAGGGCCCAACTTCTGGGAGAATCTGGACACAGGTAAAAAGCAACTAGGAAGTGCGTCGAACACGCGTGTTTCGGCCACAAAGTGGCCCTCTTCAGCGAACCGAAGGGAAAACACCTCCAACACAAGGTTGAAAGTAAACAACCGTAGACAAACGTCATATTTATATAGAGACTGTGGGAGTTGGGGGGACCAATCGAATAGGAAGGAGGGAATAGGAATAAATATGACGTTTGTCTACGGTTGTTTACTTTCAACCTTGTGTTGGAGGTGTTTTCCCTTCGGTTCGCTGAAGAGGGCCACTTTGTGGCCGAAACACGCGTGTTCGACGCACTTCCTAGTTGCTTTTTACCTGTGTCCAGATTCTCCCAGAAGTTGGGCCCTTTTGAGTGTGTGTGCGTTTCTCGAGTGCTTGTGTGTGTGTTTGGTCTGTGCCATCCACAGAGTGTGTGCTTGAGAATATCCTGGAATCTTTAACGGGGTCTACTCTACAGCCTCGTGAAGGATTCCATCTCCATCTGAAATTCTTTAACAGGGTCTCACAGCCTCGTGAAGGATTTCAGACAGGATAGTGTGCGTGTGGCTGTGTGTTGGTCCCTGACGCGGATTAATCTCCCGTAAACCGCCACAGAGTGTGTGCTTGAGAATATCCTGGAATCTTTAACGGGGTCTACTCTACAGCCTCGTGAAGGATTCCATCTCCATCTGAAATTCTTTAACAGGGTCTCACAGCCTCGTGAAGGATTTCAGGCAGGATAGTGTGCGTGTGGCTGTGTGTTGGTCCCTGACGCGGATTAATCTCCCGTAAACCACCACAGAGGGTATTCTGGTCGAGAGGTTGTGGTTGGTCCCTGACGTGATTCCCGTCACACCAACACAACAATTGGTCTGACGAGAGATTGGCAACTAATCCTTACGGCCATTGGAGTTTTCTTCCCCTTTCTTCTTTATTGAGAGGCCGTAGAGCTCATTATTTCTTGCTAAGTAGTCATTCTAAAAGGTAAAACGCCTCCGTTTCTCCCTTGCTTGATTCATGATTGAAACCCAAAGAGATGAGCCAACTAACCAATATTTCGTACATGTTCTCCATAGAATTTTTTATCCCGTACTTTAGAGCTGAAATCCTCATACTCCCTATCGCACGCCCAGATGAGACTCGGAAGATATGAAGTAGGTGTTGCCCTGCTTTGGTAGGGAATTTCTGCCTAGATTGTAAATATTTTGCCCGCGCATTTTATTAAATTCTCATGCAACTTTGTTGGTGTCAGGCTAAATTGTGTGGGAATGAATGTTCTTCACATGAGAAATATTTTATTTTTCCTTTAAAATGTTTTATCAAAGTACAGCTAGTTTCAATGTATAGGAAATACTGAAGTGTCTTAAGATGACGATAAGAAGTGCCTGTATATGGCACCTAGTTATACTTTGAAAATAGTTTTACCCGAATAAAAAAAAGTGTCGGAAATATGCATAGTTTTCCCAATTTCGTGATCTTTCCTTTTTGTTGTATCTATTTTTATTTTTATTCTTCGTTTTTTTTTAACTTTTGTAATACAATTTTTAACTTGAATATTATGATTAAAAAAATTGTGGAAGGTCTCAATTTCCGGGGAATAAAGCCGTTTATCCATTCGTCTCCCGTAGAACCCCGAGTCACTTTGCGTAAATCCAAGTGCGGTTCCTGTCATTTACGAAAGCATTTCAGAGGAAAATAAATCACCGCGGTGGACAAAAAAAATCCTCACTTCCCTACAGAACTCACTTGAAGATCTAAATAATTCTTGTTATGAGCCGGAACGGGGAGGCAAAAAATAAATAAATAAATGAAACACCCTCGACTTGCTCACGCCGTATGGTAAAGAAACATTTTGGCACACTTCGCCGGCGTTGTGCTCATTTTTTCCCTACTGTCCGGGACGTGAAGTTGGTGCGAGCTAGAAGGCAATTTAAGTGGACGCACTAATGACCCTCGAGGCTCATGCATTCGGTAGCGCTTCACACGCTCCCCCCCCCTCCTCTCTACTCTTAATCCAACTTCCCTCTTCCAGGCGCCGTGAACTAGAGAAAGGAAACACGATGGTCTTTCGCCACGTTTCCATCTCTTTCCTCGGCGCCCAGAACGCCACAGCACGGAGTCGGCGGCAGCGCTGTGGGCTTCATGCTCCAGGGGCAAAAGGGAATCGCCTAGCGGCCGAGAGTGGGAGGAGTGGTGAATCACAAAGGTGTGCGCCCCTTAATAATCAGATTAAAGTCGCGGAGCTCTTCTGAGTTGAAACAAGAGCCCCAGAAATTGACGTTTTGCGGAATCCCATCGGCTTAAAAATGCAACCTCGCTGTGTTAGATATTCCGTGTGCTGAGACAGCTAACTTTACGACAATTAGCCCTTGCCAAGGGTATTCACAGGAATCGGAGTGGATTGGAAGTTCAAAGGAGGTGCGCTGGATTTGTGAAACGTAGTTACGATAGAGGAGTAAGCGTTTGAATGCTATAGAGAAGGACTTTGAATTGGACGCCTTTTCAAAATTGAAAAGTACAACATCGGATATTTACTAAATGGGCCCTTGCCTTTTATCTATGATATCTCATAGATGACAGAGTGGCAGAATAAATGCTAAAATTTTATCTATTTTTCTGAGGGTGATTTCAAAAGTTCTCAGAATGGAAAAGAAACGAACAACTTAACTTAGTGAAACCATTTTTATTTTCAATGTAGTCTCCCTGTACAAATTTGGTCCAGCGATGCTTAAATGTCTTCATTGCATCTCGAAAATTAGATTCCTTCAGCCTCGTAGAATACCCGTCTACGTAGGCTGTTAGCTCTTTGTTTGAAGAGAATATCCGTCCACCGAGGAAAATGTTGAGCTTGGAGAAGAGATGGAAATCTGATGGAGCCAATTCAGGCGGCTAAGGTGTATGTGGCAACTATTCGTATCTTAGTTCAAGTATTTTTGCTATGGCAACGACACTTGCATGTGGGCGTGCATTGTCTTGATAAAAGATGACTTTTTTTCCTTGTAACACCTGACCTTTTTATCGTGCGTCTTTTGCTGTAGTTGGTCGAGGAGGTTATCGTAGTAAATTTCAGTAATTGTTTGATCAGTTGGGAGGTAATCCATCAGCGGAATCCCTTTCGCACATCAGTAAACTGAAGCCATTACCTTTCCGGCCGACCGTATTACCTTTATTTTCTTCGGAAATAAATCAACACGTTTCCGCTGCTTTGACTGGTGTTTCGTCTCTGGGGTATAGTTGTGGACCCAAGTTTCATATGTGGTCACAAACCGGCGTAGAAAATCTTGGTTACTCTTAAAAATGGGTGAAACACTCTTCGGAAATTTCCATTCTGATTCTGATCTTCACAAATTACTACACGGGAGCATTAAAGGAGAGGCGTCCACACAACTGATCTCTTCCCGGAGCACTGACGCGTTACGAGTTTACCCATAAAGGATTGCCTATTACTACCCGGGAAAGTCGTTGCTCTAGCGCTGACATATAGTATGGTGGTGATTCCAAGAACCTTTCAAACTAACCTCCTATAGGCGACCCATGTCTTCCTAATACTTTTCCTAATTTTGAACCATGAAATGTGTGGTAGTTTGATGCTCATTAAAATGTGTAATCTTTCTGAAAATTAAGTAAAAATAAATTAAAAACCCATTCTACTATCCTTAAATGTTTTTACTGCTTCGCGTATGTCAAAAGGAAGTATTAGTAGTATAGGAAGTATTGTATAGAACCAGCCGCTCTTATATTCCCATAAATTTGCATATACGATATTACGGTGTCTGCATCTTGTTTTTTACTTTTTCAGGGCTTCTTCATTATCCAATGAGAAAAGAGTATTCCTATGAAAGTGCATCAACAGTCTATTTTAGTTTTATTATTATATGCTCGAGCACTCCAATTATGTTTGTTGGATGAAACAGCTCCCCACCCCACAGATCTCAACCTTCATTCTCTTCGCTCTTAACCACCGCCCCCCGCAGCATTCAGCTCGAACCCTTGATAAGTACGCCCCACGTCCTCTCTTACATCCTTCCGTTTTATTCCCTACCTTCAACCTGCCGGGAATTACCCCTGGCTTTATTTTATGGCCCTTGAAAACTAACGTTCCCACCTCTCACACCTCTCCCATTCACTGTTCCCCTCGTACCCTTTCCTTATCCTACTTGGGGTTTATCGCATGATAAATGTCCAGTTTCGCTCAGGGCGGTCCGTCTTTTTCTTTTGTTACACAAATCCCTACGCTCGTAAAAACGGTGCCTACTACTCCTCCGATTAAGGACTCCGCGTCCTCATCGAAAATTTCCATGTTCTGTCGATTAATATTAATGCGAGGTTGGCGGTCGTTTGTCATGAATACGACCGAAAGGGGGAGCTTGAAAGGATATAGAAAAACGGTTGGACAATTTTTTGACATGTACTGCGTTAGATTTTATTTCACCTGAGGTGCGGTCATTGATTATTTTTTCTACCATATTGCTATGACGATAAGTGATTTTAATCTGCAACACATTTTACGTTGACGGATGTTGCGCCCCCAATCCATCCGCGATGATAACGGATGGTAGGTTGGTAACGGAAGTAGTCATATTACTTTGTCCTCTTGAATGTGCGTACATGATTTTTTCATATCAACCTGTTGGGGGATCGGTGAACTCCGAAAAATTTGCTGATCTTGGGACAAAGAAATCCAAGAATTCCCCAAATGTGAAGCATTCTATTTAATATTTATTAATCCGAATAATATTTACATTCTCTGAATATTTTCAACATCTCACAGAAGTCATGGATTTCGGAAAACAAAAGGAAAATTAAATCGGAGGAATTCCACATTCCATTGCCCCTCGAAAGAGGGAAAAGATTATCCGTAAATTTTCAAAACTCTACTATGGCGGATAACAAATTTATAGATCCAAAAAGGCATTTTTTTTTAAACCCTACGAATTTAACACTTTATATTGAGTGCCAGAACAAATGAAAACAACTGAATTCAGCCTTATGAAGTTCAATACGAGAACGAATCTTTGAAAAGTACTGAAAATAATTGATTTCTTCGATGAGCCAGAAACTTATTTTGTCGCATCGAACAAAGCCAGGGTAAAAAAGAGAGCGAATCAATAAATGAACATTCACAGTCTTGACTCGATGAGGAAGTTTACGATAGCCATGACGACTAATATTTGATACTTTTCTTTTATTATTTTAAATATACTATCACTTGGGTTACCTATTCCGGGGAACTATACACTGGATTCAATGCATTAAAACCAACAAAATGGAAGTTCAACAGCGTCAAAAATTTCTTATGGCAAACGAGACATTTAAGTTTTGCATATAAATTAAGTATAATTCTTGTTCTTACAAAAAGAAATTTAAACGTCTGGTATTTGTTTAAGAAATAAATTATTTCCTAGGATCAACTACTACAGTTAATGTGTTATATCATCCAGAATAAATAAAAAAATCCGTTTTAGAGTTCAGGGAACTTTTGACCCCATTGAGTCTTCGAATGGTTTCCTTCACCTTTTTATTCTTTCATATATGCAATTGTGAGATTTTATTCGAGGTATTTTTAGAAGACGCTCGAATGAAAAGCCAGCCAAAGATGTTATTTTCAGGAAATAGGGATGAATATTAGCATATCAACGGTTTGAACATATCCCCTTTATTCAACTGTTCGCTTAACATCTTCATTTCAATCCAGTTACTATAGGATGGGATTGAAGGAAGATTTTTCGAACCGTCCTTCCTCGTTCCATTTTTGTGCTACTCGTATGCGCACCCATTACGGCTAAGTCCCCAAATCCCTACCTCAACTCTATGATTTAATACATGGACTTATAACCGAACGACTTAACAGGAAGAGCTTCCGGCGTAAGCCGAGGGTATTTATCTAGCTCTTCATTGTGACAATTGATATTACACTCAAGTCTTTTATGGTCTGTTAAACTTTCCCCATATTAATAGTAATTTTTTAATAAAAGTTACAATGACTCAAATCTCAATTGAGATTTTTCGGATTATTGGAACGTGGATTCTCAATGAACTCGAAGGATATTGAACAACAATCACAAATGGTTGTGGCATATCAAAGTACCAACCGCTAATTACTTACCTACCGCTTCAAAATATGTACTGATTCTCTTTCTAATGCGAAAATTACACTTGGATTCCTCTTGAATCCATCACGTATTTATTTTGAATTCGAAGCTACGAATGTTGTTCTTGAGCTCGTCTCGTCTTTCTTGACGCAAGAATTGTACGAAGAGGTCAAAGTTGAGTCTTATTTAAGAAAGCCATATTGCATACTTGGGTTCACCATACTGCATTCAAGATTGCTACTCCGGTGCTCATCTCTTTAAGATGCGATCCTTTTCGCCCACGCTATGATCGCCCCTATCTTTCAGAGCGGGATCGTATACTCTGCAAATGGTGGTGACGCCATCTAAATGAGTGTCGGTCAGCTCTCATCGCTGCATGTTGAGATGCGAAGCCGTGTTTTTAAGTAGCCCTTTTCCTTTATCCTGCACAGTCTCCACTTCATCTGACTGGTAGCGATTGAGTTTAATTGAGCGTCTAGAGCTCACTAGTAGCAGCTTGCGGAGTCAAAACCTGCCACATTTACGTGGCAGAAGACGTAACTCGGACGTACATAACCAAGAAGCACTCACCCTTTGCATACGCACACGCTTTATTTATCCCAAGGCATTCATAGTAATCGATGAAGCCGGATACGAAAAATTCGTTCGTTACTGACTTCTTGTCGCTCATTTTGGTGGACTCTCAATTGCCCTTCTGCTCATGGAGTGTAAAAATACTGCTTATCGGATTGCCGTAAAGGTACTTCCACCTGTCAATTATGCAAAGTTACATGATCACGGGTGAGCGACGAGAATGAGTGAGGACGAGAGAAGTGCTGCGTGCATTTTCCGAGCAATTGGTGACCTGGAGTGGATTCCTGGAAACATGTAAACCGGAGTGGAAAAAAATAACTGGTGAAAAGTTTACAAAAAGTACAAAACTGCGAAAAGTGTATCCTGATTTCCCTTAAAGTCCGATGATACCATTTCTTATAATACTTTCAAGCTGGGCTCTTACTTTCAATCAATAAGTAAAGATATATGGAGTTTTACTTTCATTCAATAGAGTTTTACATTCATTCAATGAGTAAAGATATTATTAACTTATTCATTTATTTACCACTAATCCTGGAACAGCAAAGTACTGGTTGGCCTTTTACATCGTATGATAACCATCAGATGACAAAAACAACAGCAATCAACAACCAACTCAAGTCACTCTAAGCCGAGGAAAACTCATTCAGCTAGTAATCGAATACCCGACCTCCAAGGTCAGCAGGAGTGGTTTTCACCATCCAAAATTTGAAATAAATTTAATGTCTCCGCTTTTCTTACCCAACTTAAATATTGCGCTTACCGATATGATTCCCCGTATTGCATATACCCGTTTGAAGTGTTAGTCTCCATTGCTTCAAGTTGCCACCTTGGTTATTACTTTACCTCCGCGTGCAATTACTAAGTTAGGTTTCCATTATCATTTACTCTCATGGTGTAGTGTGGATTTCTCGGAATCAAATGCGTCAAACAATATGAGGGCCTAGTTTCAAGCGTTATTGCATGTATGGGGATCTCTCCTTCATCCGAGAAAACAATTTTCATTTCCCCTTTACGGAAATTAATTCAGCATGTTGGCATGGGACTACCAGGTCGCCACGCGCGTGTTTCTTTGTGACTCGAGGATATTCAACTATTGATAGAATCTCCTTCTTCAGTACTCAAGAGTTCTAATCAGTATGATATTGTAAACGCTATCAGTTTGAAGTATAAGTTTTGCTGTAATAAACCAATGAATACACACGAGATGAATTTTAGATTCGTTTTATTTGTGGGCTACAAAGCTAATGTCGTCACTTTCAGCAAATGAGAAAACTTGGGTATTCAAACATACATAATGATTCCTTCATCTTAGCCAAGAATTTTTAATAGAAAAAGAGGGTTCGACGAAAGTGAGTTGCAACCATTATGCGATAGATTTTTATGCCTGAGGTATTCAGAAGCTCCTTTTATTCACAATCTACTTAAAATGTTTTTATTGTGTCTCGATTCCACAACATCACGCCTGACTCTTCACTTTTCGTAAAATGTTTTTGTTTAATTCTTGGAAATTTCTTAGAGCTAGACTCATTTTATAAGCCTTTTAAGATCGTTAAAATGGAGCATTCTAAATTAAGTGGATCTCATGCAAACTCATTTTTGTCTGTTTTCCAGGGGATTCGCATTAGATTTATTTACGTTCACGGCTGGTTTTATTTAGGTATTGCAAATGTTTATGTAGCTTTGATAAACAGTATCTGGTGTCCATTTTGTTAGCTATTCCAGAGATGTTACTCATTTAAAGCAAATGGCGAGTTAACATCTCTTTTACGATAAAATTAAACATTTTTATTCCGCAACCCACCCAAATATTCTGAAATAACCCAAGAAGGTTGTGGCAAGTGGTGGAAAGGGTAAGGGATGAAGTAGGTTGGAGGTTTTTAAGGGGTGAGAGAAGGGAGAAAGAAAATGCATACATCCACAAAATCTCTGAAGAACGCGCCCAAACTGATTATCAGAAAGGGAGCCCACACCAATGCTCTCACATATACGATATGCATTTTAGCGCCAATTTTATTTTTAAATAAGTTTTAATTTTACACGCTACAGAATTCTAATATATTAAAGAAGAACGGCTAAAACACTTATGCGAGACTCCGCCACCCATGCTGAGACGGGTTATGCAAAACTGGAAAGCAAGAAGGGGAAAACATTAATAAAGATGCAGTCAGACAACGTGAGGTCCCCACTCCTGACAGGTGGAAGAAGTTGTACCCTGCTGATGGCAGCTAACCGCATGAGGTATCACCTCCAGGACGGGACGAAGGGTGAAAGGAGGGAAACTTGAAAATATAAAGAAAAATGGTTAGTCAGAGTGTTTCAACAGGCACTACGTTTGATGTTATTTCTGGGTAGATGAATGCTGGGTTGCATTCATTGATTATTTTGCGCACACTATCACTATAACGGTGCGCGATTTTAATCTGGAACATATTTTACGTTGGCGGATGTTGCGGTCAATCCCCAATGAGTCTTAGAAGCGAGAGGAATCGCATTATTTTGGGCTCCTATGGGTAGAATTAAACGGCGGTAACCGCGCTCTCATTATCTACTTGACGTTAAAAACAGTAAATGTAGTTATAGCTAGCGCACGGGTTTTGAGGCCCATTAATAGCGGCTTTGTTTATAGATCGAATCCCTCCCTCATGCATGCTTCCCGATTAGACGCACAGAAAATTCATACTTACCTTTTTTCGAAATGAGGTGAATATTCTAATTCATTTTCAAAAACTCAAAGATGATTTTTTTGTCCATCTTAAAGATAGATTCAGTTTTTTCACCAGTCTGGCGCGCATTTGTCGAATGCGTCACCGGAATTGCTCTTGATTGGTTCTCGCGAAAATCTTTGTGACTTTAGATACGGAGATTGAGGCGAGGGTCGAGTGTGAGTGATTGTCCGGATGCCGCGCGCGGCGCATCGCAAACGTCAGCGGTTTCAAACAGAAAGTTGGCAAGACCTTTTTTTTTGTTTGCTTTGAGTGGGAGTAGGATCGGGGTTGTATTGCACACAGAGCGATGATACACTCGCGGGATGCCAAGTAAGTTTTTAACTTTCCGTCTCCCGCTCTCTCTTTCTTGCTCGCTCTCCGTCATCTCTCTGACTCGGCCCTCGCTCCATTTTTACTCATTTTATGCATACCTACGCCATCGCATACGTGCTCACTCCGGAAGCTTCCATAGATAAGAGACAGGGGAAATGGAACAGCTGACCCAAAACTCGTCAAAGGCCAGAACCGAATTGACAAAAATTTCTGTTTTTCAGAAGGCTTCACATCGGTTGCCTCCCCATGAATCTAACGGTAATTGGTACTCCACCGGTAAAGAAATCCGACAGACATTGGAATGGAGTTTTCTTTTGATCGGTACGCGACATGAAAGGACAAATAACTTTGAAAATTCGTCGGCATCTAGTAAAGCGCAAAGTTTCCGAGGGGCAAATATTGGACAACTTAATGATGTAAATTCTAAATCAGTAAAGACAACTTTGAGGATCAGGATTGCAAAAAATGTCAGAGTTATGCATATGTGCAAAACGACAGCATGTCACGATTAAATGAGGAACTTGGAAATTTTTTCTCTTTAATTCTAAGTGTATTAAATCGTTATTTGAGGCCTTATTGCGCAAAACTAGGCCCCTTCCTACAGATATTAAATGTTTGTCTCCTTTTCATATTACTAGCATGGGATATTGAAGCGATTCGTCCAGCCTCCTTTTCTACCAATGAATGACGTGGATGTTAGCAAAATCATAGAAGGGGAAGAACAATGGAAATGCGTCATCATCGAGAAATAATAAAATAAAATCGCTACAGTAACATCCGAAGTACACGTAATTCACAAGAAGAGTAAGAAATTTGATTGGGAAAAACTGAGGCACAACAGCTTATTAAATACCATAGTATAAGGATAGCAAGGGGGTAAATCCACAGAGGAGGTCCATGGATGAGATAATAATATTGAAGAATGTCGGTACAAAGAACTTTGAAGTAATAGACAGAATGGCAAGGAAAGGCTCATTTGGAGAGCTGCTGCGAACCAATCCTCGGATCGATAGCCCGAATTTATTAAATGGAATCCATCTTAATTTTGTGGAATCGTTACATATTATGAAAAAAATTATTCTCATTAAGTTTTTATGGCGATACTAGTGGTTTCGACATTTTTAACGTCATCATTGATTATTGTTAAGAGTTATTCATTATTTGGGTGTATTTAATTATTGAATATGCACCCTTGTCTTACATTCTAATAAGATTAGAATGTAGTTGCTGCAGTAAACCTATCCTAGGTTTGAAATACTTATGATGATGATGTAATTATGGCACGAGAGATTACGTGTGCCCCGAACTTGTCTATCTAGCCAAATCATGTATACATTTTAGGAAATTAAAGTCGATGAGGTTTCTGAATGCTGTTTAACTCCTCGTAAAATATTATTAACAAATAAATTTTAAAGAGTCAGTTTGCAGATAGGTAAGATAGAAAGAATTATTCCTAAGAGCCTTGTTAAATACATGTATACTTACAAATATCACTGATATGGGCATTGTAAGCACAGGTCCCTCTTTTTCAAACAATGCCATTCCTCTCTATCTCACCTGTTACTGATATATTTATTGTAATTCCCAACGTGTCCTCAGTCATTCTCCACGGCAGTCGGTAGATTAGAGCAATGAGGCGTCCTGAAATCCTTGGTCGACGAAGATTCCTTGTCCCTAGTATCGGGTAAGGGCACTGAACATGTGCTCTGCCCTCATGTTTTATATCAGCCTCTGCTTTTTCCCGGAGAATCTATTTCCTAATACCATTTCCTTCGCCAGATTTCCTTATTTCCAGTGCTTCCTTTAGCAGAAAGGTACGTTCTACAAATATTTGTATGTTAAATTCAGAGTTATTTCTTTTTACTGTCCTTCTCAATATCCGTGTTGGATAAATTTAACTGGCGAAAGGGGAAAAATGGTGTTTATCGCGATAGATTTTATTTTCTTTTACGATTCTTCACCATACACTGCTAAAAATACTTTCACCTAGTGAAAAACATCAGTCCTTTTCGCAGAAAACTAATATATCTCGGTTAGTAGTCTTCCTCATTCATATACTCCATTTAGTTTCGCCATATCGCTGATCATGAAGTGCATTCAACTTTAAAATGAGTGACGCAATGGGGGCGGAGAGATTGTGAAGCTGAGGGTGCATCACGTGTTTTCAGTACGTCCGCAGAAATCGGAGATATGATAAGGAAGTGGAATGGGATATTAAAATCGATAGGAATTTCTTTCAGGTGACCGCGCTAATACTATGACGAGGAGTCAAGTCTTTAATATCCGTAGAAAAAAGCTATAATTACTATTTTCACGATGGATTACGCATCAATCTTCTCCGTACTGTGCGATGCGAATTACCAACAAAATGGTACTCCTAGAGTTATTACTAATCATCGGATGTGGGTCTAAAACCTCGTGAACTCCTAACGTGATACGGAGAGAAATAAAGTTTTCGGCGGCAATAATTATGAGAGGCAAAAAGTGCCATGATCGCACCCCTGGTTTCCAGATTGCCCCTGAATTGCCCCTTCGGGAGATGATTCACCTCAATCCGGGCCACTAATCCCACCACATAGTTCTCGGCAAAATTTATAGCATGCACGGGGTGATAAGAGTTGTACCTATTGACGTTAAGTGGGAAGTAAATTTTCGTGGGGCACCTCTTCAATCTATCACCGATAATTACGTTTGCGGGGCGGCGATAATACCAAATATTGGAGTACATTTCACTCTAGGGAAAATTCCTCCTACCGGTTATATAAATTCACAGTGTTGTCCCTTAGGAAGATATTATAGATGCTCTGTGAGATATATTTGCGAATTAATTTTTGTTTTGGATCTGTATATTTACAAAAAATCTAGATTTGAGATACTTCATGCTAGGATTTATATTGAATAAATAAGATTGACGGCAGGTCGTCCGTGCATATTTTGACCAGTTGTGTATATTTCGATACTTTGAGCACATCTGACGCATATTTAAATCGTACTTCAGCGTCTTGTTTAATTTTCTTACGGGGTTTGGAATGATACAAGGTGTGTTCAAAAAGTAACGGGAATTTTGTAATTTCGCATAGTATATAGTGCACGGCATAGTGCACCATAGGTTCTCGCCACAAGGTCAAACGATCAATAAAGAGCACTACTTACAAGTTCAACGCCGTTTGGATGAATCAATACTAAAAAAACGCCCCTATTTGTGGCGAAACAATTCATGGCTTCTACACGATCACGATAATGCACCTTCTCACACTGCTCACTGCTTGTTCGTGAATTATTGGCCAAACATAGCACTCTAATGATGTCCCCTTCATATTCGCTAGACATGGCCCCGTGTGACTATTTTCTGTTCCCAAAAATAAAGAGAACATTAAAGGGCTGTCGTTTTACAAGCATAGATGAGATTAAAAACCGAGAGAACTAAAACCTACACCAAAGGTCGAGTACCAAAACTGTTTTTCGAGGATTGGAAAAAGTGCTGGCATAAGTGGTATAATACGAGGTTCTCGTATCTAATGGAGACTGCTTCGGAGGGGATAACATCGATATAGACGAATAAATAAAATTATTTCTTAAAAAAAATTGAGTAGTTTCAAGCGTAATGTAGTGGAAATCGAGCAAAATAAAGAAAATATGTTAAAAATTTTCCACTAAATATTTTTTGGATATTAATTTTTTTGTTACCTGAAAATGACGTAATACATCGAAACACGGTCGCACTACTAAACTTATCTGGTGGAAAATTGTTGCTAAATTTTCTTTATTCCTTCGTAAAAACTGGAATTATTGTTATTTACTGAACACACCTCGTTTATTAAAATTGTAGCATGACCATCTTTACAAGTCCTTGCAAGCTTGGCAAGGTCCTGCGGAGGCTAGAGAAAGATGGAAATTTGTGACCAGCTATCTATCCTTTCACAGACCATAACACTATACACCCAGTCTAGTAGTAGTAGTAGTTTTGAGGGGAGGCGACCGACAGCTGAGGTCATTTGCGCCATAGGGGATGGATAGGAAAGGATGAAGGGTGGAGAGAAACCCGGCGTCGGCATTAGCCTACTCTTTACGAAAGGCGCCAAGGGGTCCGCGGCTTAACGTCCCATCCGACGGACGGCGTACTCACTCAAAGTGCCCTCCACAAAGCACCTCAAGCAGGGATCGAGATACCTCTGAAAAATATTCAACACCGCCGGGATTTGAACCCGGGCCCTCTGGGTGGGAAGCCAGTACGCTAGCCCCCGCACCATCTCGATCCCCCCCAGTCTAGTGTGTTACGTTTATTGTTGAGCTAAATGAGTTACAACTAATCAACAATATGAGATGCATTGAAAGATTTAACTTTTTAAAAATTCCCGATTAATTCACCCATGCATTTATTCGACTCCATTTCTCTTAAAATTCATGGTATTTGGGAATAAATTATCTCTCAACTCGTGCCTACATCATCCATCCTTAATTCGTGATCCTCTCGTTGAAAAAAAAGCACACACGTGGAGCCGATGGAGCCATCGAATAATTGAATTAATTTCAGACATCAACCCGTTCCGCTAAAATTTTTAACGGTGAAATCCAATGCGTTCCTGTCTGAAAGCGGCGAAGTGACATTTACACGAAAATATTATAACGAATCATAATATCTTGATTGGAACCATTTGATCGTCCCAAAAAAAATGAATCTCTTTGGTCCGAATCCAATGGTTGGGGAAAATAATTTAATTAGATTCCGAACAGAGCTGAACACCAATGCGCGTTGACATTCGTGGAAATGCAAACGCGAGTACCTGTACTTCCGGGTCGTGCGCGAATCCTGGCCGAGTCATCCCCTTCCTCAGTGACCTCTTCCCCTTAGCCACCATCCCGATCCGGATTCTTCATCAATCTCGATCGAGGGAGAGTGCTTGCGGCTCAGTCCCACCATAGGAGCGATGATAAAAAAAACCACGCGCCTCGGCACGGAAAATGGCACTCGGTCCATCCTTAAGGCCACCCCCTCTCTCCTATCGCCCTCCGCCTCGACCACATGGGGTGGAAAACAAAATACGATCGGCCACCTTCTCCCCGACCTTTCCATCCGTCCATCAACCCTCCCCTTTCAACCCCCCCTCCCAAGCGTCTCTCTTTCGAATAGGCGTAAATCCTTCGAAATGGGGAGAATTTTGATATTTTACCTATTTATTTATCCAATATCTATCTTCTACACATTATGAAATGTTTATTTTGCAACTCACTTGCACTCACTCACTTGTTTAAATTTTAAATTAATGATAAACCCACCGATGACGGTGTTTAGAGGTAAAAGTAGACCAAAAATTCTTTTATATTAAGAATACATACTACATTCCTTTCGAGTTTTAAGTCGCATTCTTCTAAATTACTTTCAATGAAGCTCATTTTTCTGTTTTCTTCATTTTTGTCCTCATATGTTAAACCTCAACGTGAATAGCATTGCTATAACTTTCAATTGGATATATGTTTTTTTTGTCAGACCCATATAAAGTAAATTTTACCGCCAACTGTTCGTAGTGGAGGTATTTGAAGAACGAAAATCGAAGAAATGAACTGCGGGTATATAATATCTTAACGTGGGGAAATCAGCGGGAAAATAAAAAAAATCAGGGGGCAACCGGGTTTGAACCGGTGACCTCTCGATCTGCAGTCGAATGCTCTACCACTGAGCTATACCCCCTACGGATATTTCACTACTGATTTTCTCTTGATTACAACTTATTACCGTTCTAAATTATAGAGAAAGTCCACAACACTATAAAATAAAGGACCACTTCATTGACGAGGGTTAAGTATACATGTAAATGAAATAAAAACCGAAGGTATTTTCGGGATTTTCTTTGCACAGATACCTGTGCAATTTGGTTCAGTACGAGTACATGGAATGAAATTATCGGCCAATGGAAATGCTTTCAAACACAATCAAATAGTTAATACCCTTCAAAATCCAATTAATTTTGTCGAATTTTCGCTGTACCCGAACTTTGGCTGGTGTATTTCACTAATTTTTATGAGAAATAATTTCATTGTATCACTGGCCCTTTGAAATAGTTTTTTAATATGGCTTTTGTAACGTGAATTCTCATTGGAGTCTAAAATAGTCTCTTGTCCATGTAAATGGTCAGAATTTCTTAATTGAAACTTAACAAATTAATTCCGCAGAGGCAGGCAGGATTTCATATTTTGCGGGACATCAATGTTCAACATGAAATGTAAGCATTATATAAATGTCTTGCGAGGTAAAACATTTCAAAGTTTTATATTACATGTGTGACTTTTCGGAAGACTTATAAATAGACTTGTAACTTTGAGAAACAGGCCCCAGGATGCAAATCGTCTGTGTTTTTTAATGCCTTTTAACACAGTAGGTAACCTTAACATACATTAATCCAGTAAAAATCCCCATAAAACTTCTGATTACACAAATTTCGCAATAATATTGTGCGAAAATCATCCATTAAGTTTGGATTTTAAAACCATCTTATCTCCTGCGTCTTCAATACATTGTGGTTCGTGAGGTTTGATGTTTACATTTGAACAAGGATATAGATCGATAAAACGAACCTAGAGATTTACGTTAAGTGCTTACTGAAGTTTCCGAAAACGGAACCACTACGCCAACATTGGGAGCATTCCATAGCACACAATCTCCTGCCGTAAATTCGCCCACCGCACACCCGCGTGCGTTTTGGACACTTCCTCAGGAAAGAGGAAGCGGAATCGATGACAATGCAAACCTTTTTAAATGTGCGCGAAAGAAAAAGTGGTGATCCACAATCTCTCTCTTCCATCCTATTCAGTTTAATTATTCCCGTCCAACGACATCCTCGTCCTCCCGATCCAAATCCCTAAATCCATTTATTTATTCCCTATCGCCGCAAACCCCTTCCTCTCCCCATTCCCATTTACGCAAAGATTGCTAACCTTCTCCGTGCCCCCGGTCCCCAATCACTCTACTCAATCATTTGTTTATCCTTCCTGTTTGTGTGTGTGTGAGAGAGAGGGAAGTGGGATTTGGTCTGGTGGTGACAAATGGACGACCGGAATCCCGGTCATCGAAACCGCACCAGGGTTCGCGGGAGTGGAATGGCATCTCGATCGCCGAGGTCGGTCGTTATGAGTGCGGAGGTGAAAATAACTTTCAATTAGTCCTCTGCAATGTACATTTATATTTCATTTGTCCCCTACCTTACCCCTATGGTCCGAGTTTTATCCTTCTTTGGCCCTAGAAATGTCCACATCCCACTAAAATTCACAGGATAGCGTTCGAGGGTGCGTAATGTGACTCAATAAATCGATTTACTGCAAGAAAAAGGGCTGTAGAAAACCCGTGGTGAATCCTAGAACGACTGCTCCAAGCAACTGGCTCCAAGGAACTCCGTCGTAATGATGTCCTTTTCAGTTTGTTCGAATTGTCGCCCATTTGAAGCACGTCCCTCACGGAGTTATCGTTAGGACTGAAACGATTCACGCATCTGAAATCACCTCAACTCTTTACAGTTCTGCGAGTACATACCGTCAATATGCAGTTCCAATTTACGGTCTGCATCTACGCTATGTATTACGAGCCAACGCAGGCGTATCAGAGGATGTATTGTATCACAGCAGCCCCTCCGGATGTATAGATTTTTTTCTCTCACCCCAATGTCTTTTTCTCCGTCTTAAATGCCAGTACGAGCCATCTTTCATGTGGAAAATTATCATTATTAGATTAAACTATTATTGATTATACTGGTAAAATTTAGGAATCACCTTACCTTAATGCCCATCCTGCTGCGATTTCTAAGCCCATAGCAACCCTACTCAACTTCTCATCGAGTTTTCTCATTGAATTTCCTCTCTAGCAACGTTTTGCCATATTCATAAAAACTTGTCCCAATTTTGTGGTAAATTTAATTATTTTAATTAAACCCATTAAGAGCAACCTTGACTTGTGTGCATAAAATTGCAAGCATACAGTGTTAGGCAACAGAATAGCAAGAAGGCTAAGCCGGATTACTAAATTTATATTGCGGAAAATCGTCTATTTTGTGTTACAAATTAATTAAAAATTTATTTACTACAGTGAAAAGTTATGGATGCACAAATTAAAGGTCCTAATAAACTTCCTATATTAAATGTTAAATTATAGTTGATTGAAAGTCAAGCTCATGAAACTTGAGTTCCTCGACTTTTGTTCTGACAAAAGTCTTTTATTTAGTTGTGGTCAGATATCACGTGCGTGACAATGAATAGTAGTATCTGTATCGTGTCTCAGAGGCGGATGACTATTATTTCTCCGTAATATTCACGAAATTCCTGTGTTTCACCTTGATTTCCTGACTCTTTGCCATTATATTTCATTCGCCCCCGTCACGTAGGGTTTCAACTTGGATAAGGCCGCCAACCCTAAAAATCTCTTGAACTTTCGGCCGTCGGAACGAAATCGCTCCCCACAGCGTCGGAAAGGAATTATCCCCCCAGAGGGATCGTCAGCTTTGATTTCACTTTGGAAGAGCGAAGTGGACGCGCAAAAGGGTTATTTTCGGTCGCAACCATCCAGCTGGGAGGTGGTAGCGTTTTAAGTGAAGGGTCCAAAGTGGAAGGAGGGTGATTCGGGTACTGTAAAGGTCTCTCTTCGTTCCGACGCGGTACCCTCCGCGGCCTTTTGTCATCTCCCTCTTGTTTTCCTTATCTCAGGAGAGCTCTGAAGACACCGGAGAAAGCGATCGTTTGTAGCCGCACGCTGGAGGCAGGATTTGGGGCGGAGAAAAGGAAGGGATTTGCGGTGTTCGGCTTCGCGAATCGCCTTCCCGATTGCATCCCACCCTCTCCCTCTTTTTCGAGTTTCCCTCATTTCCTGCTCCCGGCGAGGTAGAAGCAGGCCTTCGCTTTCTGTCACCATCTGCCCCACGACATTTTCTCGTTTTAAAGATCGCGCGGAGGAAGACACTCCCCCTTAACGCCGAAGGAGGAACAGGAGAGTGAGAGAGTCTATGGTATCGCACGATCCCTATGCGAGGGGTGCCAGGGGACGCCCAAATTGAGCTTCCAACAATAGTGCTCGCGGCATTCGTTTCTAGGAATTCGTGAGGGAGCACGGACGTGTGTTTGTGTGTGTATGTGTGTTCGCGAATCCATGTGCGCGTTCGGGAATGGTATGAGGGGGAAGGCGGAAGTGAGTGGCTTTTTTAGCGAGGCGAAAAATCCCACCTCCCGCGGATCTCGTAAAGTGTTCTTTTTTTTCTTTCTCCCCCCTGAGGCGAGCCGGTACGCTTGTAGTACGTGACAGGGTTGGAGGTTGCGAATGAATCGATACGCGCTCTGCGTGTCTTCTTTCTCTTTTCCTACTCCCCTTCTTCCAACGCGAAGTTCGGGAGAATGGAGTTTTTCAAAGGCCTCGGAAAACATGAGACGTCAAAGGAGTCGGGAAAAAATCAGATTAAAACCCAAATTGAGTAATTTATTCATGATAGAGAGGCTCACCCGAATCCTATTTATGTTAGGTAATATTTTGTTTTTTTTTGTATGGGTGCCTAGTTTGATTTGTACTCGAAGGATTGTTTTTTACCCCTCCGAAAGAGCTTTAAGAGTTGGGTAATTTTTTTCCAGCTCGCTTACTGGACAATGTTCTTGTAACTAGGTGTTTCAAGAGAATTTCTTTCTTTGCCTTGCCTTAGTTTTTCTTTATTTCCACGTAACGTCGGCTTGCCTTTATGTTTTCTTACCAAACCTTCTCCCTAATATCAGAGCTTTTAACATTTCACTACCTGCCAATATTTCCTCCGTCCTTTTTTATACTTTTTTGGATTTTCCCCAGTTACTTCCTCTCTTTGTCCACCCTATTCAAAACTTAAGCGTTTGTCTCCTTTTCTGTTCAACTTATTTTCTCAATTCTCCTCCTCTCCAGTATCTCCAAACCCTCTAATAAAACGCTCATCCTCTATTCTCAAAGAAAAAAAGCAGCGCGCTCAAAATTAATGCCTTTAGTAATATTTTCTTAACATCTTTACTCGGTGTAACAGTCTGTAAATAAAATAAAATTGCAATTTCACGCATGTCTTCATTCCGTACAATGCGTTTCAAATAATTAATTATCGTCACCAGCAGATGAAGACTCATAAGCATTAAAAAAGCGCTGCATGGAATAAATATTAGTGGAAAATTGTAATTATTTCATTATATCACAAATTTGCTTTTATCTTTCGTAAATGTATGATTTAGTTCTCACCGTTGTGGTCACAGATTATAAGAATTTATTCGAAGTTTATGGTCTGACTACTTCACTGTAACACCCCAATTTAATGTAATCACTTATTTTTAATTTCATATTTCCCTAATGAGTAACTTTAATTGAGAAACTGAATTCTCAGGTGTAATTTGGTGGGATCACTTCGCATTAAAAAAGAGAATTAAGAAATTCTTGAAATTGCTCTTTTTTAAGAGACTACGTTTCTTGAAACCTGCTCCGAAGATCTCTTCAATATTTAAGAATATTGTCCACATCTGATTCCATGCTTGAGTGACGCCCAAAAATTTCACAGAGAGCAATGCTGTGTTGCCTGTATTCGGAATCACCAGAGATACATTTGCCTATGCTGGTACATCTCCGACATAGCCTGCAAGCGGAGCCGTCTTTAATCATGTTATTTTGGGTTAATCCAGAGTTGTTTAAAGACTGGATAGCGGCATCGTATATTTACACTAAAATTATGGCGTAATTAACCTTGCTTATTGAGTTAACGAAATGTGCGCTCTAGAAATGTAATCAATAAATTTACCCGGGGAAGGAGTCTAATTCCATTATTGAATCCGATAATTAAATTTTGCTGATACATTGCGGCACGTTAATTAGGACTTAATATTCAGGAGTAAACTGGAATGCTGAACAGGAAGCATCTGATTGCCCTAAATTCGATGGCCTGGCTTGAATTTATTGTGAGTGCCATCACAATTCCTGGAATAGCCCTTTTTTATCAATGATTTTTAATTTGAAAGCGTATTCTCCGCTGATACCGAATATTTGATAAGCACAGCGACAACCTATTATGGCTTTTATCTCATTCCTTGATTAACACTTTCACTAACGAGCTGCAATTGTCCCATTTTCTAAATTTCTCATAAATAATGTGTAATATTGCTTTAAAGTTTACATTACAATTAACTTCGACCTGTCTAGTGAAGTATATTTCTATAAAATAGACTCATATAGTTTTATGGTTTGAATTCCCCATGAAAAATTGAATGTAGCAGAGCGCTTTGAACGCTAGCTTCCATTGTGGTACTTACTTTAATCCCGTATACTGCGTATTTGACTTCGAATATTTAATATTTTGGAATATTGGAAAAGTGGACCAGCGAAAAGTAGAAGCCTTAAATGGACAGATAAAGTAAGGAACGGGGAAGTATATAGAAGAGCAGAAGAGGAAAGGGCCATATGGAGAACTCTTAGGCAAATAAGAAATAGATTTATTGGACACATATTGAGGCACAATGGATTGATTAGGAATATAATAGAAGGGAAGATTCCACGAGGAATACCAAGAGACATGTACATAGGACAAATTAAGAAAGACGTAAAACAGAGAGGGTATCAAGGATTGAGGGCATTGACATTAAATAGAGTAGGATAGAGGATATTAAATAGAGATCTGCGGTGAGCCAATCCTAGGATTGAAATACTGATGATGATGAATTAATGTTTTTGAAAATATAAATTGCCATGCATTTTCTGACTTTTGGTTCCGTTTTCTAATATTTCACCAGTAAGAAATTTTGCCTTGGAAGTGTATTATTAGCACAAAATCAGTCGAATTCCTTGTTTCTATGAATTTTACTGCCATCAGTCGGGAAAATCGTTTATTTGCATGATTCAAAATTGTGCTACATTCAGTGTTAAGGTTCAAGTTATTTTCAAATTTAAAAATACTCTTCTACTTGAGTTTACCTTCAACTGATTTCGAAGATTGTCGCCAATACGAATAGTATTACCCGACTGCATTTCTATTCGTATGAGTTACTCTGTCTAAATTCGTGTTAGTTTCGGGTTATTTTATTATGTTAGAATTGGTATTGGCCGAGCAGACTCCCCACTTCCGTATCAGTGTTTAACTCGAATGATGTGTACTTTTCTATAATTCGCGACTGTAATAAAAGAACGATTGTTTATTTCTTGCTTTCAATGTCTCCCAAACAAGGCCTTCGAATAACAATGCAACGCTTTCTGTTCGTTCACAAGGTTTCTCCTAGAAAATACAGCGTTTTTAGCTCATTTTTAATTCCCTAAATTAGTCTTTTTTGTAGGATCTCTAACACTCGACTCGTATTCAAGATGAGGTCAAAAACAGACAAAATATCAACTCTCCTTAGCATTTTCCTTTGAATGTTTTCCCACCTTCCATTTGATGAACCCAAGTCTCTTTAATATCGCCCATCCACAATCATCCATAGTTTCATACATGTGCGTTCTTCCCTTTTCTGAAACTTATTATTTTCTTTGCCTAGAGAGTCTCTTCAAATAAACAGGAATTACTATAAAATAGTATAATTCTTTCTATGGATCGTTTTTTTAGTATTTTACGGTAAAGGCATATATGTGAATGTCGTGAAAATGCTCTCATTCCGGTCTAAATCCCTCATTTGAAGGCCATGCCCACCGTTGGATTCCGTCATCGAGATATGACCCGCAAAGCTCGCATTTCCTCCGACTATTACCGATTATATTCAAACTTCCGACTTGCCACGTCTCCTGCAGATCCCAAGTTCATCAGGTCCTTTCATTTTTTTCTTAAATCAGGAGAAGGCTACCCTATTAAAAGCTGCATCACATCACTCCCACGCTTGCGAATACCAGGCTCGACTGTTTTTCCTCGTCTCAAGTTGCCCGCTAGAGCTCCCCCCAAGTGGCGAAGAAATTCGGTCAGGCAGAAAGTGTCCGATTCCTCGTCCTCTCCCTTTCCCTTCCTCCATCCCATCCCCGCGGCTCCTCTCGGAAGACGACTCTATCCCACGCGGAAGTTCCCGCGTGCTCACCCCGTTCATCGTTTCCCTTTTCCCTGCGGTGATTTGGGAGGGGAGGTATCACGTAGTCCAAAGGTCGCTTAAGAGCCCTTGGCAACATTTTCCGCTGTATTAAATTGCGACAAACTGGGTCTTGATTTTGCTATTAGGACGTCTCGAGATTAATTTTTCCCCTCGGTGTTTTCCCTTGTTGTTAAGGGGATACGTCAAGCTCTAAAGGCGAAATTATGGTCCAAGTGGCCGATTGGGCCACGGTCGGTGGTCCAATGGGTCACTTGAACGTTGCCTTACCTTGAGAAATACGGGTTCGAAACCCACCTTGGTCGTGAATGCTGAGCTTTTCTGAAGCAATTTTTGTGACTGATCACTATTTTTGCTTACCCAATGCAAGGTATTCCCTGAAATATTCAATTCTGACTACTGTCTCTCTGAGCAAAACTAGAAAAATGTTACTCTACGATATGAGGTAGTATACCCAGGGCTGCCCGTGGATTTTAAGTCTACTGGAGGTCTGAGGCTTTTTGGTGTGGTCATTGTCATCATTCGATTGTTTTTGTTTGTCGATTTGGCCATTTTGGTTTTGCCACTTGACCATCCTTAGTCGACTAACTCGAAGATAAATAGCATTTTGTCAAATTTCGGGGGAAGAAAGAAAGCAAGAAAAATAATAAAGTAGGTGAAAGAAAAGTACCAATTTAGAAGATGCATACATATGTGCTTATACATGTAAGCACTTTCTAATAAACAATAATTGAAATACTTGTATGTTATAATTTAATATGATTATTTATAAAGAATCAAATTAATATAATCAAACCATTATAAATGATAGTACTTACCTAAAATACATTTCAAAAAGAGCATGTATTGGAGGAAAATATTGGAGTTTTAATTACAAGGTAGCCCAATATATTTGGACAGTTTTAATTCAAATAAAGAGCGTGCTGCATCTTTTGATCATGATTAATTAGAAATACCAATTTTCCACAAAATAAAATTTAATACGACCGGTTTCAATGTAACTACATCATCATTATCAATTGCTATTTTTAATTAATCATGATATTCCATCATATGACGCCTGAAGCGTCTCTTTTTATTTTGAACATTAATTGAAATATTTAAAAAAGTTTCAGAGCAAAAACGTAGTATTTTTCTAGATAGATTGTCATTGCTTTATATAGATGGGAAAATTCTTACCAAGTCTTACCCTCCCGATTCCAACCACCCTTTTATTAAATGAGCAGGACCATAGGGATATTTCAGCCTACTTGGGACCGACTCTACCATAAGTGTTGAGTGGACTGCTCCCTAGGGTACAGAAAGGAAGAATTCAGCATGAGATTAGGCGACCCCATGGGAAGCAAAATTAAGGTACGGCGCCAAGCAGATTCAGCCCTAGTCTTGACTAAGAGCGTTGGAAAAGAAGCTTGCCTCGGGCGAAGATATGTCTATTACCTCTCCTTAGGGTAAAGCTCATAGATGCAAAGCGGACTCCGTCCTCCAAAACCGCTACAAACACTTCGGCTTGGATCTATGATTACCCAAGTAAATAATGTAAAGCTTGCTTTTTTTGTTCAGGCGCATCAAAATGCTTTTAATTGCTCATTCCTTGGTATGCATTTATAATAAAACTGCAGTCCAAACGTAAGAAGAATTATGTGAATTATTTTTATCCTGCTAATGAGTCGTATTCATCACGTCTTTATGTTAATAATTTTAATGGTTTTCGATTGCATTTAACATTGCCAAGCTTTTTCGCTGCACACCACTGAGTGTCTTATATGGTCCCCTCATTGGGGGACCTATATTCAAAGTATAGATATTATGCGAGTATATTAGCTATATACGTTGTGCTTCTAACGATTGTTCCTTGAATAACGCCTCTATAGATTTGCATTAGGTAATTTAAAAAAATATGACAATCGCTCTCGCCGACTCGGTTCCTTCGGTAGACATTCTGCTCTTTCGCAAGTTTGTCGGAAAAATCCCGGGTAAGCGATGGATGTTCCTCTTTAGTTTAAAAATTTTTCTTGGTTTGGTCCAATGTTCTATCTATGTATCACCTATCTGCGAATCGTAATTAAATATGATCACTGCATCTACTAAATGGTGCTTTTTGTACTTCCGCAATATTTGCTACGCATGATTAATTATATAAAAACGCTATTTTTTCGCATCATTTTGCTAACGATACACATTCAAACGATGGTAATGTAGTTAATTACAATATTTTTTCATGATTTCCTTTCAGCGTTATTGCTCACAATTTTTGCTTCCTTATTAATTTAAATCCTTATAATATTAAAAAAATGAAATAAAGTATTGTCGATTTTAATTCAATGCTTTTTCAGCTATCGGAAACAAAATTCAAAAGTTTTGAACGATATAAAATGACCATACCGGTTTTAATGCCTATACTCCAAAGAAATCATCTACATCTACATCAATACCCTGCGAGGCACCAAAAAGGTGCGTGGCAGGGGGTGCAGCACCAGGAGGAAAGGGTAAGGGATGAGGGGGCTAGGGTTTTTCAAATAAATTCGAATCGAATTAAGTTCGAATTAAGTCGGCGTGTTCAAACATTGATGAAACATTTCCTATTTTTATGTTATTCATTCTAGATTGTATGAAAACTGCTGTTAATAGTTGTCATCATTGGCACTCGCACTGTTTTTATTACATAATGTCTACCAAGAACGAGCGGTTAATGTCTATTAAATTGCCTCTATAGGCCCCAGGGACTTCATAACGTAACTTTCGCTCTGTACCTTTCGAATGGAGCAGTAAGTTTTCTGTTCAAATTTTACTCCGAAGGCCTTTGCCTCGAGGATCTAGTTGGTTTTAATTTTGGAATTTCGATAACAATGGACGCCCTTTCATCCGATAACTGTCGTTCGAAACTTTCAAATAAACGCCCAAGGGTTCGTTTTTGAAAACTTTTACTCAGAGTGAAATTCCTCTAAAAAGTTGACGCATACCAAAAAACATACACATTTTTATAAAAATTTACAACTTTCATTCAGTTAAATTACTAATAAATAATTATTGAGCGGTGATAAAGCAACTATATTCAAAATGGACGTGTGTGCAAGTTAACGAAAAGTGTTTGAGCGTAAATCAACTTATGATTTTGAATTCAGGATTCAAGTTTTCTATATGACTAAGTTTGGTGATAGATTACGCGTTTAAAACTCATGAAAATTTATAGGTAAACGCGGTAAAAACTTCGCCATAAAGGCCAAGGCACTTGGTGGTGGCATAAAAGTTAGCATAAAGGCATGCAAAAAGTTCTCCGTTGGTGGAAGGACGGACTTCAGCCCTGGAGCGCCCGTAAGTTCTTATAGTTTAAAAAAAAAAACTTTTGGCAATCTTTCTTCATCGTCTACATCACAAATTGACACGTATATGTAGGTTTGATTTAGTCGTCCAAATGGAAGGTTCCGATGAAGTGTGGTTTGTGCTATAGAGAATTTTAAAATAGGAGTGATGCATGATTAGCGCCAAAGGTTTTTGGTATGAATGTAGTTCAATCAATGACTAAAGCATTGTTTATTTGAGGTCTCAAGCTAAATTATTAAAGCATATTGGGTCAGGTACACCTGATGATGATGTAATACATCTAAACCCGGTCGTAAAATATAAAAAAATATCAAGTGGAAAGGTGTTACGATCAGTCCTTCATTAGGTTCGATTTCCACCACATCACGCCTGAAGCTACTCAATTTGTTAATATGGGTGATTAGAATATGTTCATTGATTTCGAGATTAGGAGGAAGATCGGAAATGTAAATGAAATAAGTAAACAATTCTTAATTAGATGACATAATTGAGATTTCGTACCACTATATATATATACTTTAAATAGACTTGAAGGCAAACTTACAATTTATGGCATGAATACTTTTTTAATATCACTTACTATGCTATATACGTAGAGACTTCTGTGGAAACGTTCACTACTTATGAATAGTATGAACTTGAGTCCTGAAAACTTCGAGATAGTCTTTTAAGTGAAGTCTTTAGGTAATAACACCCAGGGCTACCCACAACTGATGTTACTGTCAGATTAATTCTTTATTTTACCTATGTGTCATTGCAGGCTAAATAGGCTCGTCATTTAAAAATTTGAAAAATCGCAGCTAACTTCCCCTAAATTTAGGAAGGAAATCGCAGACTTCCCATCACACTTGTTCGTGAGCCAAAGGCAATTGAAAGCTGAAAGGCTCGCCAGATCTGATGAAGAAATAAAGTTCTCTATGTTCCCGCTAATCATTTTTGGCGTGATTCATGCAATAAGGCAGTAGAGGTTTTAGTCATCCTGGTGGCTACGCTATTGTTATTTATGTTAATTGCCCATGCCGAGTCTGTTATGGTAAAAAAATGTTTTCGAATTCTTTCAAACTAAAGGAGGAAGGAATATATTCCTTTTTCCACAGAATTTTGACGTTAAGTTTTGAATGAAATTTTTTTTGTTAGTTGCTTCGTCATTTATAACCATTAGTCGCCATTAGTAATCCAACTGAAATGGAATCTATTTCTTATGTCTTTCCATAAGAAAAATTGCATTAGTCTTATGTCCTCAGTCCACATTTTATCTTTGTGACACATCATGTGATGTAGTTAAAGCTTAATTTTTAAAATACTCTCGTATTTATTCGAACGCAAAAGAAATTGCATTCGATATTTCGGAAATTGCAAATTTTCCATCATTATTTATATGAATGTTGTGGTCCGATAGAAATATTAGCAGAGTAATGCATTAAACTGGATGGTAAAATACAGGTATTGTATATTGATGCACACAAATTACATTATACGTAACTATGTTAACATTTAAAAATCCTTTACCACAGGCAAAGCATCGAACATCTGGGGCCGAAAGAGGCATCGTCGCAGCTAGAAAACGGTTGCGCAAACACATCGGTAAGTTTGAATGAATTATTAGTTGTTTCTTTAAAAAAGCATTATCGAGCATTGGTATAAACATGAGTGCTGTACATTACCGTTTTATGCACTGCAAGGACAAGGAAAATTTTTTCGTGGCCATTCTTCCTATACACCTGCTAAAATTGTCAAGATGTTAAGTGAAAAGTTTTAATATTAGCTGGTGTAACGTAACCATTCTTCTTGATCCACCTAACTTTGACAAATGGTTTCACTGTGATGTGATTTTAGAACTGTGAGTGCTTTATTAAGATTTAATTTTATTGGCATAATTTTGCAAATTACCTCCATTCACACTTAATACTTCAGCTTCTTAAGCCAGAACATTTCCCGCTCCCGCATACCAATTTTCGACTAAAACACTCATTTTCTACATTGGGTTAGTGATTAATTTATTTGATTTTGATCGATATCATGGCTGTATATAATTGTCGAATTGTTATATCAATGTTCAAAGTCCGATGTGGAGGTCGAAATGCTGTTTTCGGACTAATACAAAATAAATAAATAAATGAAATGTTCGGTTTCATTCATTGTCACGCGGTGAATTTTGAGACAACTTCACACTATGGTATTAAGCTCAAATTAGTGGAATCGAGTGGAAACTTGTTATTTTCACGAACATTTAAGTGAGGCCCTACACTTTCATCACAGAGATGCCTCGAGGCCTCATTTGGCCTACGGTATGAACATCCATAGCTGCCATAGTTAAACTGAAAATGTCACCAATGTGATGAAAACCTTTCGTAACACTATTAATTTGTTCGTGAACTTATGAAATGTGTATGTGGAGAAGAATGGAAAAGATGAAATGAACTGGAAGGAACACGAACGAGAAAGCTAGAGGTATGGTGGGAGAGGAGAGGATTTTGTGATAAATCAAACCTAGGCATAAAAAATGAATGTGGAGCATTTTGATTGGTTTGAATGTTAAAGACTGTGATAGAGGGGAGAATTTCAGGCAAGGAAGAAAGGGGCCGGATTGGGATAGTGATGTTGGGAAGGAGGAAGAAAGTATACAGAATTGGAGAGGGTTGGATATTGGACTGTGTTTTGTTAGGAGAGACAAGGGAATTATCGCTGTACCGATTGGTTGTTTGTATTCATCAAAAACCTACCTTAACCGGTAGATTACCGACTATTTAAAAACATTTCTTTACTCCATTCTCGCGATCCAACTCTTTAGTATAATGCTATCTACGGGACATTTAAAATAGATATTAGCTTCGTTCTACCAAACAGGATACATGTATTAGAACGAATTTCGTCACCGTGATGGATTAAACCGGCGTGTTGGGAAGTGCCAATTTAGATTCCTTTCTCTGGGGACTCGACGAAAGCTTGTTTTACAATCTAGCCAACTTTGTAATATTACCGAATGCGGAGCGGCCCGCGGCGATTGGAGTAACGGGAGGAGAGTTTCTGTCCGAGAGTTGGTAGGCCCTTCCGAGTTTCGGGGGGCCCCACCGCTGTGAGTGAGGGAGTGAGTGGTCCCCGCAAAAAGAAAACGAAAGAAAAGAATCGACTTAAAATCTCTCTTTCTCTATCTCCCACCCTTCCCGCGTCCCGGTGTTATTCTTAGTCATAGCTAAGAAGGATCCTCTTATATTTAGTCTGCACCTGTCTGGTTTTTTTTCACTAGGCCGAATGAATTATGCTTACGGAATACTCGAAAACAGAGCGAATAGTTTAGTTCGAGATTTATTTGCTAATTTTATTTTACGCGGCGCAGTTCTAGATTGGGTGACTACGTATTATAAGACTCGAGTTTCCATTTCTGAAAAAAAATTGGAAACCTTTATGTGCTATTTTCCTACAGGAGAGGTTTTATTTTTCGTCAATTGCCTCCTACTGCTCGTGTTTATCACCTCAAATTGAGTGGAATACCTCGTTGGGGATCCTCATAAAGGCTAAACTTGAGGTCCTGAGTTGACTTCAAGTTTAGCAAAGGGTATTTCACGTTACTTGCACGTTTCCTGGACAAAATTTTCAAATGTATGTTTCAGGCGGAAGGAATTTCAGTGGCGATGCACAGAAATTTAAAACGCATGAGGGTACCTCCCATGCGAATGAGATCACATTATACCATTACGATTTTTCTGCCCAATAGTCTACGAATTGGAGTCAGCTGATAATTTACAGCGAAATGAGTATCATTATCATTGAAATAAAAATAAAGAAGAACCTAACGTGGGGCATTCAAAGCGGTAGAGACAAATGGGGCGGGGAGGGTTGGTCTTCCAATCTTAGCCAGAGCCAAGGTCCGGAAATCATCCCCGGTGCACAAGATGGACCCATAACCATTTCGTTCCTGTTAAAAAAGTGAAAACCGGCAAAAGGAAACTTTGAAGTTGCCTAAATTTGCATAAAAGAAGCGAGAAACTAGTCAGAAATCGCAATGATAGACAGAGAGGAGTCGAAAATACGCCCTTATGCTCCTACCATCGCTACCAAATGTGATGTCTAACAATTTATTTTTCTCTCCGTTTCCAAATTTGGAGAGATTTACGTGGTGGTTCTAAGTGTCACGTGGTGAAATTCCTTCATGATTTGAAAGGAATAAAGTTTTGTTCTTCCTCGGGATATTCATTATTCAAGTTCACATTTAGGAAATGCAAATTATGAAAGGCACAGTTCCTGATGCCAAAACGGTACCTCGTCTCATTTTTGAGCCAAATTTTCTTTGCCAATCTGATTTCCACCCCCGATGACGACTTACTAATATACATCTCCACGTATTTCCGTGTCGGTTCCATCATCATGCACAGGTTATTGATGTACATATTACAAGCATGACTCGCGGCCAGATATTAAAGCATCATCGTCACCATCACCGATATATTGAGGATAAGTTTTGGACAATCTCTAACGGCTATTACTATCAAGTTCACTTCCCTTCGTCATTTCCTTCATCATTTCCTTACTCTACCTCTCTTACATATCTTCCTTTAATCACTGCCATTAGTATCCATCCACCTCTCAGTATTTCCCCCATCCGCCATTTCTACCTTCTTCGGTTTTCCTCAAGTAAGTTTATCTTTTCTTCCGGCTAATTCAAAAACTTCTTCGTTTATCTTCCTCTTCTTCTAATTCATCGCCTCCAGGTGTTTAATAAAAAGTTTGAAAAGTAGTCTAACCTTAACTCCCGTAGTGCCATTCCAAATATAAACGTGCTTGGTAGGATTGATAGAATTGAGCTCTTACGGCTAGTAGTATTAAATAAATGAAAAACTCCAGTAGCCGTAAAAAGGTTAACCTTTCTAAACAAAGTACAAATGAGATTAGTTGGCTAACGCCACAAGTCAAGGATTGGGTAAAAGGTAAAAAGGAAAGGAATACTCATCTCATTTGTACTTTGTTTAGAAAGGTAAACTGTGGTAAAAATGGAATTTGACGAAATCACGGAGCGACGAATGAGCATCAAATGTTTTGGTTAAGTGCGGTAAAAGTTATCAGGAAATTACTGAAATGTTGACGGCTGGATAATGCTCTGAAGCAAACTTCCGTTTTAAAGATGGCCGACAAGACGCCACGGATGATGCAAGGCCGGGACGACCTTCAACCACCTGTGTTGACGACAACATTGATCGTGTGCGGTCCCTTGTCCTTACCGATCGTCAAAAAATTGTCCGAATGATAGCTGAAGAACTGAATTTAGGAAAATCAACGGTGCACGCCATTTTACGGAACATTTGGGTTTTATTGTTCGCCAATTTCTGGCAAAAAATTCAATCGCCATCCTTGATCATCCTCCTTATTCGCCAGATCTCGCCCCCTGCAACGTTTTCCTATTCCCATAATACAAAAGTGTGAGGAGGGGACATCACTGGGAAGATGTAGGCACAATTTAGCAAGAAACGACGAGATAATTAAAAAGCCTAACTGCCGAGGACTTCCAAGGGTGCTTTAAACAGTGGAAAAGAAGATGAAATAAGTGCATAGCAACGAATGGAGAGTACTTCGAAGGGACAAAATTGTTTTAGGCAAAATTTTGCAAAAGAAAGTTTCTATGGCCTCAGTTCCGCGTATTTATTGGACAGGGTATTACTCAATTTATAACGGTAGGGTCATGTTCAGGTAAAATTATTCTTGCCTGTGTTCACCCCCTGCCACACACCCTAGCGGTTGCTTGCAGGGTACATTTATAAATAAATAACGTATTTTGATACAGATTATGCTTACGCTATGTCGAAACTGGTCTCAAACAAAGTAGACACACACTGCAAAACAGCACCGTGCCATCCTTTTTCACGCCACTGCGTCTGCATTAAAAAAAACATTCCAGAAGATAATGCCTTTCATTTTCCGGATTTTGGTCAAGACAAGGAAATTTCTTAAACTATCGCCATCCATTCTGTCCGTAGTTTACATTGGATCCGTTCAAGTCGACAGAATTACCTTCGTTGCGCCAAAAATAGGGCCCGAAAATGGCGTTTCACTCGGTGATGACGCACGATTTCCTAGCAAATTTCGGGTGGAATTTTTTTGGGTTAGCGTCTTGGCATGCGAGAAAGGAGAACGTACTTTGGATACACCCCTGTCTATTTATTACGATTTCACGCAAAAATAATGGTCCCTAATCTTCATGGGCATGGGAGCCTGTGGCGAGGGGTCTGCAGCCGTATCGTCATGGTGACGTCGAGTTACTTTCAGGGCCGTCTAGCACCGGAGCAATTCCTTATCGGGAGCGTAGGTAGGTAATATTTGCGAATCCTTTTATTCCTCTAGAAGTTCTCTCATAACTATGGCTCAAATAGGCCGACCCACCCATTCCACTATTGTCCCAACTGCTTGGAATGATGGATACTACATTCATATTGCATCGCGAAGCCCAGAAATGATTTCTATGCCAACGAAATAAAAAAAAAACACTGACAAAAATTATCGCCGTCATTGAAACTTGAGATCTAACATAATTGCGCGTTACGAAATAATACTACATTCTTCATGAAACAATGCCATTTGTGGTATAAACTATATATAAATCTCTGGTTAAATCGATGTACTAGAATTATAAATTGATTTGAATGGTGAATAAGGTCCAAATCCAAAGGAAATACTTTACAGGCAATGGGAATCGATTTGAGAATCGGGAAATCGGAATTGGAAGATCAAGTTATATAATCACCCAAATCGCTTTATCAATCTCGTCGTGGCTTCCGTGGGTCTAGGGTGTTAAATAAAACCATGATTGGTGTCGTTTTATTTACTACTGTCTGCCATTTGTCGAAAATAGTTCTTTCGTGGACCTTTGTAAAAGTTCGGGACTACATTTTTTTTAAATCCTTCAAATTGGTAAAAAGGGCATTTTTTTAAAAGATGAGATTTGATATATCATGCCGAAAAATAAGAGAGAATGCAAGAATAAGATTGGAACGGAGGCGTTAAATAGAGGAAGCCAAGGTCGACTCCGGGCTGTTGCGCTGTGGATGATTGCAATGAGGGAAATTGATATGGAAATCGGGAATATAATATGAGAATCGGAAATTTCCGGAGAGAACGATGCTCATTTAAGTTTTGAGATCAATTCTTACGTTTGCCATATGCCTTCGTGCGCACAGGTCCTGGGAAAAACTATGATAATTAGACCGACTTCGGTGATGTCAAAAGTAAAAATTCAAAGCCAAAAGTAGTAGGGTCTGTAATCACCTCCTGTCACACACCCCAGCGGGGACTTGGAGGACATTATTTAATTATAATTAAAACAATAATTGATGCTAGCGGAACGCTCGGTGATGAGGTATGATTTTTGAGATAATTGATTTATCAGATTCGAAACCCTATGGAAGAAATTTGAGAAAAGAGGCGAGGTTTTTGTCGGTAAAATCGACAATAGGTCAAAATTGGGAATCTAGACTGTGAGTGGCCATCCTGATCTGGAAAAATGCTCATTAATGCGCATTATTAAATGCTCATTTACCTTGCAGGATATAATTGATTGCATGGAAGAATAAACACTTAGAAAGCTCATATGTGCACAAATAGAATCGTAATGTGAGTGAGTGCCTGCATAATCATTTCATTATTTTTATGTGAACTTTTGTGTGAACGCTAAAATGGCGTTATAGTGGATATTTTAGCGGTAGTCATGCGTTAAAATGTTCTTTTGTTCTTCGTAAAATTCCTGGGTACAAGTTACGATTACCACTTAATTGCATTCTGGGAAAAATGGAAAACTATTTGAAGAGCGCCATTCACTTTTACGACTCTGGCCATGCGGAATCTAATCCCTGACTTAAATTTTTATTTTGCTCGATTTTTTTGCAAGTTCAACGAAACGAGTGTACCTATTAAAAAAAGTGCAATATTATATCAGCATATTAGTGATTAGAAAATAATATTGAATTACAGTCATCACAATGTTGAAGAAACGTGATGAGGCGTTCAATGAAAAAATATTTATTTTTCACTGTGGTTAAATTTGTTCCTAATTTGAGGTTTTTATAAATATATTTGAACAAAAGGACCTCGGTTAGTGTGCGAGATATAACATCATTAAATCTTGGACGAATATTTTTGAAAGATAAAGAAACGTTGCATAATAGTAATGGCCCGAAAAGTTGAGAAGAGAGGGTAGCATTAAGAAGGGGTAGTTAAAAATCAGAAAATACTGTGAATTCAAATAAATTTCTTCTTTCCTACGAACATTGACCTCTCATTCAGATTTCAATCGCCCCTATTAAAATTTCGAAATGCAAAACAATATTCGAACATAAGGATAATTGCACGACTTAATTAGATATGTATGTGAGTAGCGTGTTAAACACGTCACGCTCAAACTCGTTTTAATGCATAAAAGAAAATGTTTTCATAAATGGGTGGTTGCCTACCACCTCCTACCACACACCCTTGTAGGATATTTTTTTAGAAAAAAACCCCTTCACCCCTTAACTTTACAGTATTGAAGAAGATAGATTTTTACCCATGATGATGATATTGTTTTGAAAACGAGGTGTTGAACTCGTGCTCGCTCACCATAGATAACAGTAATAGGTTTTACGTTTTTAGGGTAATAATATTGGATGAGGGTCTTCCCTTCCCCCACGAAAGACCCTGACCACAAAAAACGTACATTCTTCTGTCCAATCCAACTGTCAGGTGAGGTGCAAGTTCTGTAAACATTTCTTTTACCAAGCAAACCTAAGCGTCGTCCGGTGCCTTGGGTTAAAGACAAATGGAGAAACGCGCGTCTTTACTTTTTACGCACCGTTTGCACGACGAGGCGTCATTGTCGGTGTGAGCGCGCTTTTACGCAATTTCAACCGTCAAACTCATATTTGCGCATCCCGAGGAATGAGGGTGGGCTTTGACAGATCTCCAGCCCAAAACTTGCGGTGCTGGCAGCCTCTCACAATTACTTTAGAAGTAATCTGTGAGGATTCCACTGGGAGGAAGAACAAGAGTCTCGACGATATAAATGAGACGTGTCCAGTTATGCGGAAACGAAACAGTACTAATAAGCATCTGCGTGAGGATCTTTCCAAGGGCAGTGCTAATTTTGTCCTGAAATTTACGCGCAAAATAAGACCCTTTTTTTTTACTCTCATACATTCGATAGTTGGCCGCGTGAGTACTGCCGTTCGTCAATTTTCGGTCCAATTCAGTTTAGCTTGTCCTGATAATTTTTAAAGTTGTTTTCTTTCTAAGGTCCCTTGCTCAACTTGATAAAAATTTATTATCACTGAATAATTAAACAGTGAGCATTTTTAGAGAAAGTTCACTTCTTCTACTCTGCTACTACCGATTTCAACTCGTAGGCTGCAACCGCCTTTGAATCCCACCTTTACCTGTAGGAGATATGCTTCCCGGTAATGCTTTTGTGCCTATTGACGTCAAAAATACGTTGAAATCGGTATTACCGAAATGAAATTGCGGTGAAAATATACATGTTTTACTCATTCGGTAATTAGGTTTTTTCTCATATACCTAATACCCACTCTCTCTCTCTTTATTCGTTATTAACAACATCCTTTAATTTCAACCTTTTTCCTTAGATTTCCCAGTATATATTTTTCTTTATTTTTTCCTGGCATTAAAAGTTTAATCTGTTACCAGATTAAACAGTTTCATAATCAATAAATCGTACATTGTTTATCGATTAAGTGATTAATATGGTAACAACTCAGTTTTCGCTAATGAAGTAACAACAATGGCGTTTGAAACTTAACTACATCACGCTGTTCTGTCACGTTATTTTGAGTAGTAGTAGTAGTATTTTTGTTTATGGGGTGCATCGACGGCTGAGGTCATTTTGCACCACGTCGAAACTTTTAAAAACCACAGTTAGGGTTTAATAAATAAATAAATAAATAAATAGATAAATATATAGTAAATACGAATGACATCGGCAAGAATAAAAATACCACGGCTAAAGTTGCCTCATTAGGCCAGTTTCCTTTAAAAATAATAATACCTTGCTTAAAGAGTTGGGGTCATCTCCTAATATTTGTTCCAAATCTCCCCTTACATGGAACTTTTCTCTGGCCCTTCGATATTTTTGGCACTGCGTAAGAATATGATTCATTGTAAGGGGCAGGTCGCACTCATTGCAGCGCGGTTGCACTTTTCACTCCGTGAAGAGGTACGAGTGTGTGAGGGCAGAGTGCCCTATCCTCAAACGCGTAATCGTGACCTCTTCCCTCCGATTCTTACGGATGGAAGAGGGCCATGCCGAAACAACCGGTTTTATCTCCCTAAGTTTATTATTTATTAGGGACCGCCAAGCTTCTTTCCACTGGTTCAGGACATTATGCCGCAAAGCGGCCTTTATGTCCTCCACCGGTACCACCGGATGATCGGACTCATTTTGGTCCAGGGCTTCCTTCGCTGCTTTGTCGGCTTTTTCGTTGCCAGGTATTCCCACATGACCAGGAATCCACATAAAGGATACCCTGGTCCCGTTTCTCTGAAGGGATAAGAGGCTATGGTGGATCTCTTGAACTATCGGGTGCATTGATGAGAACACCGAAATGGATTTTAGAGCGCTCAACGAGTCCGAACAGATGAGAAAAGAGCCGTTATTATCATTTAGGTGTTTTAGGGCGGTTCTTATGGCTGACAGTTCGGCTGTTAATATACCGCAAAGCGTGTTCAATTTTTCCCTCACGACTCCATGGTAGCGGGAGACGACTGCATAGGCACATGCGGACGCCGACTTCGACCCATCGGTGTAGACCGGGACGAAGTCCGGGTGCGATCCGAGGAAGGCGTTAAAGAGTCCTTGGTATTCTGACTCGGTCGTGAACGCTTTACAGTGCGCATGAGGCAACGACTTCATATCCGGCTTTGGTGTTAGCCAAGGAGGATGTTTAGCATAGGCCACAGGGCACACTTGAGGTAAGGTAAAATTGAGTGCCTGGATAAAATCAGTAAAACGAACGGCCAAGGGCCTAGTTGCCCTTCTTCGCCTGTTAAATATATCTAAAAATCTTGGTTTAAAAAGAATGTTAAAACACGTTTAACGTTATTTTGATGATTACAAATGTTCAGTGTGTTATTAGAGCTGCGATGCTTACAGGTCCGATAATCAAAATAAGAGAACTCGACATTGTTTCTCTCTCTACATCCAAATAAATGAAGTAGTGTTTTTGGCAATAAAATAAGGCTCAGCTTTTATTAAGAAACCAGCTGAAATGACAAGTTTTGTAAGTTATTGTCTGCAAAATAATATTCCATGACAGAAAAAGTTTTTCACTGCTTACTTTCCTGAGAGGAAACCTACGCTGAAACAAATGAGTCTGGAACAGTGTAGAAGGGATACGATATATTTATCATGTAATTGTTTCACTTCTGGAGATAAATAGCTAAAAAAAAGAATATTACATGGGAAGTTGGCTAAATGTGCAGCTAAGTATCCAAATCTATTGAATAATATATTAAACAATGAACATCCTAAGTGTAAAAAAACTATTTTCATTTAAGGATTTTGTGACAGTTTAGATAAAACTAATAAAATTAATAAATAAAACCCAAACAGGGTCAGAATTCACTTCGTAAAAGTTTTGTGTACTCGTCAAACGAAAGATAGAACCTACATTTCCTCAGAATTTAAATTTAAATTCTAAAATCTGTTAAAAAGTACACTGTCTCTTTCATATTATGGGTAATAAAAGTAATAATGCAGTTGTAAAACTATACGCATTGATTATTCAAAATAAGTAATATTTAGGCAGGGGATTCAGGGAAAATTATGCTCTTCACCCACTTTTTTTTGTTCTTCTGTGAATCGTTTTCTCCTCTGTTTTTTAGCGTCCATACTTTTATCTCTAAGCTATCGTCATTTTTCCGCACACAGTTTGGCAACTCATCTTTCCTCCATCTGCTCCCAGACCAAATGTTTTGCATAGCATTTGCACATCGCGTTTATCGTATTGATTTGCTTTCTCTTTCCCGATGAAACCCATCCAAATCGACCGTAGACACTTCATACGCAGCCAATTAGCCTGTGCCTCCAGAAAACATTCTGTGCGGCTATTCTTATCTGACACCTCTCCGACCGTCATAAGGTTCCCATAAGCTATAGGAATGTTCAAGTTACGGCCTTACAGTGTAAAAGCATCTTGATTTTTTTAAATTTCTTTTTGGAACACCAGTAACGAATATTTTAGAATATTTTCTCAAACATCTTTCTATTTGAGTCCATCGTCTTTCGTTAACAGCATCCGCGGATAGTCAGTGTACATTTTGTCTACTAAACCAATGCGGAGCCAGACCGAGGCTTGGTAGTCAAATGTTTGGTAAATCCTACCCCGACCTGGGAATGCTTGTGGAACTTGATTTCGAAACTATTAATTGAATGAAAAATATTTCTTGTCTAAATCAACTAATGTTACTATAAAATGAGAGAATATTAATGAGAAATATAATTTTTTAAACGGTACTTATGATAGTTTCAACGAATTTGAGACTACTTAAGGTAAATTATGTGAATTTGATTTGCACATGAATGTTTTGGATTCATTACTTAAGAAACCGTTATCAGATGGAGACTGTAGACTGAATAATTAAGGTCACATTGGATGAGATGGAAATTGTCGTAGTTCGCTTTGTTACACCTATTGGTCTACCTTGAAATTCTTTTTCGCAGTTGTATCTTTCTCATGGTTATGAAAATTCAAACGTTTGCCTTTTAACCAAGATTAATTTTTAACTTCCTGTTGAATTAATTAATGGTTTCTGGCGTAACTTTATGGAACCGATTCATTATAAATAAATGAAAGGACTAACTTTGTAGTTCCACACGAAAACGATTTATTCACACGACCCGGGTTTCGAAGTAAAACTGATGAAGTTTTACTTCGAAACCCGGGTCGTGTGAATAAATCGTTTTCGTGTGGAACTACAAAGTTAGTCCTTTCATTTATTTATCCTGTTGAATTCATCCCGTTATTCCTACAGAAAGATAGACGAAAATGCATTGATCGAGGATTAGAAAAAGAACAAATGGAAAATATTAAGCGAGATAATTTATTGACCCTGATTCGGTGATTTAGACTCGGAGTATAAGGTGTATTTCGTATAGCCAATTCATTTATTCGGGTGCTTAGACTAGAGTCACGGAAATGTAACCATCTGTCCAAGGAGATTCATCCCAATTTCAACAGATCTATCTATCTACGTGGTACTCCGCAATTCATCAACGGCTAGGGTGTCTCAGGCGGAGATTCCACAACAACAACAGGCACATTCAAAAATTAAGTTTTCCTTAGTGTTTAGTAATTATCTTTGAATGTTTATATATACATATATACACGCATATATATATATATATATATATATATATATATATATTTAGAAACATATTTGTATGTTTCTCTGTGTTCGCTAGCGCAATCTCAGTTCTCCGTTTGAATTATATATCTATATATAATTCATATATTAATCCCATATATATATATATATATATATATATATATATATATATATATATATATATGGGATGTTGAAGACGATGATAGAGGGGAGAATGTTAAGCAAACGAGAAAGGGTCAGGAATAGGATAGGGATCTTGGTCGGAATTAAGGTAGAAAGGAAGTATACAGAGATACAACGGGGCTTGGTAGAGTAGGCTGTTGGGTTGTGTTTTGTTAGGAGAAAAATGTATGCATTTCCGTGGGCAAAACTAAAAATTGTGTGTGTAAAAAATTAAATTTATTTCGAGTGACGCAAGACAACGGGCCGTAATGCTAACTTAATTCATGTAACAAATCTTTTATCTGTTTTAAAATTAGTGATGAGGAATCGTTTTGACAGAGAATTTGTTTCAATGCTTTAGTCCCAGCTGATTTTAAGTCGGGAAATTTCCATCATCTGTTTGTGCTGGGGTGAATGAACACATCGGAAATAAATCACACTGGTAGTAGTTTGTTTTTTTTATAATATTCAATGGATCGGAAATATGATCATCGCGGGATACAAATTGACGAATACGAAGTGCCATTTTGGAAAACCTGGTACAAGCAGAACAATAATGCGACGTGCATGTTTTTTGCTATTAAAATCGAAAGAAGTCGTTCAAAATTTTCATTCAATCCGCATTTTGTTTTGTTAACCTCATCAGAAGGGAAAAAAGAAGGAACGATTCCGCTCGAAATCGCACTATTGTCGCCGTCTTTTGCCCTGGTCACACAACCCCCATTTTTAATCCCTCTCGAACCTTCCTCTTCCCCCTTACTATTAACCCCCCACCCCACTCCATCCCTCTAGAATTCTTGCCCTCCTTTATTTTCACCCTCGTCCCTCCCCTGATCACTCCTTCCCAAACCCCTTCCTCCCCCCTCCAAACCCTCTCTCCTCGTCCCACCGAAACCTTCCGCCAACCCTACTCCCCTCCTCTCCCACTCCCCCGCTTTCATTTTGGCTCGCGGACACCCTTTGGATGGAGTCGGTGGAAATCGAGCGCAAGTCCACCACTTGGGAAACCGCCGCTTCTCCTCTATTTATAGAGAGTTGGGGAATGGGGCGGGAGGGTTGTGTGTGTGTGAGCGGAGGGCGGTTGCGTGGAGTGAGGGTAGGAGGGGGGAAGAAGTGTGGCGGGGTGAGCTGCTTTGGGGGCGTTGGGAGGGGGGGTATAGGGGGTGGAGAGGATGCGTGCTTGAGGTGGGGAATAGGTGTGCAAGCGGGTAGGAGATGAATTTAGATGGATCGGACCCGTGAGAAGGTAGGCCTCGACTGTCACGAAAACATTCCATATAGCAGCCCCTCCAATCCCCACCCCCGACCCGGGGCCGTAAAGCGGTCGTTACGGAGATGATTTGTATTATGAGTATCTGAACCCTCCGAAATCCGTGCGGAATCTTTTATTTCCATCCATATTTTTGACGCGATGCGTAAGTTAGCGTTCATTTTGTTGGTGGCGATCAGAGAGCACCTACACGTTCCTATGCCGATAGTGTCTCGATGATGAAAGTATTTCGCGTAAGTGATGCTCCTAAGTGAGTAAACCAATGGGAGTAAAAATACCTCTAATACACTTTCTTATTTATCAAATGGTTTGAGTACTCATTTCCCGATGATCCAAAGAAATTCTGTTCAGAGTTTTTGCTCTGTAAAATTAGCGGCGAAATATAGCAATCCTTACAAAAAATATATCATTTACCTTTATGCTGTGAACATCTTCAGGTCAATGCTAATTTGCGGATTATACGCATGTGATGGTTATGTCAATGATGGAATATGACCCCGAATAATATCAGAATATTCTTTTTCTTCTATTCATGAAGACATTGTTTTGCCTTTTGTTTTTATGTAGCACGGCTTGGTTAGTTTCGTTTTCAAAATACTCTCTTTTCTAGGATATAGTATTTCTCGTGTTTAGAGTTCAGTGCGAACGACCAGTAGGGTGAAAGCTGTAATAAAATAAGTAACTGGGCTCGGATACTTTCCAACAGCGAACATTCTTCAGGGTGAACGAAAGTATGATCGGAGAACATTTTTTTCCTCGTCTGTTGGATGCAACGCGATAAGAATTTTGTGGAGCATCGATTGCCCAAAATTTGATTTCAACGTCCCAATGCCATATTTTGGTTCCGAGTTTCTCAACTTGGTTTAACCTTCTTTTGCCCTGTGTCTGATTCTCAACCAAATTCCTCTAATACTTTTGATACGCTTCTCAGGTTACAGGACGTGTTACAAATCTTGCTCATCTACGCTGCAGGCAATCTAATTCCTTAATCGACCTTGAGGACCCCATATAATAGCTGTACATTCTATATGAGGCGTAACCAACGAAAGATTACATTTCTCTATAACTTTTTTGTTACATTTCCTTAGTACTTTTGTGACAGATCCTAATTCTCCTTGTAAAATATTCCCACCACTGTTTCTAATTTCTTAGGAGGATAAAGGAACTGAAAATATTTTATTATTAGGATCGATATTTTTGGCGGGATTACCTATTAATTGAGACAGAGAATTCACAGATCGGCAGGCTTTTGAGAAAAATTGCACACTCCATAAAGAATTGTATTTTAATACATGGCGCCACATCTGTTCCGCCGGTATCTGTAGCGAACATAGCCTTAGAAATATCTTAGTCGTCGAAAATCTTGATGGATATTGATTCATTCGCATTTATTATGGTTGTTGGTTAAATTAACGAAGATATGTTTAACATTAGCTTGATTTGACCAGAAAGACGTTGGTTTCTCATCAACAGCTGGTGGCTTGTCAGTTTCTTCGTCCTAAACTAATTAATTTACTCTTGCAACACCGGTTCTTGCTGTCCTCCCCGTGAAGTGGAGTACTAGTCTGTACTTCCTTGAGAACGCCGTCGGGCTTTAATTTTAAAAACTCGACGAATTTAAATTTTGCAGCAGGGTAACAAGCAACCAAAATGTCAATCGTTCTGGTCAAATATAATGAAGAAATTCATTTATCGATGTCATGGAACGCAGATAAAGATTTGAATAAACTTATTTAACTTCTTATGTTCTATTAGTACTCAGGACAGAGAATATATTATCATATAGAATAATGAATATCTGGTCACTTTGTGAATAAGTCTACTTGAACTCATAAATCATTTAATCTACACATGCATATCAGCTTGGGCTATTATATAGAAAACTTTGATTTACAAGATTCCTGCATAAATGAGTCCCGCAGACTTAATGAGGCAAGAATGGGATGAATTATTTACAAAAATATATAGAAACTAGTTGTGCAAGCGGTCAAAAGAGCAATGCCATAGAATTGTGATATATTATCCGGTGTGCAATTGGCTAATATTGCTTGATGGATATCAAGAAATACTTGATTCGGCTGCGTAGATTTTCGCGGCGGTGGCTTGAAGAATTCTGCATGTCCGGGTTTTCACCGCGTTGTTGTTTGAAGCCGACAACAGTTTCGCCGAAGTTTCATCCGGCGTCTTCAGGTCGAAGATGGTCGTTCTTCGGATTTCGGATGGAATTCGGAAGAATCAAGTATTGAAGAATTCTGCATGTCCGGGTTTTCACCGCGTTGTTGTTTGAAGCCGACAACAGTTTCGCCGAAGTTTCATCCGGCGTATTCAGGTCGAAGAACGACCATCTTCGATCGACCTCTTCTTCGACGCCGGATGAAACTTCGGCGAAACTGTTGTCGGCTTCAAACAACAACGCGGTGAAAACCCGGACATGCAGAATTCTTCAATACTTGATTCTTCCGAATTGCAATAACGAATATCTATCGCGAAACTTCGCGACGCACGAACAGATTTGCGAAGAAATGTGGTAATGGAAGGATGAAAAAATTTCGCCCAACGTGGGGCTCGAACCCACGACCCCGAGATTAAGAGTCTCGTGCTCTACCGACTGAGCTAGCCGGGCTTTCTATATACTTCTTTCGTTATATTTACTCAATTTGAGTTAAATGATCGAGTTGGTTCGTGTCTTGGCTGTAGAGTCGTAGCATTGGTTTCACTTTTTGCACAGCTGATTTGCGCCATGGGCTGTTATTTTTGCATAGTGAAGGCCGGCAGCACTGTATTCCCTTTGAAAGGCGAGCCCAGGAATTAAATGAAAGAATTAGTAGAGGGCATATATTGCACAGGAGAAAAATCGCGCAAAAACTAAGGAAACATAGGAAAAAGACAACGAATTGAGATAAAATTTACGAATTAACTTGCAGTTAACGGTGAAAACCTCAAAATAGAGGTTGCTTGGTGACGGCCTGAAAAAATTTTTCGTCATAAAACTGACGTGAATTAATCATCAGAAATATGCAAAATACATGGGGTGCAATGATTTGCCTAGTTTTAGCCTTTTTGCCTTGTTTTAGCTCAACGTAATAATATTTAATCATTTTTAATAGAGAAATGCAGATGCTTGAATTTGCTCTCCATTGACTGAATTGGTATCTTTGCGCAATCATGTCTTTAATCTCTGGTACCACTTGGCCTGGATACATTATCATGACCTATGTTTCGACAATTTTTGGTAGCTCTTGATTCCACGTATTACTTCATGGAACGAAGCAAAGCATCAATGCCTAATGAAAAATACTAAACTCAAATTTAAAAAAAACTAAATTTATTTCTTCTCCGATAATGGGGGAGATTCTCAAAGTAAATCCTGATAGCGGGCGTTCTATTAAGTCTCATTGAATTCCGTCGCCCTTTGATGCGAACTTGTCCTTGTTAGTTCACTGCGAAGGTTTCAAAGCGAATATTTATCCTGAATTTTTTCTCCACTTTAGTTTGCCGCTCGATCGGGCCTAAATTATTTTGCTATGAATAGTGCTCAGTGAACTGTTCACGGAGAATCCCTTCGTTTTAGTTTATTTACTTCAATTATTCGATAGTTATATATGTTTCTTCACTACATAAACCCTTTCAGCGATGACCTAAATTGAGCTATGCATTCTATCTCCTTTAAATTCTTACATTCCTCCCGATAGTACTTTAAGAAAGCATTGTATATACTTCCAATACCTCCCGGCCATTAGGAATTGTATTTTGCGTTCTTCTCCACTCCGCTAACGTTTCAGGTGAATGGCCTTAATAAGTAGGTAAAATTACCCTCGGTAATGAATGTGAACCATTACTCTTGGTAATAATAATGAGCTTCAACAGAAATTAAGGATAACAACTTCTAAATTTTCCCTAATTTCAAATTGAGAAAAGAAGCCGGGTATGTTGCTCGTTTATATATTTAAGTTCATTAGTCATGCGTGGCATTAATGATTAGCCCAATGGAATATGTATTTCGATCAAACTTTGGGTTGCGGTTGATACATTTAGCCTCGTTAAAAATTGATAAAATTTCGGTTGGCGATTAGGCACATCTATCACCAACCCTTCTCCGTTTAACCTTCACTAGCCTCTAAAATAGATACATATATTCATGCCGGAAGTCAGCCAGAGTCTGGTCAGGCTTCTATTTGGGCTATTAGCATTAAATTCATTTGGAAATAGATTGCCCGTAATTCATTTCGCATAGTGAGTGGGTTTATGTACCGAAGTTTTCGAGTCGTAGTAAATATAAAAACCTTCCGCCTGATTTTGATAGGCTCTCCATGCAAGAAGGAAGTTCATCCACTACATCGGATGGATTTTTTCATAGACTATAGCATTTGAGGAATGAAATACGCGGAGCATTTCCGTCAGATATGTACAAAGAAGATGGATGACTTGGTTACTTAATTACCATAATCTCTCGGCCAAAAATCGAAGGATTTGAGCTGAAGTTCCGGTCAAGGCGAATGGTTTCTTTGTAACATTCCTGAATTTTAATGCAAAACATTTCTCCCAGCGTTGGGTACGGTTCTGCAAGCTAGCTGGGGATGCTTCTCATTGTCGATCACGCCCACATTTCTGTCGATGGTGGTATCTTTGCTTTACCTACCAATTCGTGTGGTAAAGATAGTCAGGAGTCGGAAAAATTTCCCCGACTTTTTAAAAATTAATTTGATCTTTTACTCTAAGTAGATTCAATATTCCTGGGATTCCTCGCAAGATTGTTCCTCCATATTCACTAAAACTTTCTTTTTTCTCATTTGAATTTTCGTCTATTTTTCTTCAATTCTATGTACTGCATATCCAATGCATACATATAACGAGATTAATAAAATTAATGGTTTGATAAGCCATACAAATACACGGATAATAATATGACAAATCATAATCATTAATATATAAATATTATTTGATGATTAACGCTTTTTAAACCAACGTTTCCTCTAATGCAAATCTAACCGAGGGGATTGCATAATTAGTGTTCCGACCTGCTAGTTCAAATTTTACTTTGTAACTCAGGTTAAAGGTTAGACGTCTTGAAAAGAAAACCTTATATTTTGAGGTTTGAGCCATTTCTTGTTAATTCTCCTCTGCACCCAACTACACTGCGAATTCCCGACTCGAATGGTTTTTTAAATATTAGCAGATTAGATTAAGTATTAATACGATATTATTGTCAATAAGTAGGCATGGCCAAAAAATATATTGCTGAATTAAATCCAAACGTTTTCGATTTGATGACGCGGCTTTACACTCTCCATTTATTTGCTTTTCAAAAATTGGGATCTCACAAGACGCAGAGATTTCAAAAGGACGTAATCATTGCGCTGTGTGCGGGTTTACTGCCTTGATGTACGTATATGTTATGTACATATGTATGCAAAATTGTGAGTTCAATTTCTTGAGCTACTATCGAAGTCCCTTGGGGAAAGGTGTTTTTATTCCCCGTCGACGAAGCAAGCGAGTATATCATCAACTAGGATAATGAATTGGATGATTGGTGGTAGTTTAGGTTTCGGTGCATTTTCCGTCTGACCCACTTTCGCAAAAGCGGATCCTTGGGAATAGCTCCCGCGGGTGCGGGGCGGTGTTAATTGGGATCGCTCTTCCGTCACTTGCTCTTTTGGTGAACGCCAAGAGTGTACCAGCGAGTAAAAAGGCCTCCGATAAACGCCTCGCGACGCCCTCACTCACGAGATACACGGAAAAACGCGATGCGTGAAACGACGAGAGACGCATTTAAAATTTCTCCACATCTCTTTGACGCATTTATGCGTATCATTCATTAGTATTCCTTCGCTTGGATAGTTTTATGAGATTTCCGGAATTATAGCAGCAAGATCACGAACTATGGAAAATGGAAAAGGGAGTTGGCATGCAAAAAATTACAAATGAGAGATCCTTTTTGTTAGAATGAGTGACCGCTAACGGAAGTCGCAGCTTCGAGAAGCGTGACATAAAACCAATTGACTAACGCTTGATAAAGAATAAAACGATAGGACTTTGAAATTTTTCCATTATGCGTATAAAAATAGGTGAAATACTATGTTGCACATTGGTGGCGATCAAACCAATGATATTCTTATGCCAATGTCCCAAATTCTGGTGTCGCTTTTTTGGGGTTAAATTTCGAGTGCTTTATTCATTCTTGTGCAAATAAATCGATTTAACTCAATTTGAAAAAAACATGCACTAAAAACCATTTAACTTAGATTAAAATAAGCCAAATTCTGATGCTTCTTTCTTGAAAATCGGCTCAGAGATGATCAAAACCAAATTCAATATCGCATATTTAATGAGCCTACTGTAGACAGGATGTTTTTTTTACGAATTTGATACTTAGACCATAGTAAAAGCATATAATGTAAGATAAAGAATATGGTCAAGAAGATTTTTGGGAAATTTATGAAAATAAAATAGATAGAAGGAACAAAAAATGAAAAAAGTACTCCTAAAAGTAGGATGAAGTAGGAAACTTATGAAAAGCACTAAACGGAGAGTTAAATTAATGGGAAAAATCTGGAGACAGTTTATTTTGCTGAAGAGCTTAATTGAATGCGCCATGTGAAGGGAGAGCAATAGAGGATTAATTGCTGGAAGCAAGAGATGATATACGCCATCGCAAATGTGAAAAAATGGTGGGATTTTCAGCAAACGGAAGGACTCGTATAGCTAGCTGTAGCTGAGTCCTTCTGAGGCACAATCAATGATAACGATGACGTAATTGGTATAATCACGTCTCTAGATCTATCTGGAATCAGGCAAGAATCAGTAGAGATAAGGATCTGAGACAAACTTCTCCTGAACGGTCGAACGTCTTCGTTAATCCTATTAATTTTGTCGTAATATTTTTTAAATCCCTAAAGTTCCGTTATCTTTATTGGAGCAAGATAACTTGAGAACATCGGCATTTCGATTAATGTCAAGGAAAACCTACGAGAGTTATAGCAGATGCTGCGGTATCGATCATCATTTATATAAATAATCGAGATTCAGAGGCCATTTTCGAAATGTTCTGTGCCACCGAAAACAAGACTCCAAGCTGCCCGATATACGCCAGTTAAACACGACTGAAATATAGTGTTGACATTCCCTTAAATATGGCCTTGTTCTTGCTCTAGTTTTTAAAATTTAACTGGAAATATAAATGATTCCTTTGCCCTCTGACTATTTATTATAAATAATTGTATCAGTTATAAACATTTTTCAAACCGCAGAATTGTTAATTGATTTTCATCGTCAAGGGTATAATTTTCATAATTATTATCATAACCTTTATATGTTTAGTTTTTGTAGACAAACATCATAAAATATAATATACATTTTACAGCATCTAGCAGAGAATGATTCCTCATGCATAGCAGGTCGGAATGCATTGTTGTAAAATTTCTCAGTGTTTTCTGTGAAACACTTATATGTATCAACACCATACCTCAAATTTTTTTACAAATGAATTGGCATCATACTTAGCATGAATAAATGCATAAATAATGTCTCTAAGTAGCGTCTTTGTTTTATTTTCATCTAATGAAATTGTTTAAATATTGATTGAAATCATCATTTTGACGGATTTTGAAAATGCAGCACCTCTTTAATCTTTGCAGTTTCAGGTTCAAATCGCCTGAAATATCTGAGTAAACAATGGAGGGATATAGGATTTAAGGCTTTTCCGGTGAATGGTATTCATGAATGCTTTGCTTTCGCGCTAATACTCAAGCCAGGGTTAATATGCTATTTCAGTTGAGTGCTTATAACTGAAGTTATTCGGGAAGCCTCACCTCTGTTTTTTCCAAGTGGCATTATCATTAGAAAACGACCTCTAAAACTCGTTTATTGATGCATGATATCAAGATCTCTTCTGCAAAAATGATCAGAGATTTTTCTTGACGTTTTTTGAAATGCCAATATTTTAATGGTATATTGGTTCACTGAGGATAATACAACTCGCGGGATTTTAAAAATTTTACAAAAATATTAATATGGTCACCGGGAATGCTGTTTCATGATGTTCTTCCCCGCTCTATGGTTTAAATCCGCAGAAATGAACAATAATCATCTTCATCATTCGAAGAACAGTCAAAGCAAAATTATTGGCCTTTAAAAAGTCTCTTACGCATTTTGAAAGGAATGATGTACCAGAAGTAATTGTGATTGGCATAGTTTTCAGTTAATTTTGTAGCATATTGCACCTCTTTGCTCAAACACAACAAAAAAGTGTAATTCCAAGGCCAATTAGCAAGTTGGAGTGGAGATGCAATATATGTGTTTAGAACTATGGTTTAGGAGTACTACCACTTGGACGCAAATAAGTAATGAAACATGATACCTTCTTATAATTTTATGCATGCATTCCTCAAGTATTTACGAAGTAATCCGTCAGTAGCATAAATAAAGAAATAATTTTGAAGCTAAGATATCCAACAATAAGAATACTATTCACCTTCTCCATAACTTATTATCAGCTTTATAACCTTGGTTATACCATATCCTTAGCCCACTATTAAGAGTACGGCGGCTAAATGGTGTAATATTTTCTTATGGAAGTATATTATATAATAAGATTGGTAGATAAAACATAGTTTTTATTACTTTCGTTTGTGTCTTTAAGATTTTTTTTTCGCGATCGAATTTGGCGAAAGAAGCGAGCGTTGTAAATCTTTCACTACAGGAACCGTCTCGTATTTAATCCAGGTGGACTGATCTATCTGCAGATGAGGTCTAGTTCCTTCATAATTCCTTCCGTAAAACCATTCTAAAACTCTATCCTCATTACTCTTTTTTGGGATTCCCGTCCTAATGTCATCTGAAACCAAAATGCACTCCTATCTTCCTGTAAGGTTTGTTGACGAACGTAGCAAAACCTATTGGAACTATCTAAAGTATTTATTTATATTATCTTCGTTGGAATTGGAACGCATTATATATCTTCTATGGGTCGCGGTAGTCCAGTGGGTAGAGCGTTGGTCCCGGGTTCGATTCCCGGGCAAGGCACTCTAAGCACCTGCAGCTCCACCCTAGCTAAAGTGATTTTTTGGGTACCAGGTCTTCCTGGGGAAGGGCTTAGTACTGGGTGATCTCTACCATCACCTACTAAACCGACCTTCGGGTTGATTACTGTGTTTATGGTTTTTTAATGCATCTTCTAACTTTAGCCTGACTGAGTCGAATCGACCTCTACTTTATTTTCCATTAAATATTTCCGCGATTTGTGATTGGGGCGTTAATTTTCTTTAAATTGTAATTAAAACTCCAGTTCTTGATGCTTTAACGGTTATGATGATCGATTTCCCGTAGTTTGCAGCGCTGTGACCTTTAAAGCCTTCGACACCGATGCGGATTCGCAACATAAGGAACATCGATGATAATCTTACTGTTCACCTTTATATTCCGGGTATGGAATTTTTTTTCATTTTACTTTAAAATCTCCATTCGTTTAATTTGTATGCCTAGTTCATATGTGATCACAGATGCATAGAGGAGAGACTGTAATTAAATGTTCCCCAACTTGAATACCGAGTGTTCTGGTATTACCATTGAGATGGTCTCTTTTGTTTCTTATCATTAACGGTTGTTATTCATTCCATTAGCACACTTTTTGAAAACGTTCGTTTAACGTCAAATCCTAACGTTCCTTCTCTAAAGTTGAATCATGCCCATACAAGGTGTTCAGGTATGAAAATCTTTATGAGCATGCATGTTAGCGAGTTTTTATTAGAAGTAAGAGCGGAGTTTTAGATCTGTATCACGTTTTCCTACAGATCAATTCCTTTTTTATGTCCTCAAGGGTTACATTTCTCACGATATTGCGTGGCTGATACCATTTTATAGTCCATTTAACAAAACTTTACCCATTGAAAGTATGTTGAGTAGTCAGTTTGTGCGCGCACGAATCCGCATTACCAAATTTACGGTTCTACTGTGCATTGCGCTTGCTGTAATGGCATTTGTAATTCTTCGTTCTGCATTAAAAAAACGTCTCGCCCTTTTCTGGCAGGATTTTATTGGAATAGTAAATACATTAATTACAGACGAAAGTTTATTGAGAGTGTAGTTTGACCACCGTTGTGAATTAAATTTTTAAACCACCTGGTTCAAAATAATGCTTTGAATTGGAAATTATTGTAATAACGGTACGAAGATGTTAAGTTATTCTGGTATTGCTCGAAGTCTTTTTTTTTTGACGCTATGTGACGCTATGATATCAAATACATGCTGGCCGAGGTCTGTAGATGACGTATTCTTAATTGCTTCAGTATTTCCCACGCGCTCTCACGCTGCACCTATACTCGCGCCAAATCGATTTTCGACCTCTTTTCGGAATTCAAACACTGGACCAAGTTCATAGGTATGGATCAAGAGGGATGTAGGATGAGATGACGGATGTGTTCGGGTTCCACTCACCAATATAGATGAATGGAATCAGAAATGATAATATCAGCGAGTCATGGGTTCCCGAACAATTGGAACCCACTAGCTAGCTTCCCACAAAATCTCTATCGAATCTAGTAGAAAGGATGAATAAATTAATCTATCTCGCTTTTTAAATCATGCTGTCCCTTTCTTATGGATGAAAACTCATAAAATTTCTTTTATCAATCAAATACAATCACTAATAGAGTAATAATGATTGGCTTAAATATGTCAGTAAACAGCTCCTCTAAAAGCAATTGTAAATGTAAGATAAAACTACAATTAGTGTCAAAAGTAGATGACTTGAATGATGAAACGTTTATCGAATTAATTGGTATAAGAAGTTCACGTGTTAACTGCCAGAATTGTCATATTGGCTTGTAGCTTTGGGAAACTGTTCTGAAACTGTTACCTATTTTTTACATTTCTCTTTATTTATCCTATGTACATGTCCCTTGAGTTCCTCATGGAATAATATCCCTTATGTGGTGTGCCTAGAAGGCATTTTGACTGGAATAAAGTAGGGTGAACTTTATGTAGAGTTAAAAATTATTTCTTATAATATGAGGCACAAGGTTATCTAGTGTCATGTTGGGAAGGCCTTAGAAGTAATGCAATGACTGTTTATTGGTCCCGTTAAAAAACGATCATAATATGGAAACCACATTGTGAGAAAGAAACTTAGATATTGGTGATTGTGATCAAAATGGCTCTTTTGATAATAATCATTCGAAATTTCAGGAACAGGAGAGAATGTGAAATTGTGACAGTGGCGAATAAAGTGTTCGTGGATATGTCGTTATGGAAGGAATCCTTAACGAGGACCTTCCTGTCGTAACCTGATATCAGACGATTCTTTGACAGCGCCTTTCACGAAAGGCATCATGTATGTAAATGTATTAAACATTCAGGTAAAGAAAAATTAAGCTTTAATTTCCCCGTCAGTTATTTACTCTGCTTCCCTTCTTTCAGTGGAGGACGGACTTTAGGGGCGAAGGTTTCAAGTGCCAGGATTAATACGTAATGCGATAGGTAGGTAGGTACTGCTTTACACGCGGTGCATGAGCGTCGAGGCAGCTAGTGGAACTCTCACTCCCAAATGGATTCTGTTTCCTTCACGTGGCATTGGAGTGGGAGGTAGGACATCTCACGTTAGCTTCGCTCTCTCTTCTCTTTCCTTAGCCAGGCAGGAAGCAGAGCTACTCTCTTCTTTTCCTACCCTTTCGACACAAAATTCATTTCCGTTTTCGAAACATGTGAGTGCCGAATGCAGAGCTATGCACTATTTCCAATAGTCGATGCAGATTATTACGCCTCCCCTTAATTCCAGCAGTGTGTTCTCATGGAGCTTGGAGTATGTTAAGTACTGATTCACCTCTCTGAATTTGTTCAAAGATTTTTATTAAGTGTTTCTGTACGTAATGGAGTGCTCCACATGACATTTCACACGTGGCTTTTAAAAACGAGTATAGTGGAGCGAATATTCATTCCCAACGTGAATGAATATTCGCCAAGCGGTGAAAATATTCGTGCAAGGTTAGGAGTGCGTAGAGGAATGGAATAGGAAAAACATGAAAATGGCGAACAGACATAGGCGGAGAAGATGGAATGAAAATGGTTTCAGACCGAAAAAAATTGTCTTGTTAGGGAATCAACATGGATCTTCCTCTTTAGAAGATGAGGTGAAAAACAATTGAATAAAACCTTACGGAAGTCTCGGGGACTAGCGAAGGCTCCATTGTCAGTGGGACGATGATTTTAATGATCTTCCCTGGGAAGGTTCGTTTCTAACCCTAATTATTTGACTTAGTAATGCCATTGATCCTAAGGAAGGATGAATTGAATTAATAAATTCATTTCTTTGCTCCTTTGATCCCCGTCTTCCATAAATCTTTAAGCTTTCCATGTGGTATATCTTACTATTATGAACTATGGCTTCTACGCATGCCTGAATGTAAATTCCTATTCGTTGAATTTTCTATTTGATGCCTTTGTCCGCGTTGACCAATAACTCCTCGACTTTTTGCGGTAGTTTTTTGTTCCTCTGCTTATTCCTAATCTAATTATGGGATAAAAACTGTGCCCAATTATCTCGCTCACGCCTGGAATCTGCAAGAAAAAAGTCTTAAATTTTATTTTTTTTCACAAAAAGTCGCATTAATTTAGAAATCCAATTTAGTGAGAGTTGGTTTGTTTCATCTGTATGGCACATTTTAAATTGGTATTTATGGAGAAACAACTCACGTATATACATTTGTCTTTTATTGGAACTAATAACCACGTCAGTATACCATACAATGTTGACAAATCCCGGTGGTCACTGTAATGAATGTTTATTTCTCGTTCTTGTTTCCTCCTCACTTTATTGTGTTCTTACGCAAGGTGCCATCGATTTAAATAAGAAAAAAAGAAGTCCTCTTTTCCAACATGTTGGTTTTTACGTGAACACACTTCTAATGCCAGTTGGATAGGTAAAAAATATCGTAGAAATCTTTAATTTGAAAATGTTTTATTCTTCTATATTAATACTTACTATGCGGTTCCGTACCTCTAGTTATATCATAATATATTATCCTACTGTGTTGGTCACGGAGCCCTTGTTCATTATAAAAGCTATCTAGCCTTAACTATTTAGGCGATTCCGCTTTTCAGTACTCCAAACTTCAAAGGACGGAAATGCTTTGAAGGGAGGGGGACGTGGAAGTCCTCAGCAAAACCGACGTTGCGTGCGGTTGACGGCCCTTGACGGCCTCGTGAAATAGCTTTTTATAATTCTTCCCTGAAATATTTTTAACCAGCGGTTACGTGACTTTGGCTCTAGTTAGAGTGCGAATCATCCCTTGACTACATGGTCCTTGTGAGATTCCTTGGCAGAACTTGACGCATTCCGCTAATTCCTGTGTTGTGTTAAAATAAAGCATTGTCTCGATTCAACTCTCTCTAAATAACTTTAAGATGTATAGTCTCGTCACTGAAATAACTTCATGTTTTGCTATGTAGGGTCTCTCTCTCTCTAATTTCAGAACCAATTTAATCAATAATTATTAGTTTATTCAGAAGAGCCCCTACAGGGCCAAAATAGGTATCTGGCCGGGAAACTAGTCCTCCTTTTTTGTCAATCCAGGTATTGACAATAAACTTATATTTGCATTTAAGAATCAATGGGAAGGGAAATATAAGTATTCGAGGGTAGAGCCTCGGCTTATTATTATGTAACTTAGTATCTTAAATTTAAAATCTTGGTGAAATATGTTGATATCGTGTATCTGTGAACTATTCAGGTCAGATCCTTAATCCCATCGTCACTCAATAATTAATTGACGCATATTAATCCGTCAATCTCAATCGTATAATTATTATTGAATAATCATTTGATTCGCATACGTTTCTTGTTCTATGAGGTTTTACTGTCTCATTGACGGGTTATTAAAGCTCTCTGAATTTTTTAACCTTCGAAGTGATAATTTGCAAACGGAGAACTAAAAATTTTCACTGTTCACATTGCAATTAATGCAATAATAAAAATCAGGATATTATGAGTAGAGGGTTAAAAAATAAACTTAAATGCCATCAATTCCACATTAATCCTTCTACCGATTTTTCATATGAGTCTTCAAAACAAAATTTAATTTGATTGAAGGAAGAGTTTCATTGAATGTCAATCAATAATTTTATAGTTAAAATAAATAATATCGGATATTATTTTATGGCAAAGTAAATATTGATTTACTATGGTTTTACCCGAAATTTTCTCCATTTTCAAAATTTGAAAAATTGGCTCAATTATGATTGTAAAGTCCAATTATTATTCATTATCGAAGGAGCCAGAACTTAGAGTTAAATAATTGTAGCTGAGTTAATTTTAAAAACGAGTTTTGGTCAATGCCATGTATTCAAAGATTAATCACCATTTAGGCTTGCTTCAGAAAATTATGCACTACTGAAAGTTGTGAACAATTGAGCTGCCGATATTGTATACGGGTTCATTTTAACTTTTGAGTCAACACAGTGTCATCTGCCAGATGGTTACTGCACCTCAGCCTTATGGAGGAATTAAGCTGAGGGTAGCTTTCAAGGTTTTTGTCGCATCCGCTTCATTTAAGCTTCATATTTGAAGGTTTCTCCGAGCGAAACCCGTGAAGCCTTCAAAGGCAGTGAAAACAGTCAGCAGGAATGAATGATTTCAAAAAGACCATAGGGAAAAAACCATTATTAATGATAAAATATCTCAAATTACTCATATTTAAGCTTTAAAAAGCAATTGCAGCTTTCTGCTTTCTATGATCGCTGACTCATTAGCAAGTATTACACGATCTTTACAAAGCAGACCTCTCTAGTAAACCTCAGCTGGTTTAATTTAGGAAATTTAACGCGTTCATTTCTACAATGCAACATTTTTGTACAATTGGGGATATTATTAAAGGTGCCATTTTACTAACTCTTCAAAAACGGTTTCGTTGTTTATAACTAAGGCTTGTCACATGTCTATGATGCAGTCGATGATCGATCATCGATGATCGAATGCGATATTTCTTTCCTACCTCTCTTTCGATTTGCGACAAATTTTCCCTAGAAATAAATTTTTATTCGATTCACGATTGGGTTTTTTACATTTAACGACCGTGATTTCATTTTATTGGAGACGCTTTCGTATTTTTTCGTATCAATACCAAAATTCTAAGAAAGTGAAAGAGATGCCGCGACAGTTGGTTTTTACAGTGGCATCTGCTAATTGACTTCACCATTCCAAAATTTCATTTCAAAGTGTAAAAATCATTGACCCGGTCGAGGTGAATAATATTTACGTTTTAACGCTTGAATAAGTCTTGGCGGGTGCCATGTTAGAATGCCAGGCACTGGTGTCTCCCTAAACGAGAATCTCATATATCTCGGTTAAATTATACAGGACAGATGTAACTAAGCCATCTAAGTTAACAATGGATTTACTGAGGTGGTACAAACCAAGATGAATTCAAGAGTTCCAACCCCTTTTGCTCGTATCTCGTTGCCGTTTAGCGCGTTGAGCATGTCAATTTCCTACTGCTCGTGTTAAGATTGCTCTGTAAATATTGTGCTATAGTTGCATGTATGTAACGTAAGCCCGTTGTGGTGATGAATGCACGTTCAGCTCTAAAACTTATCTAGTACAATGATAGTTGTTACTTTGCATTAAACTAATATAGTGTCTTTGAAGTTTCCGTATTTTTGAACAAACGATACACTTCTGAAGCCTTGTTTTCTACTTAAGGCAAATCAGCAATGTAGTGCAGCCAATGACTCTATTTTACGGTAAATACTGAATTGGTAAGACTTGATTTAAGCGTTAATTTATCGGATACAGCGGTACCTAGACTAACGTATCTATTCCTTGAGAGACTGATCTATATCCTCCAAGAGTAAATGTGCTGGAACTAAATGCGTCCACACATTTTTCCATCTATTTTTATGTTGATTAATTACGTGGTATTAATTTATGATGGAATTCATGAGCGGAAAGTGAAAAGGCGGTTGCCCAGTTGGTAGAGAGATCGACATTCGACCGGACGAATCCTGTTTTAAAGTCCGTGCGACGACTGGGGACCTCATAACCCCGACCGTATCTCCAACCGCAAGCGGTGAGAACTAGAGAACATTATTTCGCAGTTGGCATCGGGTGGGCCGTAAATAAATAAGAACGAAGGGAAATTATTGCGGGGACGGACGTGAAGAGGGAGAGAGAAATGAAAGGCCTTTTGGGGGAGGGAAAAATGGCTTGTGGGGAAATGGGGAAGATACTGGATCCCACACCCGGAATATGTGAATTTCACGAGCCCCAAGGTTTATTTAGAAAAACCACCAATCCCAGTCACTATAGAAATATCAGCTATGCTAGATTTCATCTATCAAAGAAACCACAGTGATCAATCGAAAAGTTGGGGTAGACTTCGCACTTATTACCTTACACTAAGCTTATCAACGTGTGAAATTTACATATTTGTTCCTTACGCTCTGACGCATGTGGATTCCCGGAAATTAATGGAAACTGAAAAATCACACAATTTGGGTGAAGTTTTTCCAGTGGCCTCCCTTCTAAGATGCAACGTGGAGAGCATTTAAACTGGAGTAGCCATTCGTCGGGTTCATGTTATATTACATGACCCCTTGGCACCTTACGTTAGGAGTAGGCTTTGTCGATATGGTTTTTCTCTCCACCCTTTCGCAATTCCTTGAACATCTTACCCCCCAACTAATTACCCACCCAGCCCTACCTAATTACCAACATATCCCCGATGACGCCTCTAGTAATACTACTGAAATCTCGAGGTGTGTAGTGGGTAGAATACTCGAAGCTGGAGTTGTCCGAATTCACCAAGAATGAAACCCGTGACCTCCAGTAGCCAAAAACTCTACCCCCTGGTCAATCATTCCTCACCTACCAAATGATACTTCTGAGTTCATTTTGGTGGGTTTTGGTGGATGCGGGCGGTATTGCACTACTTCCACATGGATCTTAAAATGTCATTCCTCTCCCGTTCACGGTGGGAATGGAATTTTACAACTACACGTGGATATCTCCGTCGCTCTTGACCGTTTCAATTTCAATTCCGACCGTCATCCCTGTCACGCAAGAATTGCACGGTGAAATTTTGAATCGCGCCCAATGGTTGCCATTACCTAGGAACAATGGGGGGTCCATGATGTAGATCACGACTCCGCGTCCGTGTATTCCCACGCGGGCCATTTTTCCCCTCGTCCCCTAATGCGCGCTCTTCCTCCTGCCCACCCCCTCGCCCGTCTCTTCTCTACCCGCAATGCTCTCGACGTCTTTGAGTCCGTGTTTATTTACAGTCCGCCCTGTCGAGCCTCCTCACCACTCCGCTGCGGAAACGAGGACTCGAAACCGACTTCCTCTCTGGACCGACCGCCTCGACTAGGAGACAAATCCTTTCTCTCTCTCTCTCTCTCTCTCTCCCGCCCACCCCCCACACTAAACGTATGGAACGGCGCCCCATCCCGTTCTTCTCTCGCACAGTAACCACCCCTCGGCCAACGGGGGCCCGGTTGAGGTGGGGAGGAGCATTCCTCTCCGAAGCGGTCGGATTTTAAAGTAGACGTAGGGAATTCTCACTCTCCCGCCCACGCCTCGAGATAATGGGATCGCGTCACAACTCTCCGATCCCGAATCCGCGCGGATGGTTTTCTTTTTTTGTTTTCCTCCTCCCCGGTGTTGGTGCCTATCTTCTCGGCGGAGGAGTTGAGAGGAATATGGCGGAGTGTTTTCGCGGATCGGGGAAGGTTGTATTTTGACCAAGGAAAAGGCCTTTTTGCGCATCTTTTATCTAGGAGTCTTCGGTCCAAAGACGGAACAAAAGATCTCGGAACCGAATGTCGACTTAGAGATGAGAAACCTATGGGCTCGGTGCAAATTCTCTTTGTGAATCAGCTGGACATGTTTTTATGGTCAGAGTTTCTCTCCCACACTGTATTGTGTGGCAGTTATTTTCATAAAATGGAGACTTTGAGTTTCAAGGTCAATTTTGAGTATGAAATAAAGTTAAATGATATTTCTATGCATGATGTTTTCCGCCCTAAGGCCTAAGGTAATGTTTTCAATAACCTGGAACTTTATCGAAATGAAAGAAATATTTTACTATCCACAGTTTTAGTCTTCAAGACCAAAGCAATGTTGCGTATCAACTTTACATCTCGTTCATGTTTTTGTAATTCATGAAATTATCAACCTGACGACTAATATATAATCGGGTAATATTTTGCGTTTTATGTATCTTTAAGCATGATAGATGGATAGTTTCCACAGAGTTGGCACACCTGTGATCGTTTTCTTCCTTACTAACATGCACTGTTATGGCTATGCTCTGATTGATTTATTACTTTTCTATCGATAGTATTTGAATTCAATGATAAATATGGAAATAGTTTTTCGTAATTTATCAGATATGATGCTCGCACAGTTCATTTTTACCGCAGAATCGACTTTGCGACCACCCAATCAATTTCCCGATACTATCGCCCATTCATTATAAATTCTGATTCAAAGAGGTTTCGTTAATGACATAAGACTCGACGGAAAAGTTTCGCCTATAAAAATGTTACTTTCATGGTGTTTTATTTTGTGTCAATTACACTGACGGCCTTTGAAAAACAGTTTTCACTGACAGCATATTCCTACTGGATTCAGTATAATACAAAATGTCAGGATGAAAATTTTTTAACAATGTGTGCTGCGTCCTACTTCTGTTCATTAGAATCTACAGGTCACAAGGGGAGAGCAAAGCCCTTTCTGGCTAAAAGGATTTTTACTAGGATCCAATCATGTACATGCAGCGGAATTCTAAGCATTATTACCATTCTGTAGCTGAAAAGTATTACTCTTAGGCTAATGAACATTCTCGCTCTATTTGCAAATTTAGCAAAATTCGATGCCTAAAAATACTCGTGGTGATAAAATGTCCTAATGCCAATAACTGCTTAAAACTTAAGGGTCCTGACTATATTTTCAATTGGTCGTTTAAGTAGAATAATCAATAATTCTCCTCAATTAAGTGTAAGAACTCACTCAATTCCAAATGGTCGAGGCCAGTACGTCTCTTTCCAAAAGCTTTTAAAATTATGTCTGTTATGACTGTGATTTTTCAGATATTTTCTAAAGAATATATTTATTATTTTTGCTCTCCATATGTGTAATTTTAATAAATTGTCACAGGAATACTGTAGTTTTTCCATCTTAAATTAGTTGTAATGGCAATTAAAAATTATTTTTAAATCAGCGTTTTCTCAGAGAGAATCTTAGAATGAAGTTTCGCGTGAATCAGAATGTTGAATTTGCTACTTCAATTCCGTTTTTATTATCGAATGTCTCTCTCTGTCTCTGTATCAGAAAACATTTGATCCTCAGAAAGTTCAAATAGGATTTCACCACGCTATTTCACTTAGACGACTTCCTTAGAAGCTGGCTAAAAATGTGGAATTTAACGACTCTGAAGGCTATTGATCCCAATTAAACGGAAGGCATTTTTAACTCGCCACAAAAATGGAGACGTTCCGTGGCTAAAAATACCACAGAGGAATAAAATTCGATAGTTAGCCTTGGTCTCCCTCGCCTTCTGTTCTACTGTCGATTCTCCTGAGCAAACAAATGACGTACGTTTTGGCGTAAGGAGCCGGCCGGAACGGAAATTCCGTAGACCAAATCGTAAAAGCCGGATTCCGATTCAGATGTACAGGCTGGATTATCCCCAATTACAAACCCAGATAAAGGAAATAGAATGTGGCTACTGATAACAAACCCTGCCTTGCGGGTGATATAGAGCTGATCAAAATGTCTTGTATTCAACGCCTTATTTTTTTTACCAATGTGTAAGTCGTTCAATTTTCACGGATAAGTGAATGTTTTCTCTAACTTCGCAGGGTACATTGGTGCTGGACACACGATGGAATCGATTCTAATTCTAAGACGTAGAACGTAGCGCATGTGGAATTATTTTTAAGTAAATAATATCTACTTCAACAAAATACCCCGAAGCCACGTGGAAAGTGTCTGGCAGGGGGTGTATCTACACCAGGCATTCAGAGCACACGAGCAGACAAAGTTACACACCATGCATAAGACGCACCCAACAAATGTTTGCACCTGAATTGAAATAAGTAAACACTTATCGGACTCAAGAAAATGCACATTGTACCAGCACCATTTCTAGTAATATCATACAAAAAGAGTGATATGGTTTTTGCTAAATATAGCCTCGACTACTTTAAATAAATGTACTCATACATGCGTATGCATAGACACACAGATGAAAAATTGCATATTATCCACACGCAAAAACATGTATTGCCATACATACACACACGTGCAATGTACATAGTTTTATATACGTATTGATGATTCTATTTGATGTGATATTTTGTGCATTAGTTTAGCTTGCTAGTCGTATCGCAGAACGTTGCAAATTGGGGTTGTCTATTATCTATTGAGATAGAAAAGGGATCTAGAAACTTATCCGAGATGGAGAAAGAGTGTATCTCACCATAGATAGTGTATATATCCATTGTTTTAACTGTCCTAATTTTTTCGAGAAAGCTGCATTGCTTCCATGTCATCAATTTCTCTTTGCAATAGAGAGACGAATTTCGTTTGATGCAAAATCGGCTTCGAGATTTTCCGAGTTCCCCTGATATGTCATGTGTAAGTGAATTTCCGATCGTATGTACACCTGAGTGCATACGATTGGGATATTATAGGCAAAGTTACAAAAGATCACGATCCGTACAATACCGACTTTCTCATTTCAAATTCCTCAAAGTCATTTGAGATGTGGTTTTGGATAAGACTTGATTAAGTCGGAAAGAGAGGAAGATGAACGATAAAGTTTTCAGTATGGTAAGCGAAGAGAATAAGTTTGTAGCAGAAGTCCGGAAAAGGCAGAGAAAGTGGGTATAGGAAATATGGAAAAGTATTGGGGATTTTAAGTCCGTGATGGAAGATAAAATGTGAAGTAGGCGGGGAAGAGGAAGGAGTAGGGTTTTTGGGACGGTAACGAAAACAGGTTACGAAGATTTGAAGAAGGAAAGTAAGGCAGGAGGAAAACTTACTTAAAGTAAACTTAAAATAAGAAGTTCTCGGGTTATGTAGATGAAAATTGTCGCTTGAAAACACCCAAAATCTAACTTTTTACGGGTAAAATACATTTAATGAACTATTGAAAAAACTTTCACTAAAATATTCTGTGTAGGAAATTTTTTGATTCGTCAGAATCACTTTTTATCTCAAATCGTGGAATATTGATGGATATCAAGTTTTAGTACCCAATTAGTATTGAGAAACTTTATCGTAAACCTTGAGTTTATAAAGACATATCAATCCATCGAGAACAAGGCATGGAAATCGCCATCTGGCAAAAAAAGAAGCAGTAAAAACTAGTTTTGTGAACAATAAAACTCAACCAAAATGATCGACCAAACCTGGCAACTGAGTGTTCATTTTTAAATTAGATAAGAACATATTCGGATATTGTTATAAAAATATGAAAAAAGTGAATTTCGGCATCATAACGCGGGAGTAAAAATTCTGTGAGCAAATAAAAGCCAAAAATTAAAAGAAGCTCTATAGCTTGAAGAAAATATTCAAGTTAAGAATATCTTTTAATTTCCCAATGATCAAAAGGTAGCGATAATATTTGTGGAAGGGATTAGCAGGAAGATATTTTAATGTTGTTCATATTTTTTTTAAACTATTTGATGAAAATTTATTTCAGAACATCAATTGAATTATTCACTCTCTGCAATGTGCGGTATTGGCAAACAACTATTTTTTCTCAATAGAGATTAATAATTTCCACGAAATGAAAGCTTAAATTTAATGTTGTTTTCGGCCGACCATTTCGGAAAAAACGTAATTCATTATATTTTATCAAGATATTAAAAATGTTTGACGCCAATTGATAATCTTATATTTATTCGTGCATAATTTTGGTCATCAAATCCGGGATGAAATAAATGTGAAGGCAACGACGACTTGGTTGTAACACAATGCCCTTTCCCCTCGATACGTCCGCGGGTAGAATTCATGAGTATACCGTCTACATTTCACACGTTGAAGCTCAAATACGCAATACTCGTTCCCTCCTATGCCTTTGAAAATTGGTTCCCCTTACACCCCTCTTCCTTTTCAGGGATGGGAGGTAAAATCCGATTATCATATCCTAAAACTAGGGCTTGATGTAAAATGGTAACTTCAATACGAAGAAATAGTGGAAGCATAAGCAATTAATCATATTTTCGTTGTGCAATAAAAAGGTAAAATAGTCACAACATTTGCAAAATTTAGTCCAGAATTATTTTTCCAAATACTTTTTGATGCCATACGTAAACTTGAAGTTCGTTTGCACTTCGCATCGATCATCAATATCCAATTTCATCGTGGTGAATTTATAAGCTAGTACTTTCATATGTCAAGTTAGTTTGGTGTTAGCTAGTAGAATGGTGTCCATCTACACATAAACTTACCTCACATTAAAGTTGCGAGCTATTTAATTTTTTATTACAAATTTTTCTTATTAATACAAGCGAGCAGAAAAGAAAGCAGAAAAAAATCCGCGTGGACTGAATGCCCCTCATAATAAATTTTCCATGAGGTGGATCGCATTTGAAGTGGACCAAAGTGCGACCTGAGACGGCAGAGTAAGTTTTCGAAGCAATCGTTCCTTTATCAATCCACCCCCCTCCTCAAAGGCTACCCCCTTTGGTCCCTATCTTAAACTTCGCTGGAGCGAGTACCCTGTTACCCTCCAGTGCCCCACCGCAGAAATGAAAGGATGATTAATCAGCCATGACTTCTCCCCGCCGCCCCCAAGCTCACCCTCACACAGACACACGCACGCAAGCAGTCGACCCTATGGGATCTCCTCCATCTTCTTTGATCCGTCGCCAAACAGCACGCAGCATTCAAATCTGGAAGGACGGCATTGGCTGTTCTTCCATTTCTTCCTCTCCCTCCCCCCCTTCCCTGCCGCCCCCCCACATCCTCCCATCAACCTCCCGTTTTCACAGCCGCCTTCCCACTCCACCGCCACCCGGACTCTCGTCCCCCTCAATCCCCTCCTGCCACCTCACCCCCGTCCCCTTTCTAGACTCACCCCCCAAAGGACGGGGATGGCCAAGGCGGGTTATCGGGACGGCCAAGGCGGGCGGATAAGCGTGGCCAGGTTACATTGCGTCTCCCCGGCCGCCCCATCCATTGTTCTCTTGCCAAGCGGCAGGAGGCATTTTCTGAAAGGGATCTGTTTTCACAAACGAATCAGGGCTGGTAATTTAATTGGTGACCTCTTCCATCGGCCAGCCCACCCTCCCCCCGTGCAAATTGTCCCTCATCCCCCGTATTCATCACCTTCTGTCCATTGGACCTTGATTTAAACCGAGTTAATATTCGCTCGCTTTGTAAACAACGGGAGCTACGAGGTGGTGTACATGAATATAAGCCAATCTGAAGCCTGGGGGATAAACGCCCAATTTAAATTATCTCGTTTGATGGGAGAATTCCAAGAAAAATGTCGACGAGCATATGTCAGCTTTGTTTACGGAGACTTGAAGGCTAGAAACTGCAAGCCTTGGTGATTCAAGCATGACTCTTGGTGTTTTCTTCTGGTCAATTTAGGAATTTACTTTTGACGCTCATTTGAATTTGCAATTTTTATTTATTAGCGCGCTTGAAAAAATTTCTGTCCTTTACAGTCTAGTTGCCACTCAGAAGACTTTAAATAGTTCAAGTAGCATGAGTCATAGTTTTTTACGAAATTAATTAAGCAGATTAGTCATCCGGAAGGGGGTAATTCAATTTTTAACACTTACATCTTAATTCAATTAGGGCCTGTTGCTATTTGTGCCGGTGGCCTACAACTACAAGGTCAACTTTTCCATAAGGGATAGGCAAGTAATTAAGTAGGGCTAGGATGTACAGGGAGTGGAGGAAGGATGGAAAGATACCCGGTGTTGGCATTAGCATACTCTTAACGAAAGAAACCAAGGGGTTCACAGCCTAGCACCCCATCGGTAACAGTGTTGATGTGCTCTCAACATGGCACTCAGGAGGGATCGACATACCACTTAAAGAGCCTGTCATCTTCGGCATTTGATCACGGGTCATTGGGGAGAGAAGCCTTTGCACTAGTCACCGCATCAACGCATTCCCCTCTTCATTCAAAGGTTATTTATATAGGATTATTTCATAACTTTTAATTATTAATTATTAAAACCATAATTATACCGTTTACGCTTTCCGTGGAATATATATAATATGGTGTTTCATATGTGTGAAATAAGCAAAGAAGTTAAAATTTCCAAAGTTCTTGTATGAAACTGAGGGTGTCAATTTTTATATCGTCATCAGACTTAATACGAAAAATAGAGTGAACTCGGAGTTAGTTCTTGGGTGGAGGTGTAAAATCCCTTTTTCATATACTTTAAGGAAGTTTCGCCTTTTGGGAAAATTTTCTCGGTTCTCGTCGAAAATCGTTATTTTTTGTCGTACCTGATTTGATTGGAAAAAGTATGTATCGGAGAAAGAGGAGAATATTTTGGGATGCGACGAATCCGAAGTACCGCAGTTTTGATGCATAACACGGATCAGGTAGACGTAATCGTAAGGTAAGCGCGTTATTTCACGGATGGTGGGAGATAAACATCTGACAATTGGAGGAGAATGTAAGAGTATCTGATTTCAAGTCACCCACGTATCCACTATCAACTCGAGAGAAGACGCATCGCGTGTGAACTCCTCCCTCTCTAGAGTAAATAAAATCCTCTCGAACAGTTACTGGGAAGGCAGATGCGGCCGGATATTTTTCCGGTGACTCCCCTCAGTCTACGGTTACCTCCCGACTTGATTTTTCTTCCTTCTTTTCGTCTTTTTTAAAGTTTTATTTAGAAACGTTTCTTCCCGCCGTTGGCTTGAGATACAATCTCAACTCCCATCCTTAAAATTTATCTTCCCTTATTTTTTCCTTAAAATAAACCTCAATAATATTGCTTCCCGCAGTAGAGTTAGACGTAACTACAGTCACATTTGTAGTAAACCAATCAATTACTAAATATAATCTACACTCAGGGCTACATGGTAGATCCAGTTGCAAAAGATGTTTTATTTTCCTACGGGAGTGTGTTCACGCTTCTCTGATTTAATAAGTAATTTTGGCTGTTTTTATTTTAGAATGGGCATTTTGCTAATTATACTCATAGGAGAATATAATGTTCCTATCCAAAGTGAAATGCCACTAAATTGTTTCACCATACTTTAGCATATTTAATGCGCAAATTTGATGCGCACTTGGGCATATTTATTGAGGTATAAACGTCGTTCTCCAATAAAATGGTGAAAAATTACAGAATCCTTTATAGATATATGAATTCTAACTATATATGCATTTCCATGAAGTCATTCCTGATGCTGAAACTTTTAAAAATAAATTGGGTTGATGTGTGATACTGGGTAGAGAGGAACATGATTCCCAAATCACTTACTTCCCTTTATATTTTCTATCACCAAGATGTCAACTACAGCATTTTAGTTTCCATTTAATTTTAACATTCTAATAACTTCCACTCGATTTTGGTTAACTCCTGGGAGTGGTAAAAGGTTTTTTGTATTCCGATGGCACTAAGAGATGTGCTGGCGGGACGAATGACAATTGCTCCTTGTAGGTTCACTCATGCCTGCTACCATAGCGGGGATAGGTCGAAGGATAGGAGCCACACGAATGGAAGTCCGCCTAGCTTCTCAATCCTACAGCCAATATTGAACACTTAAGAAAAACTCTAAACCGATATTTCGGTCAATTTGGTGGCCACAACCATGAGTCGATGGTCACCCAGTTGACCAATATATCGGTAGATTTTTTCTTAAATATTCAAAATTGTATATAGGATTGAACATTACATATTCACAGCCAATTGTTCACACCATCTTCGCGTAGCGTCTGTTGATACCGCCCCAAGTGCGGCGGCCATTTGAGTGAAGTAAAAAGATTGTCAAGTAAAAAGTGCTCTAGAGGAAGACAAGAGGAAACTACCCAATATTTCATCCCTTGAATTGATGACGGTCGCTAGTGAAGAAATGAATCCTTGCAACTAAGAGATGTAATTCTGTTGCCGATCGTCATTTCATGAAATCCTTGCAAAGCAAAACCGAAAACAGCAGTCGTTAATGAGATACCAAAAAGAACCAAACCAGTTAAATTGGGGCTTGGCGTTTTAGGACGATGCTGAGGAAAAATTAATGAGAAAATATAGAACATGAAGTGCAAAGAGGAAACAGAAATATTTTAGGGTTATGCAAGGTGAGATTGAAGGATAGCGAGGATTACTTGAGCGATATGTATAAATTGGTATACAGCGGAGGGGAAGAGAGCCAGTGAAAGTTGGCAGTGATACTGTGCAATAAGTTTTGAAGAAGCGTAGTTAACATGAAGCAGCTGAGGGATAGAATATTCCTGGTAGAGGTAAAAGATGAATCAACGAATTTGTTCGCTAGCAACCTCCACATGCAAACCAATCCAAAGAAGTTTGCAAATATGTTTGCAGAGCGTTTTCATTGGGGATGAGGTGTTTTAGATTGTGATAGAGGATAGAAAATTAGGCAAGGCATGTAGCCGGTTCAAAAGAATTGGTCGGAATAAAGAGTGGTAGAAAGTACGTGGAAATAAAAAAGGATTTATGGTTAAAAAAAATGTATCGGTGTTTAGTTTTTGCCCATCCAAACTAATCTTAGACGGTAGACTGCAGTATAATAGTGAAGGTCACGATCATGTGGAGTGTAGCATTTAGCGACCACGTTGCAGAAGAAATGCTTATGATGAAGCTGTAATAAAGTTGTAACTTTATTTCAAACTATACACGTATCTGTGTATTTATCACTAGGATTGTGAAAGTATGGTTTGATTTCCATCCCGTACATTTGTTTCATACTTTAACAGAGATTAAGAATTGATACTGCTTGACGTTTTACATTCATGCCAAGGAATTCGAGTTAAATTTGCCAATGGTTAATTAGCAAATTTCAATGGCGATAACCTTGGCATAATTACGAACAGCAGAATAATAAATTTCGTTTGGAAATTCATAGGTAATATGAATGAGATTTCATTAGAAGGCATTCACCGGGCGGTGAGAATTAGGTTTTCGAAGGATCTTTAACGTCTGTTTTGTAAATATGAGAGAGAGCAACATCTTATTGAAAAATTTTCAGATCGATCATTAGCAATTTTTATTGAAAAGTTGTTCATTTTTATTCTAATAAAATGTAAATAGGATGTGAGATCCTAGGTCGAGTCAGATAAAAATATCCTTAGAAAAATATTGATGTCACCAATAACTCGGTATTTTGTTTATTGGTTTTTGACATTTTTATGCAATTATTTTTCCTTTTCTCATTGGCTATTCAATACCACAAATGGTTGAAATTTTAAAACATTTTGGGTACTTATTATTGCTTTCTAATCCCAATTTTCAGTTATATATCGAATAACAAAATTTCTTTCGTTGTTAAAACGGTATTTCAATTTGCTTCACAGTTTCACTGTTTTTTTTAATAGTTTGATTCGCATCCGTAAATGAACATTCCCAAAATGAAACGATGCATCCGCACTGTGTTTATGCATCAGTATTTTATCAATGACGCAGCGGTTCTGATTGGATCTTGGACATGTAACTCGTAATTTAACATTGCCGCGTGACTGCGTACACTTACGTGTATCACGCCTCCTTATTTTAGGTGGAAGTCAAACCTGCGATCCTTGGGAAAGTAATCGGATTTGTCACTCATAGATCTACCTAGCCCAACTACTCTAATGGTGAATTTTTGTGCATGAAAATATATTCGTATATTTCATGAAATTTAAAAAAAAATAAATTCATTTTATTTCATGATCACATCCTTTGGGCCGTATATTTTTTCCTTGTTGTATTTGCTCGCATTCGGCGACTGGAGGATGTAATTGAGTTTTTTTGTTTACATGCACCATAACTTCTTGCTTTAATTAAAGCCCCTCCTTCCAAACTTGACGCACTCGGATCACAAAAAAGAGAACGGACTAGTGAACGAAGCGTACTTATCATGTGAATCGGAGATTGTACCACGAGAAAGATGTCATTAGCGTTGCCCCAGGGTTGATTACGGTGCCAGCCCAAGTTCGTAGAATGGAATGCACACATATTCCACTTTGCTTTGCTCTTGCAACCATCACCCAAACCCCATATATCATCCCTCTCTCCCCTTTAGATTTTTCTCTTAACCACGGCAACCACGTGAACTGCAGTGACGACACATGGTGATGTCACAGGCAGTCACAAATGAATGGAATATCCCACCGCCTCATCCAGCGGCGCCTTTTGTACGACTTCATATTCCTCCCTCAGCAGCAGGATGCCAGTAATCGCACGAAACTATATTTTTTGCCATAAAAATGAGTAAGTAAGTTCGTCTCTCTAATCTGTGCGGGTGCCTGTTACGTTCTAAAGTCGACCCACCGCACCAGCACAGCGATGCTTGGGTGAAATGTAAAATCAGAGAGAAAGGGGAATGTGCGGCGATCGGCTCGGACCACCGATGCATGCACGCGACTGTGTGGGGTTTGGAGGGCAAGGGGTGGATTGGGAATACAAACGGGAATCCTTTTTCCACATCTCGCGAAGCCAGACTAATATCTGAGCCCACGAGGAATTAACGAGAGCGTAGAACACTCGGGTGCGGACGGATAATGACGTTACCCTTTGACGTCATCGTTTGACGTCATTAGTTGGCGTTCCTCACCTGAGCTTAATGCTGTCACTGGCGACGAAACTACTAACGGCCTCGAAGAAAGGATTTAAAAAATGACATGCCACGAAATACGTTGCTATTTGCCTTGTTGAGTGACACCATTAAGGAATACGGATTCTAAAGACCTAAAATAATACGGACTCATTTTATTACTAAGCGTAATATGAATTCTTTGTCATTTCATTCACTGATGATCATTTAGGTGCTTATATAGAATCTATTTTTTCCTTGAAATCTATATTTATCGCATTTTTTGTTATTCCCAAAGGTTTAATACTGTTCCAACATACCGAATTTCTGTACACTAGGTATGATAAAACAAGAAATATTATTCCTTGAAATGCGCAGCAGTGAGTCTTATAGAGTGGCACCGTTAAGTAGGATGAAAAGAACTGTGAAGGTTATAAACTCAATAAAAGCGTAGTTTTAAAAATAATCTTGGCAATGCAACTAAAATTTTGTTTCGCATACCAATACCTTAGGTAGTAAATTAAAGTAAATACCTTAGGTAGTAAAGTAAACCTGCTTGCTTGGAAATGCGGATATTAAAAAACATAGAATTAAATGAACGCTAAATGGCGATTCGCATTGAAGTGGATTTTGATAGGTTAATGAATAAGTGTGTGTATATATATATATATATATATATATATATATATATATATATATATATATATATATATATCTTACTGTATACACACACTTATTCATTAACCTATCAAAATCCAATCCACTGCAATGCAGATCGCCATTTAGCATTCATTCAATTCTATGTTTTGTAATATGTATATATATATATATATATATATATATATATATATTTATTTATTTATATCTATATATATATATTTATATCTATATATATATACATATAGATATATATAGATATAAATATATATATATATATATATATATATATATATATATATATATATATATATATATATATATATATATATATATATATTTACACACATATAAATGTATAAAAATCATATAACACATATCTCTATACACATATATGCATATATATAAAAATATATTATTTATTATATATATATATATACATGTGTATGTGTATATACAAATGTATGTGTGTGCACGAATATATATGTTTACATGTTTATACGTAACGCACGTGTATTCATGTATGCTTTTATCCTTTCCATAAACCAAATGCTATTATTGTTTTCATCTGGAATTTTTTCTGATTCAAAGTTCCTAAGGTTTTTTTGTATCCCATTGTTGATATATTGCGCTTTTGTTTTTATTTGTCAACACTCACTAGGCAAGTGGTCGTCTATTTTCGCGCTGTCCATCAAACCCGTGCTTGGAATTGTGAGCTCGAAATAATTTCAAGTGACAGTTATATCAATATGCCTTTGAATATTCCTGCGAAGCGCACCATATTGGCCGTTTGTTTGAAGCAAATCTCGTTTCGATACCAGCATTCGGGCGCAAAGGAATTGGCTCAAATATTTCGGTAATATTTGTTTTTCACGCTCTAATATTATCTCTCGGGAATGGTGACCTAAGAGGCTTATGTTGAAGTCTGAAGATTTGTTTTGTTTGGAGCCGTTTCACATCGGTCATTTTCTCGTATATTGCCACAAGGTATCTGTTATTCCACAGTTTTGTTTAAACTAGAAGACACTACAGTCTATTTTTCTCTCAGTTTTGCTCGTCTATTTTGCTAATCATGGACCAAGAAGAAACATGATTTTCGTTCCCAGGAATTTTTTTAACTTTTTTGATGTAATAAATAGCTAATATGACTATGTATTTTTGGTTGGAGGGAGAATTGAAAAAAAAATTGCTCGAGGTAGTTTTCTTAATTTAGTTTTCCATCAGGAAGTGAAACAATGGAATATTTATTATTTTCAGTTACCAGGCGCACATATTTTCTTGAAAGGTAATACTGTTATGTATAGAACTAATTTTTCTCCATTGTGATGTTCCATTTCAATTATTTAATGCCTAAAAATTTAATACTTTAAATCACTTCAGTTATAGTAAAACCATAAATAGTTGGCAATCAAATGATTGCCCACTTTTTCATGCCCTCATAGTAAATTGTAAAATATGATTTATTTTCTTTTTTAGCAGTAATAACTCCCATATCCACTAATCACTTCTTTACTTCTTTTATTTATAGTTCATGTTGCCTTTTTACAGCCGCAACACGATATAAGTAAAAAATTTCAGTCACCGAACTTTTCTTCCGCCTTTTCTTGTTTCCATTTTCACTGAAGGGGCTGTTCCTCGGGCCACGTGAAATTAGTTTTTTGCGCACTAGTACCGTTCGAAAAATTTTTGCTTAGTGCTTTATAAGATCTTCTTATTAGTCATTAGGTCTCTGCATTTAATTTTCAGCAATAGAAGGTTTATCGACTTGAAATCCACTTTCCATGTTATGAAATGATTGACTATGTAATTGCGCACAATTTATATAAAAACACGACCCAGGTTTCGACGTTGAACGTCATCATGAACTGGAACGCCGAAGCCCGGGTCGTGTTTTAAATAAAGTGTGTGGAATTGCAAATTCAATAATTTTATTTCATTTCAACTCTACATTTATGCCGACTTTTCGATGGTCAAGTATGTATATAAAATTGTATAAGCTACAAAGCATGTAAAAACTAATATCTGGACATGTGTTTTCACCCCCTCCCTACATCCTTGTAGTGCATTTGTGGACGTAGATGTGTTTGTGTTTTTATTGATTCCTTAAGTGAGAAAATGTGGTTTAAAAAATTGACCTTTTAACCCCGGCGCATCTTTATTGCAATTAGACCTTAAAGACCCTGGCGAACTAAGGGTAAAGTTCTCTTTTATACACTCGTGGCACTACGTAAAATTACTGCCCTGCTCATATCCGAGTATAATTTCGGTATTGCTTGTACACATCCTTTTTTTTAATACTTCTTCCGAGGCCCATAAACGCCATATTTGTCCCCAAGGACGCTCAATAATATATCTTTCAAAAGTCGCGATCCTTTAAAGCGATTGGGACCTTTCCGAGCGATGAGTGAACCCAGAAATATTTCCGCGGCACTCCTCCGGTTATGTATGTTTGGGGAGACGCGAGAGGGGGTGCGGGGATGAGGAGGGGTTTTTTTCGGTCGCGGGGCAAGGGAGGAGTAGAACGGAGCAGGAAGAGTGATGGAGGTGGGAGGGGTGCGTGGAGAGATGCGACCGCAGGTTGCGAAGAGGAAGAAGGGAACGTGTCCAAGTGTGAGCAAATGCGTCGTAAGAACTCCAGGGGAGGAGAAGAAAGTTTCTCCCCTCCCCCCACCATGCCCGCACCACCATGGTCCTCTCCCTCCTCCACCACCGATTCACTCGAGAGCAGGCCAGGAGATTCTTTGTTTAAGTCGTCATTTCGGCATCTCCCGGAGTGCCCTTAAATTCAGAGCGATAAACTCCGCTCGCATGCACAAGTGCACTCGGCGCCCGTTCCCACGATTTCACGCGAGATGTATGATGTCAGCCCGAGTGCGTTCGTTTGCGTTTCCTTCACCCGCGAGGCTAATGGTGTCGCGGAGGTGTAATTAATATGGTCGACCAAGAACACTGGCCGTTGAGCATTTGGAGTTTGACGTTTTAAATGCCACAATTGGGTTCTTTGTTTGACGTTTTATTCTTGTTAATTGCTTATTTCTGGATAGAGACGACTTACTCAATATATGGAGATGTCACAGTTTAATTGACCTATATTTTTATGCTTCTGCACTGTTGATTACCTTCTATAACATTTATTTAAACAATCATCACATAAGCACCAGAAGTTTTCCTGATGACAACTTCTAGGAGTTGAAACTGGCGTTGTAGGTCATAAAAAGCAAATTAATAGTATTAAATGTGTCATTCACCGGATACGGCTTGTTCAAGTTGGTGTCCCTGTATATAATGCTACGAAGAAATAAAAATGCTCCCTCTGGACACGAGACATGCTAAACACATCGAAATACCTTTTTTCGGATAAATAGTCATCATCACGGTCGACCGACAGCTAAGTCTGATATTTGATAATTGAAGCAATAAGCTGTTTGGGTTCAATTTCAGTAACAGCTCTATTGTTCGGGGGGGGGGGCAAACGATAGTGAAGAGAGTTTGTACCATTAGGGATAGGTGGGGAATTTGGTTGAGGGATTTATGAGAGTGGGAGAAATAAGCGTGAAGAGAAAGCTGTTGTTAGCATTAGCCTACTCCCAACGAATGACGCCAAGGGGTCACATTATACACACGGCGCATTACACATGAAGTACACGTACTCTCGACATAGTGCCCCTCCCCCATATAGTGATAGGGATAGCAAAGAAAATCTTTCCACCTCCGAGATTCGAATCTGAGTCCTCGAAGTGGGAAATCAGTACATTACTCATGAAACCAACCCCTTTCCATTGAGTTTAATTTAAAAATATTGATGAATTTGTCAAAATACATCTGCATTCGCCCATGGTCTCGTTTTGGCAAATAAAGGTGGAACTTACCCTGACCTAAGTTTTTAAGGGTGTGAGTCACACATAGAATGAGGGGGCCTGTTCCTGTCCTGCCATTTGGGTTCAAAAGAAGTTCAATTAAGCGTCCGTAAGCGTAAGCGATTTTTATTTGGGATTGTCCATAGTGATGCGAACTCTGGACGCCCCTTGTCCGTAGGTCATGCTCTAAACACAAGACCATCACATCCCTATTACATGCAAGCTTACCGAAAGTTTTTCAATACATATATCACAAGCAATAATTCAAACGTTATGTATTCCATTTTTTGTACAGGTTTCTCAAAAAGGTGTTACCTGCCTTGGGGCAAAGGAATATTTTTTATTACAAAACTGACAGTTGAATGCATCATAAACACTGCACTAGCATGCATACGTATGGAGAAACAAACTACGTATTAGTAGAATACGTATTTTATTTTTTACAATGAATTTCAAGGCTGATATTTCTGAATGAGGGTATGGATATGTGTATACCATCTAACCTGTGAAATTCCATTAACTTAAAAGAGGGAGCCAGCTCTAATCCCCCCAGGACTCGGATCCCCTCATATTATCGGGCTATCATAGACTACAGAAGTTAATGCCTAGCTGAGGGTTGCTCAGACCAAATAGTAATGCAGGTTCGGAGCATCACTGCACCAATAGTCTAAGAATGTGGATGACAAAATTTCCAGACTAGAAATTTATCTCATCTATGGATGAGAATAATTATCTCATAAATACATCAAGATCAGCAATACTATGTGCCAGAGGGTATCAAGAATTGTCAACCTATTTTCATGGCTAAATACGTTAAATAAGTTTATTTTATGCTCTCGTAGTCGTTTCTCTCATTTTCATCGAATGTCTTAGGTTTTATTCGTCTTATATATAAATAAAGCTCCTCAGCTCCTTCTTTCTCCCGAGGAAAGTGGTTTGGCCACCAACAATTCGGAATACGTATGACTTTTAATTGAATGTGTTTCTCTGTGATTTTGTTGATTAGCGCTATCTCGCTTCTCCGTTTAGATTATTATATACATCCGTGAGACTTTCCCTCCAGTTATATTCGTCCAGATATATGCAATCCAATACGAAATCCCGCCATATGGTAAACAAATATTCATTCAAATGGAAATAGATATAAGGAAAAGGGATAGGAACACACATGAAGGACACACACAGGAGAGGTGGGGAAGGCGGAAACTATCCTTTATGTGTGTTCCTATCCCTTTTCCTTATATCTATGTCCATTTGGATATATATATATATATATATATATATATATATATATATATATATATATACACACACACACACACACACACATATATATGTATACACACACATGCACATATACAAACATACCAATTTAGATTCAAATGCGAAAACCTGCCAAGTGGCGTGAGCATATATTCACAAAGATATAGACATTGAGGAAGGCGATAGAAATACAAATTATGGGCAAAAATAAGGCTGGTGGGGAAGGTTCTTGACCAAACTTCCGAAGAATATTTCTCGAAAAACATTCACGAGCAACCAAAATTTCAACTTTCCCCCGAGCGCGTTTTTTGTGGCACGGACAATTGCAGCTGTTTGTGCGGGGGACAATTTTAGTCTATTTATATCCAAGTCCGCTCGCTGATATAAACCCGCACTTAAAAGTTCCCCGCGAAGTTACACATTTTGGCACGGAGCAGGCTTCTTAGCGCCATCTTTGGTCGCCCGTGTTGCGAGATCGGGGCGATTGTCAAAGGCTAAAAATACTCCCCCTCCCACGGTACAATTTCCGTTATGGATGTCTCCGCTGCCGCTTTTTGACGCTCCTCCGTCCCCTCTATCTTCTCTTCGACGAAGGCATGATGAATAGACTCCATCACCGCCACACCCCGCTCCTCCCAGTCCGACCTCCGCCCCCCACCCGCCCAGGTGCCTAAAGCCCTTAAGTTTGACGGGCCCGTGTGCGGAGAATGGTGGTGAGGTTGTGCTCGTGGGAAAAAATACGCGAGAGGTAGGAATTCGAGGATCCATTTAGAATTGAAAGGAGCACTTCGTCCCAGGTCGCACAAAGCTCGCGGAAGCGCATTCGTGTTGCTTAGACCGCTACTTGGAAACACACGTTATACGACAGTTGCGAGTCGGGTGTTTTTGAGAGATGATTTCCCGGCATTCGGTGCGAGAAAGTATTGGATGAAAATCCTCATTTGTCGTTGAGCCTCGGGGCTGTTTTCAGATATTTGTCAATGAACTACGCTCATGTCTCAACGCTGTCTCACCCTTCTGTTTACAATACATCTCTCCAGTTGTCAGTCTCGTATATTTATTAATCACTGACAAATTTGTCTTTGCCAACTGCAGTAAAAAGATACCCTTATGCATCCTAGGTTATTTTTTTATTTATTGATTGCTTCACTAGTTATGGGCAATCATGACAAGATCACAGGACAATGAAAATCTTCCCCCTGCTATAGATATTTTGGATTTCATGCGCAGTAGAGTCCCTCAAAAAGAAGCTCGTTATTGTATAAATGAATTCATTTTGTTCACCGCCTACATATTTACCACGCATTAAATATATATCTAGGTGAGATCATGGTTCATTTCGAATAGAGAGAGAACCATTCCTACAGTTGCGTCGCTGCTGAAAACAGCATAGCCATAGTAACAATCCATAGGAATTCCACAGTCTTAGTCAAAGGTAAGTTAACCGATACATGGAGTAGGTGTTTTGGCACAACTCTACTCAATCCCAAAGAAATACGATTTTAAAGAATGTATTAGTAGTTAGTAGGGAAAATAAAGTTGACCCAGATTATTTAATCACGCTGAATACAAGTCCTAAAAGTAAATGACGAAATTTATTTCAACTCCATTCATGGCGTATGTGGATCATGAAAACAAAGGAAAAATAGTAACATAATGTGAATGCAATAAAAAAATACGGAAATGAAAAAATGCTGATATGTATATGTTGAACTGCTACTGCTGTAAGAAATGGAAGTTTAATTTAAAAGAATTGCCAATATTTTACATTTTTAATTTCTGGTTTTAGTGTAGTTCATGGCAATAAAAAATATATATTCATTTGTTCTAATGGTAACGCATCCAGACGCAGGTATTCGATTAAAGAAATCAAAGATGTTTTTCGTCAAGAAAATAACCAGTAAAGAATTTTCATAAAAGATATATCGGTTCTTTGCTGGAAAACCAATCCAAAATGGTCCTCTGCGGAGAGATGTGGTCATCGCTCCGTAGACTAAGTGTATATCTTAAACATGTGTCTACCACATAAATCCATGATTTGAAGCTCCGTCGATTGGTTAAACGTGCTTTTTATCAATCGTTCTCTACCTGGTCCGACTTTTGGACTGGAGGAGGGCTTTAGAGACTGGAGCGCCATGGAAGAAATTGTCTCATGGCGCACTCTCAAGAGTCGAAAACGCATGATGGGTTCTCTTTTCTCATATCCAAAACGTTGATATTTACAGAACCGATATGTATGTCCCAAAGTGATAAAAAAATATGAAACTAGACCTGCTCTCAGCCGCTTCAACTTACGCTTTACCTTAATTTCTCTCAAAATAATTCGCATGTCAACTGATATTTATTTTATCCTGTTCTATGAAGAAATAACTACTTTCAATATCTCTTAATGAAATTATGAAAAGGAAATTACTAGTTACAATTACTCTCAACGTTTTTTCTCGCTAAATTTCCATCATTCTGTAATTCTGTCATAGCATATATATATATACATATATATATATATAAATATATATATATATATATATATATATATATATATATATATATATATATATACATATATATATATACATATATATATATATATACATATATCATAGCATATATATATATGTATATATATATACATATATCATAGCATATATATATATATATATATATATATATATAATATATATATATATACATATATATATATATATATATATATATATATATATATCGTCAAATATCATATCAAACGTGTATGGAAAACCGCTTAGCTAGTAATGGATTTTCGGCGAAGAGCTGAGCCGTCTACCGCCAACCGCTCGGGCGACATTTGGGTCAGTGTGTGTGTGTGTGCGCGCGGCCGGGTTTGGGATCCGGGCGGGCCGTGCCACGCGACGGGGGGCCCGTCCGCCCCGCCTGAAAGTTGCATTTATTTCTCTCACCGCCCGCCCGTACCCTTGTCCTCCGGTCTTTATTTATCTCCACGTCTCCGTCCAACTGACTCCCATTCTCCCCTCATCCCCTCTCCCACTCGCCTCCCACCCTCCTCTCTCTCCCTCCTCCCCCGCTCTCACCTTACCACCCCTCTCATTTTTTGGCAGCCGTCTAACTACCCCTCAGTCCTGCTCTTTCCCTCCCCCCACCTCCTCTCCCCTCACTTCTTATACCCCTCATCCTCCCCTCCTGCTCAACTCTCACCCCCTCCCCTCCGCACACCTCAACCTTGAAGTTCCTGTAACACCCACCGCAGCCTCTCCTCGCCCGCTTCCCGAGTTTTCCTCAGCCTCTTCCAGCATTTATAATTACCCCACAGCTCTCCGGTCCCTCCGCCACTCTATCCTCTTCTTCCTCCCCTCCATTCCCCCCCACCCCTGCGGCCCCCTCCCCTTCCTTTTCTCTCTCTCTTTCTCTCTCTCTATCTCCCCCCTTGGTCCACTCAAAGGCATTTTTGCTCCGCTTTATTCCCGCTCCTCCTCTCCCTCCTTCACTCCCCAATTTTTGAGAAGCCCTCCTGCTCTGTTCGCTTTCTTGACCAGCAGGGGGAAGTCTGGAAAAGTCGGGACGCTTGTATATTAGTATGCTTAGTATGCAGTATGTTAGTACGTACCTGAAATCAAAGGAAAATACGATCGTTGATGTCTTGAAATTTTGAGGGCTTTAGAGTCCTCTTAATATTTTGTGACGCTGACGATTAAGTTCAAAAGTTGTTTTTTGGAATGATTTCGCCATCACTTACCTTCAACTGGTCACGCTATTGCTATTGTGGGCACCTTCAAATTATTTCCCGTGCCACACTGCGGTGGGTGTGCTAAAGTTGTCGATCCTGTAACTTTGAACCCCTGAGCTGTCAACAGTCCACAGCAGTACTCTTCAATAGTAAATGTGAGACAAACTGAGAAAAAGGGTAAATTTCCCAAGATGCTAATGCGAGACGAGATCTATAGAATTTATATTGTTGCGTACTTCTGTCGTGGTATCATGGTAGTCCAGTGGACGGAGCGCTGGGCTACATGCAAAGGAGCCCAGGTATAATTCCGCGAGTTACCTTTGAGTATCCTTAGCTTCACCCGAGATGCGTTATGTTCCAGGCACCGGATCGGGAAAGCGCAGACGTCATGGAGAAAGAAACTGACACACTTAAAATGATTTGAGAAAATCACACGTACGAAGGGTTTAGAGAATAAAATGAGCCGTCAGACTAACCTTCGGCTTTTATTATTCTGGATTTTTCGGGCATATTGATTTTTATTTATTAACTTATTTATTTGTTCCGTATGAAAATCGTTCATACTTTCATCATTCCAAAAAAAGCGAGGTTTCTTCTCCCCGGTGTGGTGGAGGGATTCACACGAGTATTCAGGGTCGTTTTTCTCTTGTCCCCCCCGTTCCTACGCCTCATTTTACGCTCCGTGCGAGCGAGTGGTTTCAATCAAAGCGAAATCATGTCACACGTGCATTAACCGCGGGTGGACTTCCGCCATCTCCCTTCTATTCTGTGGTAGATGGGACTCCGCCGGCCTCCGGTGTCTCGCGCTCGGCTAGATATTGGCGACGAACGCCCCAACTTCCGCACATCGCAGCTATCACAAAGTGCGTGCAATATTGAACTCCTGTGATTGGGAAACCTGAGACCCCGTCGTCTAGCTGAAATCACCTCGCTCAGCTAATTTTGGATCGTGTTTCTCTTCCGCCATGACTTGACGTTCTCTTGATGATTGTTGTACTTTTTAGTGAGAAGGTGTTGATCTTTTATTAACTTCCCGTTATATTTAATGACATTTTTCTCTTCCGATGAGCTTAGATCTATAGTATTTCCAATGCAGCGATTCCGTAAGGGATGATATTTTGTACCCTCGTGTTCTATGAGTGAGAATGATTACTCACATTTGAAATAACTACCAATTATTTTTATCCATTTTTTTTTAATTTTATAATATATGGCATAACTCGTGTTCTCATAGTACATAGCGAAAAATCTATTAATGCTATGAAATTCCTTAGATGTTTCATCCAATCAGTTGTAGTAAAAAGTTGATCAATTTTAGTACTTTTCTTCAATAATAATCGTTAATTCAGTTAGAAACACAGTATTTTACTGAAATTGTATCGTTTCCGACTGTAGGGAAAGTAATGCTTCTCTGAAATCTCTCAAATTATTAATTATATTGTGTATTTGGAGTGTGACAGTGAATACATCATTTTCGTGTTCCGCTCAACGTGGATCTCACGAAGAGAATCGTCTTCGGTCTGGCTGACATTCAAGGGCACACCTCAGATTGACCTCGAAATTCAGTTCGCCATTTAATAGGTACCATTTTCCTACATTCTTTATCGAATTACTCTTCATCAACATCACCTTTCTCAGCTTAGACAATCGAATCCAATGATTGTTTGATCAAAATTATCTGTTAACTATAATTCTGCCCAACCATATGAAGTTACATGCATGCTTGATCCACCCTCCCATTTTTTAAGTCGCAGTAGGAATTTGAGGTGTAAAAAGTTGTGGCGTAGCGATTATAAAATTTTTTGAGCCATATTTTTCTGCATTTTAATATAAGGTTGGAGTTTGAAAGTCGAGTGAGCAAATGGATTGAAATCTGTTTGCATGGTTCCGGGTTCATATGTAGGGTAATTTGTCTGAGCTTCCAAAAAGAGAATTTTGTTGATATTTCCGGATTTTTCCGGATGGATCGAATGACTTATGAAGAGATTCTGAGGTCATTAGAAAGAAAAGCTTTAATGAAAAGACCTAATTATTAACCTTGTTGTACTCATTTTGAGGTTAGTCTTTTAGATGAAGTTAAAAGGCAAGAAGTACGAAGACTGCCATATAGTGCTTAATTGTATATTTTTTATTTGACTGACTGCCGTTGACGAAATGGTGAATTCAAAATCAATGGAACTTGTCAAACATGTGTGCACGTATAGTGAAAAATTTGGCATCAAATCAATTTTTCGCAAAATAAATAATGCGAATAAACATGCACAATCAGTTCTTATGTAACTGACAGTACGAAGAAAGGCACCGAATGAGGTGAATGAAACCAATAGTGAAATACATCCAATAGAGGTGGGCATAAAAGAGCTGGACGATAGAAAAACTGAAAACTGTGATACTATGCGGCGTCTAACATGTATCCGGATCTACGATCAGCAATGATTGATGATAAGCAACTAATATTCAACCTCACCTATCAAACGAAACTTAGGCTTGAAGTTTATTATTTTGTCTGGGTTCTGGGCACTTTCAGACGTAGTCGAATAGCGAGTTCATTACAATGCGCTTAAAATGTGTTCTCTTTTTACATTACCGCAATTAGGATTTCTCATAGATGCCAGCAATGTTTCCATTTCGTTAGGTACCTGCTCTCATTGAATTAAATGACGAAACTACGTTGCGTTCATCTGCGTTCAAAGTAATGCCTCCTAAGTAAAAGAGTGAAAAAAGGCTTTATCCAACAATTTTTCCGTGAACAACTGATGCGATAAGCTATCCTCTCAAAAGTGCTTAACCTTTATGGGCACAGAGTGAAGGAAGGTTAAAAGGTCTTTTGAAGGGGATAGAAGAATCTTGTGGGAAACGATCACTTTACGGTCCATGCTTTAAACTTTCTAAGAGGCTTTTATATTTCTGGGTTGCTTGCACTTTTATGATAAGGGCACTAAAATATTCTTCCCCCACTCCCTAGCCCCGACTTTTCAGTTAATTTTTAATATGTAGTCATTTCAGTAAAAATTAATCCATGTTCTTGACATTTGTAAGTCTGGTAATAAAATCTCTGTAATGATGCAGGGAAACTACGCCGCAGAAGCAAACCAAAGTTGGTTGTTCATTAAGTGATAATTCAATTAATGAAAACGTTTGGTTGAATATTTGTTGGCGCAGTTTGACTTTTATTAATATATTTGGAATTAATCGCTAAATAAATAAAATTAAGCATTAATTTTTATGCTAATAAAAGACTAAAATGTTTTATGTCAATTATGATGCTGAAAAATTTCTGCGCCTTTTCAGCCGCAGTGAATATAACTTCTCGTGCTAGGTTAACATGAGGCAATTCTAATTCAAAGTTCACTTGGTCTATCAAATTTTAATTTCACCATTTTTAAATTCTCAGAGGTGGCGTGGTTTTTCTTTAAGGGTTGATACGTTGTAAAATATCTTCAGCCAATCCGATGCGTCATAGAGTTTAACGTAAGGTATTCAATTAACAAATAATTAAAAAGTGTGTCCTGGAATGATTAATGTAAGACTTTCGGGTTCTTTCTCGTTTAAGCCTTCTTTCATTAGTTTTGCCGTAGACTAATAACATTGTTCAAAAATTTATTTTGTCCCTCTTTTTTTTGGTATGTCAGTCTTATCTCTCCTGTCGGTGAAAAATATCGTACTCATTCCGATAAATGCATAAAATTTTGGTCTTTAATATGAGATCCTTCAGGGATTATATTTTTACTCAAAGCACGATGGAAATACCACTCCACTATTCCCGACCAGTACGCATTGGACAAGTATCCTGCAAGTGCATGCAACTTCTCCATGCACACATGTTCTGCTGAGTAGCGTGCTATTTGTGATTGCTGCGGAACCTGATTCACCTCATTAAAATTTTTATTTTCATCCGCTACCCTTTATTTCCTCGACATATTTAATACATTAAAATGTCACTAAAATGAATATTTGAATGAAGATACATGGTGGTATTTTTTTCCCTCATCAAATATCAATAAATGCAGTAATTACGTGTGGAAATAAAAGGAAAACTAACCGCCTCAAACTGCCGGTTTCAGTTGTCCCTATATTCTTTCCAATTTGAATTAATTCCGGAGCGTCTCATTTTTATATCGCCTAACAAAAATATTTCTCTTATATCCTCAATGGGACTACATATACTCTCATGCCGTCTCGTAAAAAATAGGCCTCCTTTTCATCCTGTCCCTTCGACCTATTTCGTGAAAGTCCTCATTTCCTGTCCTTTGTTCATTTATCGGCTAAGCGAACTTGAAAATCCTTTGATCTTTCCCTTACACCCTCAGGTCTTCCCAAGCGTTTTCACTAAGGTCGTGCAAAGTTATTTTTCTCGTGTCTACAGGAGCGTTCGTTAATGTGATCAATGTAGTACGATTTATTAGCATTATATTTTTTTTGTTTCCTTATCGTTCATTTTAAATGCATTTAATTATAAATTGTATATTTAGATATTTGTGTATTCAGTAGAGATTCAATGGAGAAATATAATTCAGTTAACTATCTAGAATTTTTTTTATTCTCATTCCAAGAAATCCAACGGAAATGCATTTCGTAAATGCAATGAAAAACGCTGAATTCAAGTTGAATCCGATTCATTTCACTTATCCGAAAACGGAATACATACAATTTAAAATATAATTACTATTTTTGACGCAAATGATTTAGTCAGTTTTGTTTGCGTCGACTATATGTGTCCATCCAGCGTCGACTATATGTGCTATCCATCCAGAATTTTTCCTCAATCTTGAGCGACTTTTATCTTTGAAATTTTGTCTAAGGAACAGTACTGTGGAGAGATCAACGTTTATCTTATTCCTCGTCACTTGAATTATTCTACTCCATGCACTTGCACAGATACTGATTAATAATGTATGAGTACTAGCCCGTTATCTGACGTTATGTGTAATAGCAGAGAAGCGGAAAATTGCAGAAATATATGCACGCCCCTAAGCTGTCCGAATGTCACAGAATGGTCTCGAGTTTGACGTACAGTGGTGGCGTTCCCTTCAGCCGTGGGTGCTTGAGTGCTTCCCAAATCTCGGTGAAAAGCCTTTTCACGTCTTACTCAAAAAGCCCGACCACGGTCTTCCACCCCGATTCCTCCGGGAGGAGGCAGATTAGAAAAAATATGTATGTATGGAGGAGGAAAAGTCTTGGTCGCCCGTGCGTGTGTACGTTTCGTTTCCGCTCTATATATGAAATTCTGCCGAGGCGAAAAATTCTCTCCAGTCAGTCCGGCTTTCTCCTTCGCGGGGACTCGCCCCCCGCCCTCCACCCTATGCCCTTCGACTGGAGGCTCCGGTCGAGGTCGGCAGCACGGGGATCGTGTGCTCACGTGCATCGTCCCACAGAACGCGTGTGCCCGTGCACGATTTTTCTTTAATGCTGGATAATAAAAAAATGTAGCGACATTTTCAAAACTGACACCAGTTCACGCGTACGCTGAAGATGCACTCGTGGTTGAAGGGTTAAATCGATTGGTCGATAAAGTGCAAGGCCTGAGAATTATATCGTGCGCTGCATCGTTCGCTCGCTCACACTTCTTGCTCATTGAATCGGAATACCTACAGCTTGTCATATATGCTCCGAGTGGTGCCCCTCCTGTATTCTCTTTGACGCATCCAGCTGAAGGGACGCTGCACTTCGAAACACAGAGAAGGATCCACATAATTTTATGAACGAATCAAGTGTGACCGCTGTTGTTAATTTAAGTTTGCGAGTTCTCATTCTATCTCTGACGTGGTTCTCATTTTTCTGCAATGCAGTGACTGCTTAGGATTTTTATTAGTTATAGATCAATTTTGGTTTGCTTTTCTTTGTATTGTGTTTGCTTGTGCGCACGCGAAAAATGTTCTCCGGATTCAACCCAGCATATATTTATGTACTCACAACAAGGATTATATATAAATAATTAAATATATATATAACGTATATATATGTATATATATGTATATATATGTATATATATGTATATATATATATATAACGTATATATATATATATATATATATATATATATATATATATATATATATATATATATATACACACGAAGTGACCCAATGAGACTAAAATTTAGTGAAAATGGAATGGAAAAGTGTGGAGGAATCGACGAAATAATGTTGTAGGGATAACTAAAAATGATCCAAAAGCCAATTGGGGCAGCGCTAGAGAATTTCAGGAAATATTTTTATCCGTTTAATCACCTCAGAAGCACAATTTTGTTACATTTATTGGTCGCTCCCGCAAATATAATGAGCGAAAAATTTCCTGTACTGCGTAAAGAATTCAGGCATGAGTAAGTCAAGCTTCTTCCATCTAATCAAGGTGCAGGAAGCAGTACTATTTCGTGTTAATTTAAGTTAGGAACTCTTCACAGTTTTCGAAAAAATCCACCTGACCGAAGTTTATTTCGAAAAGAGGTATCATGGACCATGTGACCCCGTTTCTTGACCAGAAGCATTTTTTAAGAAGGTTTATTTAATGAAAACTGTCTAATAGCTAGCACCAGCCTTATCTTTAAGGATGGACATAAGCGAGATTCTGAAAATTTGCTAAGCAATATTCAAAGTTAGCCATTTCTACCCCAACACACCAAAGATGGTGATAATTGGTTTGGGTTTTAATGCTTGTATCGTATATTCCATTTTTTGCTTGTAATTCCTGATGTTTAGTAATTATTTGCATTAATTTTATAGGTCTTCAAGGTATTTTTCAGTCGAAAAAATCCTTATTTTCCATTTCTAGCTCATAAGGATATGACTTCAGAAACAACAATGATAAATCTTCTCGATTAAGATACTATAATAAGCAGATGATTAATGATCCAGACAGGTGACTGAAGCGACAAAAAAGCATTCAATCTCAAACGGCCGACTAGATAAGGAATTAATTTGATTTTTAAAATGTACGGTTACTTACTCTTAGGAAAATACGTTGGCAAGCTTGACGTGATTAAAATTAGCAATGATAGACTAATAAAATGATTATGCGAGGATGTGAGGAAATACCTATCTGGTAGGCTATCTGGCTTCTTGAAGTAACCATTTTAAACAAATAACTGGAAAAAGTTGCAGTGAAAGGGAGAAAATAATTTTTATTCGGTTAGATCTAAATTCGAATTTTGCAGCGTTTTGAATCCACATTTGGTAGCATCGAAACAAGAGTGTGAAACTAATTACATGACACTTTTTCCGGTTCGTAAAAATATTAGCTCTTGTAGTGCACAAAACGATCCATATTTAGAGAATATGATACATATTTTACTTCCTGGATTATTGTTTATTCAATGCTATACCTGTATAAGGTTTCTAAGATATCTATCGTGTGAATTTGACTAATTTATCTTTGAATCACTCAACTTTGGCAATTTAAACTACAGAGACAAAGTTAAGACTGTCGAATATATTAACTTTAAGTATTATAACTAGAAACTTTGTCCCTGGAGTACCTGTTATTGATGAAAATGTAGACAAATCCCTGTCTCTCTCTCACTAACACCGAAAAAAATCCAAAATTTTTCTTACATCGGCATGAACAGGACTTGAGCATAATTGATTTCGTTGCATATATCCGATTCATAGGTTTCTTACTTACCCTAGTAGGAATATTTCTAGTTTCGTATCGAAGCACTTGTGACACACCTATGTGTTAGGCTCCCCAGAAATGATCCATATTTAGACCTACAAAGGTAAAAATGATATTCTGTTGGCGTAAATTTTTAATTGTAGGTTAATTTATTAGCAACCATATCATTTAAAATATATATATATATATATATATATATATATATATATATATATATATATATATATATATATATATATATATATTAAATTATTTATGATAAATGTTGTGAAAAGTTACTTGTTTTAAAATATAAAGAAAGTATACACAAGGTATGTTGTGATTCTACTGCCGGATAATATTAGATAAATGATTTCAAACTATTTTTATTTATTTCGATCAAAATTATTTTATTGGAACTTTGCGTGATGTTTACGAGTCGTATTTTTCAATACGAATAACTTTATTAAATTGAATATTGCTCTCTTTGCTGTACATTGTTTTCAGTTACAAAACAAAGTTTATGAAGTTTTCGAGAAGAATATAGGATAAGTCGAACGGTAAAATATAAGGGCAGTATTTAGAGCAGGTGGCAAAGTTTACCTATATTGGAAACGTTTTGGACCAAGATGGTCAAAGTAGTGGGGTACGCGGAAGAAGAATTGCGTTAGGCAATGAAGCTTTTACAAGGAATGGGGATTTAATAACATGGAAGTTGAGAAAGGAAATTGAAAAGGTCTCGTCTAATCTTTAATGCGGAGTGTGATTTTTAAGGCCCCGAAATATCGTCTTTGAAGCAATATGATTCGAGTGGATTGGAGGAAATTGAAATGGCATTGAGGAGCATTGAAATGTTCAAACGGACGGATAGAAAAACAACCATACTGTGTATGGTGAGAGAGGAGAGTTGTTGGGAGAAATCTAAAGGAGGCAGGAAATGTGGATGTGGAGCGCTTTGAATAGAAATGGGGTTGTTGAGCACTATGAAAGAGGGGAGAATGTTAAGTAAGCGACGAAAAGAGAGGAAAGTTATGGCATGTTGGCATGTGAAGGGAGATGGAAAGTATTTGGAATTGAAGAGTAGTTTAATGAAGTGAGGGGTGCCAGGTTGTATCTTTTGAAATAGATCTGTGAAAAGTAGAAATTATGTCTTTTTACGTCGACAACCTACCTCGAACGGTAGGCAATCAATAATAATTCATTAATTTCACTTAAATTTCAATAATTTCATTAATAGCTGTTGTCACTACTTACAGACCATTTTTGGTTCACCGATGAGTCACCGATGAAATATGAGCTCAAGAGCCGGACAAACCTAAAAAAAGTAGAAAATCTCATGCTATTACTGCCACAAGTCTGAGTTCTTTATCCATGCCACATAATACGGGAATAATTTTTCTTCAGTTTACTGCACGAGTAATCATTTCAGACCCCTGATAATTTACATTAACGTTCATGGTTTTGTAGTAAAATCTCCCGAATGTTTAAGTAAATTAGAATTCCTCATTGAAATACGCGTTTTTTGCGTTTGCTGCAAGAGTTTCGCGTTTTTTGTAATGACTGAACTTTTCCAAGTCACGTAATATGATGTGAATAAAAATGTTCCCAAATAGATTTTAATTCTATATTTCTCAAGTAGAACGAATTTTTGTCAATAATAGGTAATACCATCTTCGATTGTGACACATTATTATTACGCTAACAAATAGAATTTTATTCTACGGTCGTATATAAGTTCAAGAAATGTAGGAAATAAGCAACGAAAATTCTGTTGCCTATTTTTACAGATAAGCTACACCTGTATTGAAAAATCTGTTAGCATAAATATCACAGCTTTATAAAGCAAAAAATATTCTATAATTATTCCACTTCCTTTTTCCAGTTGTTGCACGCAAGTCCTTGGTTTGTTGGTATTTATTTCAAATAGCTAGCGCTTTGGTTTAAGTAAAAAAACAACAACCTAGGGATTACTGCCAATCGAAATTGGCGAAATACAAAAAATAAATATCCCATACCTGAGTCTCGTAACATCCATTCCAATAGGTTGCCACAGTGTGTTCACTTCGGCTCCCACATTTGGCGGGGAGACACACTCTTTCATGCCAACCGATCGTGCGTAGGCAAATTGGGAGATTGCAAAAGCGTTGGTTTGGGCACGTGTGTAGGCCGATGCTGAACTAGATACTGCATTTGAATACGGGATTCGCATTCACAGGGAGTGCGTCATTGAATTTCCACAGAGTCTTGATTTTTAGCTTGATGTTGGGTGCTACGCATTACCAACGCCAGACTAACCTTTATACGAATTTCTCGCGCGGAACACGCCCGGTGTTAATGCGATATGATAGGTTCTTTGATCGTAGTGTTTTCATGTTTTAAAATGAAATTGTCATGCATAAATCACTGTTTGAGTCATGATAAAGGACTGTTACGTGTCGCTCGTCGCGTAACTCGAGCAGCAAAGTGATGTATCCCGGAATTGTCGTGCATTCATCACGTAATCACTCCTCAATTAACCCCCACTTTCAAACTGTTTTTTCCTCTATTTCGTGTGCTCAAATGTGATATCTCATCTCACATGGTAATTAAAGTCCATCGTGGTAACTGCATTGAAATGCATTGTAATTTAATGGAAAAGGACAAAGAAGCACTTTGGTTTCTGGTAAACCCTTAGGATTTATAAAAAAAATAAAAATTTCGTACAATGGCATCATTAAAATATTCACAGTACTATACAATTTTCACCCTCGATATTTCCATAAATGTCAATGGCGAATACTCCTGATTAATTTTTACAGCACATTTTTTTATTTCAAAATACCTCAGCTCTCTAAATTCTCTTTAATCTCCTCTACTGCCGTCGGCATCTCTGTTACGCGTGCAGTTTTTTTTAAAGCCTATCCTGCCTCACGCTCCACCTAGCCGAGTGCGGTGAACAACGGAAAAAAGACACTTTGCACGCTTGGCGTCATTCTCCGCCTTCTACGTTTTCTCCGATGTCTATTACGGTGAATTTTCCTCGTGCTTGTTCCGCCACACTTATTTTCTTGTCCTAAAGGGAAACTTATTGCTATCATTCACGATTTATTAATGCCCCTACGTATTGAAGATATGTCTTTTTATTGTCTGTGAAAAGAAGTTGCTGACATTTCCTGTTACCATAACTTCGTCGTGATAAATGCATGAGATGGAGTTCTAATTTCAAGAGTTTCATTACCATCTTATTTGTGTATTAGATCTCTTGAAAGCAAATGATTTTTACCATTTGAACTAACTGAATTTTGGTGCACATCAGCGGATTGTTTCATTGAAGTAACCGACGCGGCATCTCCCGCAATTCTTTTAATGTACATTTTCTATCACTAGTATCCTAGAAGACTAAGCTTGAACTTAAGCTTATGAAAACTCCACTGATAATTAATAAACACATACTTTAGATAACGTTTCCATGTGAGCTAACGCTTATCGTTGTATATCACTTTTGGCGGAATGCTTTCGTTATTATGTAGTTCAATCTTTGAGATGTGAGTGTGGAGAAGAATGCTGAAAATTTAATGGACGGAAATAAAAATAAACAATCAAGTTCTAGATATGGTAGAGAAGAGAGAGAGCGGTTGGAGTCAATTCAAAGTTAGCAGAAAAAGTTGATGGAGGAGATATCGTGAGGAAATGAGATACGGAAGACGGAAATATAGAGGGGAGAATGCTGGAAAACGAGGTTAAGGAGAGATGGAATTTATTGAGGTAAAAATAATGCAAAGTTGCCGAATGGACTTTCATTATATGTAGACTGAGGTTTAAGGATATGACGCGTCATGTTAGCTTGGCCTTCAAAGTGCAACAACTTGTAGTCCCCGGGTCCACCAGAAACCTACTTAATCCGAAAAAACTACTGCTAATAAATAGATAAATTTTAAGTGCATTTTATTCATTTCGCCCTTTCGATTTCTCTCTGTTTTCTTCTCGATCAGTAAGTATAAATAACCATTATTTTAAAAAATAGACTAAATTAGGTAGTATTCATCCACCATTTCCAATTCCAAAACTGAGGAATAAAATTATTTGAAATACTCCATAAAGGAAATATACTTGCATTAAAATGAATATATTCAGGGACAACTCGAATATATAAGAAGTTATAGTTTAAATAAATGAAGTTTTATGAGCCAATGTACGGAATTTCAATTAGTAAGAGCTTCAGCGGAGGTGTTTTCATCACTAAAGCCTTCTTCTTTTATTTCTTTATGCTCACGCAGGAAGCGGAATGTCGAGTCATATTTTTTTCAGAGAGTAATTAAGGTGTAAAAATTTGAGGTTTTTCTATCGTATAAAATTTTCGTTAATTAATTTCGTGGCTTAAAAATGCACCTGAGTCTCAAGTTTTATACTTGATTGTTTAAGGTGGTAAAAGAAGTTTGAATGAGAATGCTGTATAGGAATTTTAAAACTTACTAAAACAAATGTTGCTAGTTTAAAATAGCTCCTACGGCCTCAAATTTTTTTTTTAATTCTCTGGACGTGAATACGAATTTGTAATCGCTGGGTTTATATATTTAATGTGTGAAAACTGCCAATACTGACTACTTAGACGTAATTCATAGATTTTGTATCAAAAGATGAAAGAGAAACTATTGTTTAATTACCTTGAATTTGTTCGACCAAATATTAATACATTTGATAAAAAATAGCTTAGATGTTATGCGTGTTCGTAGTTAGATTTTAGGGATTGTATATAACTAATTTAATATATATCAGTGATGATGCAATTAATTGGGATATGTTCAATTAATTTTGTTATCCCTATGTCAACTTGTAATTTTCAATTGACCGTGCGGAAAATATTGAAATATATTTTCCACCAACCTTCAAAATGTAGTGTTGATTTTAAGAAGATTTCTGCAGTGTGTGCAAATTATTTCAGTGTACACATTGGAACTAACATTAAAACGGAGCGTGGTTTTGTGCGGCGCGGAAACATGGCCATTGAAGCAAGATATTAGGGATAGATTGGAGGCAAGGAAATTATAGGAAAATTATGCAGTAATGCTGGACCTGGATAATATTAAATCAAAAATTTCAAACTATTTGAATTGCTTTATTGAAGTTTTCTCTTAAATGAATTTTGTTAATTTGATCCAAGTAAATATTTATGTTTTTGCCAAACGTTTTTTAACAAAACGAACATTATAAGACTTTAGAAAAGAAGGAATGTTAAGCTAAAAATGAAAATTGAAGTGCAACAGTTAGAGCGGGTTGTAAATTTAATCTATACTGAAATTGTTTTGATCCAAGATCGTCACAGTAGTTGGGAATACAGATGACGAAATACCTCAGGGAAATTCCTTAGCTTTCACGTAGAGGAGGGAATTTATTACAGGGCCGTTGAGTAAGAATGCTAAGAAAGGGCTCGTTGAAGCGTAGAGTGGCTTGATATAAAGCTTGCTTTTGCACAGCGCCGAAACATGATCTTTGAAACAAGATGATAAGAGTAGATTGTAGGCTTTTGAAATGTGGGTTTGGAGAAGGATGGAAAAGGTGAAATGGGCAGAAAGGAAAACAAACGAGGAAGTGCTAGTCATGGTGGAGAAGGAGAGGTGATTGTTGGGAGAAATCCTTAGGAGTCAGGAAAAATGGACGAAGGGCGTATTGATCGGTAGTGGGATGCTAAAAACTGTAATAGAGGAGAGAATGTTAGGCAAACGAGGAAGGTATAAGAATAAGATAGGGATGTTGGATGGAAAGAAGAGAGGAAGGAAGTGTGCAGAATTGAAGAGGGGCTTATTGTAGTGTATGATTTCAGGTTGGCTCGAATTTCCAACCAAAATGTACCTTTACGTTGAATTATAATAGTTACAATATTTGAAGTTTTAATTTTCCCCTCGTTAACTTATTTTTCATTTTATAATCCTTACTCTATTCGGAATGAAATTTTACTCTCCCTCATTGCTAACTACGTGCTGATTTCTGATTTTTCTAATATTTTACGACGGCTTGATTAAAAATAATGGATGCTTAATGATATAATATTTCAATATAAAAAATAACTCGCCTTACTGATCCGCGTAGATGATTTTCTCATTTATATTCGTGAAACCTTCGGAGGGACGTCAAAGAATATAACGTCCAGGGTGCATTTTTCAGGATTTCATACATCGGCAGTACCTCTTTAAATTTAAAATGAATGCATTTGATTTTTTTCAGTCCTCAAATACTGTGCTGGGTCTTTTGCGTTAAAATGTAAACCCTGGAAAAATTACTGAACATATAATTTCTCCTATTAAAAATACGTTGTTTGTTCTCATAATGGAGATTGAATATTTTAAATAAATCTTTACGCATAAATATTTGAATATTTCCAAATATAATCGTGTGCATCCTTGCCTCATTTTATGATTTTAAAATGCAATCGCAGCACATTGAATGGTGGGGTGGTGAAACTGCATGGCGTACTGGATATTTGGCAATTACTCTTTTCTCGGTTCAGAGTCAAACCATCTCCTGTGGTACTTTACTAATGGGCCGCGAACGGTGTCTATCTACTTAGGCGTTTAAGAGATTCCTCTCGACGATCGAAATTTTACTCCGAGCCTGATTATGCGAGCTTAGTTTTTTGTAAAAGCTGTGTTTTGCTCAAGAGCTTTTTCATGCTCACAAGGCTTTCAAAATACACAGCCCTTTAACGAGTCGAGCATTGGAAAAATAAAGGCCCGATGAAAGTCTTATAAAATATGTTTCAGCTCGATCGCTTGAGTTAAAAGGAGCTCGGGGATTTTAAGCAATTAAGGAAAATACTATCGGTGTTTTCTATCAAGACTTGCAATTAACTTCAATGTAATAAGAAATTTATTTTAATTGCTTTGGTTAAATCGTCAGCTGCTCAAGAAATTAGCAACATCGGAAATATATTAGACATAAGAATATTCCTCAAAGCTCTTTGGTGTTACTTCCTTTCATTTGGCCCCTCTCTTAGCGCTATCATTAAACATCTCTCCAAAAATTCCATTCCCATTTTCCTTCGGCGCTCATTCCAAATCTTTTGAACTCGATCACACACCTCTGTACAATCGCAAGTGCCTCGTAAGTTTTAATCGCGTGTATCTGGGCTCCTTCGCCACACTTTTGAGTAGCCAAGAGGCATAGCACGGGGTTCGACGACCAAGCGGGACCTTGGAATCCCAAAGTGGAGCGGTAGCTTTGAGAGCATGCATACCTAACCTGCCGGCGGTGTCGCTCGCCGGTGGCGAATGGGTTACGGGAGAGGGGGAGATAGGGCGGTGGCCAAGGGGATAAGGGAGTCGGACCCTCTTTGCCAAAAACACCTTTTTCCTTCGACCAAACCTTCCCCTCGCTCATTCCCTCGCCTCTTTCTCTCTTCACGATAATATTTATGAATTCCTTGATCCTAATGTCGTTGCAGTTGACTTCAGGTCAACAAGCGACATGATTTTTCATGGGAGGAATTTTTTTCAAGATTTTAAAATGTTATTTCACGCCACAATCTTCCATTAATAATGTATTATAGGTTGAATTGAATGCTTCACTCCAATCAAATAAAAATGAAATGATTGACTAAATAATTGTGTAATATGCTGCAACTCCCAGCATAACTCAGGAGTATTCCGGGAAGCTATCAATATGTACTTATAACCCTTATAAAAGATACAGCAGCAGACTGAAGAGGCTTATTGACCAAACGGTTTCATATTTTTATTGACAAGCCTCTCCATCGATGACTCTATCAATTATAGAAGATAATTTTTATTTCAAGGCAACTCCTAGTTTTTAAGTTTTTCCTAGCGAGTGAATAGGCTAGTTTCAAGAAAATAAATTTCATTTCACGAAATAATCTCGTCCAATTAAACTAAATTTGTCGTAAACTAAAATGTCAAATAACTAAAAAGGATAAGCTGATGAACCACAGAAATAAAATATATGAAATACTTTCTCTTATATTATTGTCCTTGAGTACTTTCCTGTTAGTTATAATGTTTTACTATCATTCTTGAACTCGCAACTATGTACCCTCGAACGTAACAGTAGTTGTGTCATTCCATTTTTTCAGACCATTATCTTTTACATTCATACTCTCAATGATTAACTCAATGTCTGAAAGGACTCTCAACAGATTTAAAAATCCTATAAGATTGTCGAAAGCGCCATCCACGTCAACAGTGTTATATGCTATGGGTTAGGTTTTCATTTTCACATTTGATTCAAGATCAATTAATTTCATAGTTGATACGCTTTCCTACGCGTTGACAAAACTAAAAGATGGAGTGGCCAGCAGAATTGTTGATTCGCTAATCTCTCAGCGTTTGGCTAGATTTCGTACGTTAATTCAAACGTGGTGGACGCGACATCACAAATGCGTTCGTCGGGAATAGCTCCTTCCGGCGACGGCTAGTGAAGGGGATTTGCCATAATCTGAATAAAATATCTGCAAATCAATGGTGACTGCGTTGATAACATGCCATGATTCTCGCTTTTTTTCTCATTACTACTACGCAAACGGCTCTTAATGGCTGCCGATAAACTCATGACCCCATGATCTATGCGGGATAACAGGAACTGTCGGCGCGAAGAGTAATGTAAAGTTCTTCATGAATAACTGATCCGTATTTGAAGATTTTAACGACTTTTCCGAGTAAATAAAAATATAGAATTCACTGATTAATGTAATGGTAATTATATTCATTCAAACTTCACACTACATCCTACGACGAAATTTTGCGTGAAAATGGGCCGAATTGCACACTAACATTATAAAAATTATTTTTCTGATAAATTCTCTAAACATCGCCAGTGATCACCAAAGTCGGTATTATTCTTCCAACTAGTCATTGGGAGATTAATGGTTTACTACATCTGATGTGAGTAGCAAGTTTTCTTATTATTTTATATTTTTGTATAGTTATTCTCTTTACTTCTTAAGGGGTTATTATTATTTAGTATTCTGCGGTATAAGAAAGTGCTATATATATATATATATATATATATATATATATATATATATATATATATATATATATATATATATATAGTATATATATATATATATATATATATATATATATATATATATATATATATATATATATATATATATATATACAGGGTTCGTCCGGAAAATAAGTGTACTGAGCTCAGGAAAAAAAATTTATGACACTTTTACTCATCTTAAGCTAATATTACTCAAAATAGGACCCTTGTGAGTCGATACACTTGTTCCAGCGGCGTTCCCATTCCTGGAACGCTCCCGCGAAGGCATCATCGGGAACCTCTCGAAGACACGTCGTCACGGCCTCTTTGACGGCGTCCAAAGTCCCGTATCGCGTTCCTTTCAAACTCCTCTTTATCTTCGGGAACAGAAAGAAGTCCGGTGGTGCGGGGTCCGGGCTGTAGGGCGGGTGCGGCAGCGTTGCCACGCCGTGCTTGGCCAAGAAGTCCGACACGACAAGCGCGGTGTGAGACGGCGCATTGTCGTGATGCAGCCGCCAGATGTTTTTGATCGCTGGCCGGACGCGGGCAAATCGTTTTCGAAGCCTGTCGAGCACTTGGACTTAAAATGCAGCATTTACAGTTTGTCGTTCAGGTACAAATTCGTAGTGGACGACTCCCCTTTTTCAAAAAAGACAATGAGCATCGCCTTGATCCGAGATTTGCTCATGCGAGCTTTCTTTTGACGGGGTGATGATGGGGTGTGCCACTCCGCACTTTGTCTCTTCGACTCCTGGTCGTACTCAAAGATCCACGTCTCGTCACCCGAAACAACGTTCTCTAAAAAATGTGGATCATTTTTGCAGTGATCCGCAAGTTGTGTCGCGATTTCCAAACGATTGAGTCTTTGATCATCACTGAGCACTTTCGGCACCAACTTTGCACAAATTTTTCGCATCTGTAATTGGTGCCTAATGATCTCGTGCACTATTGTTTTTGGCACATTACACTGCTCTGCTATCATCCGAACACTAAGACGACGATCTGAGTTCAGTACATCGCGAACTTTTCGCACATTTTCGTCGGTGAGTGTCGTTGATGGGCGTCCAGGCCGTGGTTCGTCGTCGACCTCTTCTCTGCCCTCCACGAACATCTTGTGCCACCGAAAGATCATGTTTCTGGACATGGCTGACTCCCCGTAAGCCTGGTTAATCATACCGACAGTTTCGGTAGACGATTTCCCAAGCTTTACCGCAAATTTGATGGAATAACGCTGCTCCAAAAACTTCGGCATCGCGTTTCGTGACGTGGGTCGAGCGTGGAGGTTCGCGTTAACAGAGCTCCTCACTACACCACAGCTCAGAGCCGACTGCCTTTTTCAGCGTCGCTTGCCAACATACCCCCCTCCAATCGCAGCCCGTCAGAGCGGTGCTGGGCGCGCCTGTAGCGGCGGGAAAAAATCAGTACACTTATTTTCCGGACGAACCCTGTATATATATATATATATATATATATATATATATATATATATATATATATATATATATATATATATATATATATATATATATATATATATATATATATTTATAGTATATATATATATATATATATATATATATATATATTTATAGTATATATATATATATAATTTAAATAGATTTTGCACAACTAAATAGAATACATAAACGCCATATTTAACGTTTAGATTATCATTTAAGTTACTTTTCCTATTAATGTCAGCGTTTAGACGATCCCAAATAATAAAGGATGTGGATCAGGTTTTTGAGTCGGATCTCTCTCTTTTTTCCCCTACATTATTGTTCGTTTCAGTCATTTATACTTTCATCTTGAACCCGCTATAAATTCTTTACTAGGTAAATTCCTTTATTTCCTTTCAAGTTCTTTGCATTTTAAATCATCGTCGATGCTATTTGTAATAGAAAATAAATTGCAAGTTGGAATATTTTAAGTATCAACGTCAGGTCCTTTTGGGGTGATGTTTGTTTCAATGCAAGTGGTAGCATTTCAGCTAAATTCCGAGGAAATTTTGTCACTAATGATTGTAATTTCCTCTGTAAATTGTTCTCCTACCGTATATACGTAAGATGGATGCCCGAAACTAGCACAGGATAACACGCACGTGTCAAAGGCTATTTAATGGCCGGAAGTAAAAGCAGGTATTCCCCTAAAGTTTTACTAATATTCCAATGTCTAGCTCTATAGCGTGACACAATTTTTGAATGCGAAAGATCCTGCCGTGTAATGGGTCAAGGGTGAAATGGATTATAGAAAGGCGGTTGCTAAAAGAGGGAAAAAACCTCCACTACGTATTGGCAGGCGATGAAATTGGACGGATGTGGGTGACCGCTGAAAAGCACTTTCTCGTCCTCCGATGAGCGCACACTAGCAGACCTCCGTAAGCATTGACCTTGGTCTAGAGAGTGGGTGGCGGGAGGTGACGTCGGCATGGTGGCTGGTGATATACAGAAATGAGTGGAGCGGTGACGTGCGAGATTCGCTCGCGAGGATTTTCGTTTGCGACAGCGAGAAGTCTTATAGCAACGCTGTCCTATTCGCTAAAAACTCTCCCGGAGCTTGCAAAATTCGGCCACGATGCTTCCAGGCCTGCGTTTGGGATTCATTTGTGAAATTATGATCAGGTTATGCTGCATATAAAATGCGCTGTAACAATTATCAAATTGAATACATTAATGTCAGTTACCATAGGAGTATTATAGAATTAGGGTATATATTAATAAAAGCTTGAGAATTACGAGCTCGTATTTACATTTTTGCGCACACAATGATTCCACATTATGCGTACATAAAAAGGCCAATAATTTGAATTATATCCAGTTATAGCTGTACGGATAAACTGGTCTGGCCAAGCCGCGCATGGCCGATAATGCATATGCATGCATGTAGGTACATGTATGCATGTGTTTATGTATGTGTGCGTGTACTACCTTTTCCAGATCACTGAATGTAATTGTAAATGGTAATTACCTAAATATCGAATATGAGTATGGTAAAGAATATTATAAAATCGCTAAGTCGTATGGCGTCCCATATAATCTTTTCCTCTACCATCCCATGGCACTTTTATGCTTTATTTTGATTGGTTAAGCTCTATGATATCTCTCTGCCTCAACTGCTAATCCTACATTTCGACTTCGTTTCCTTATTGCCTCTCATATTTTGCATTGTGTCCCTTACTATTACTCCTATTAGCTGCTTCATGTAAATTATTTGAGCGTAAAATATGGTTGCGGGTTATATATCAGCTACCATTCGACGTACACGCGAGTTAATATTTGCAACGTTGTTCATTCGGTGAACTCATTACATTGAGTCAAGGTTAAGTGATTTGAATTCTCTCGCACTAATAAAAAGCGCAATTCGTCTGAAAAAATCTTTGTACCTTGAATACGTATTTTATTGTCTTTTAGACGGTAGATTTTTAATTGTGAATAAAATCGAATTTGAGCATTCATTGTCTGAAATTATTGTGAATTGTGCCTTCTCTTTTCAACCAATCTGCTCATGAAGTGGGTAAGGATCAGCAGTATGCTACTAATAAACATCTGGGAACACAATATTCAGACCGATCATTCTCTCTCCCCGGAAAACAAAAGGGCAAAGGGTTCATTAAGAGTTGTAAAACGTTCCTTTGCCTCCATATCTTCCTTGATGCATTGGGAGGTCTTCAGTTCATCATATCCATCTCTTTTTTCTCTCCGCATCCTCCTGCGAGCATTAAATGTCAATTCCTGTTACGGTAATTGACGAACCCGTTGATCGGTCGAAAAACATTCCCTTTCAATCATACTTCGTATTCATCTCTGCCAGACAGAGTATTTCATTTCCAGCATCAAAAAATACAGAATAGCGTGAAGAAGTTACTGCAATAAGCGCTGTTAATAGCCTTGAATTGAAATTGAAAAATTTCAATTCGATTCTCTCCGAAATAGTTTTCTCTCCCGATTTTTGTATCGACGATTTCTAATGCATATTGTCATCTTGACGGCGTTTTTATAATATTATACTTTGGTTCGCGCTATTTCCTATGATTCGTCAGGATTTGTAGACGATTACAAAACTCTCCTTCGCTAACTTGAATCTCATAGCTGTAATTTATTACAGGGCTCATTTCATTCGTTTGCATTTTTTTACCGATTGGAATGGATTTGGAGAATGCAATTTTTTTTAAGAAAACACATTCCCTTTTTTTGTGTCCAAATTGATATTAAAAGCCTCCTTTTTTCCTCTAAATCACTCTCTCCTGCTTTGAAGGAGTGCGATGTTGTTTTATTTCGCCATTAATCAATTCTAGCTTACCTCTGGTTTGATAAATGATGAATATAAAAGTTAGTTTTACTGGTTCTTATACCTCATTGCGTCTAAAAAAAGGATAGGGTGGGAATCTTCTCTGATTAAAATTTTCCTCGGATTTTGGTGTTTTTACTTAATGTGCGTTTTTTCGGGATTCCATGGTGTCATGGTTTCATTTCATGAGCTTATTTTCAAAAAACTCAACTTTTTATCCTTCCTTCAGAGATTGTCTGCAGGAGTTGACCGCAGAGTTCTTTTAACTCGCCGCTCACGCATAAGTCTCATGTGTACGGCCATAGATCATTGTTGATCACGTTTAAATATTAAAAATAATATCATGCGTTGCGTTATTTCTTATCAGTGGTTAGGTCTTTTCTGCCCAGAATTAATGTGACAAACTTCTTCCAGATAAAATTTAAATGGTCGTTTGGGCATTCCGATTACTTCCCCATTCAAATAGAATTAATATAGTTCAAATTTTGCCAAGACTTCAAGCCTCATCGAAGACTATCTAATGCCTCGGTTCGGATATAAAATGCCTTGCGTCAGCAGAAACCATCCGCTGCCTTTTCTAAATAGTTATTTTATTTAACGTTTTTATGCATAAAAGGGATCGCTTAAGATTTTTGTTAGTTAGTTCCGTTAAGAAGTTAAGATAATCTGTCATTATCAGGCTACTACGTATTCCACTCAATTGGAAGGCGTGCAATAACGACTTCTTCGCATTAGCCATTTCAGCAGTTCACTACGGCGTGATACCCGACCAGTAATATAGTCTACATCCAAGTGAAATCAAATGGCTTATTAGATACTCCCTGATGAAATTTACTACCGTATTCATGGCTTCATAAAATAGGCTCTTCAGATGCACCATTTTTTAAAATATAATATATATAGAAGAAATGACTGAATATATATATATATATATATATATATATATATATATATATATATATATATATATATAGTATATATATAATATTCAGTCATTAGTTCTATATCTTCCTATGAAGACGGAGCAGAATTCCGTCGAAATGATCAAGAAATAACGTGTGCGTGATCTTTTTATGTGTTTCTATATTGTTTGCTGCTGTCCAATTTATTATATATATATATATATATATATAATATAAAAGAAAAACTTGATGGGAAAATCGTGTAGGAGACTTTTTTGAGCGTTTACGTTGAATGACAAAGAAAATATTTATCGAAATTGATTAGCCATAGCGGAATTCGATAGTAATTCCACTAAAAACAGTAATCGGCTCCATAATTCAGTTAGTTTGAGTGCAAAAAAAAACCTAAGTGATCTAGATCCACTTTCCTGTTTAATTGCTTTTCGAAAGATTCCACATTTTAAACTCTACCGCAGTTCTTTATACTAGTCTTTTAATCATTATCACAGCTGTTGTTGAGATGAAAAATCTATGGAGAATCTATCCTCTATGGAAAATCTAATAAATAAGCTACGGAAACGAACAAAGGGAGCAGTGTTGCACCATGCTAAATCATGTTGATGAATTCCTGTATAAAACTCGCTTGCCTCTTATAGAGTTTCATTAAAAAGCTTCGCGAGGTCCTCGGGGCTGGATGGAGGTTTCATACAAATTACAAAGACTTTGATTCCGTACCAAAAGATCCCATCGTCTAGGATTCAGAAGCAAATAACATTTCAGAATCAGGGAGCACGTCAAACGGAAAATGGAAATTCTGAGAGCACAAAGATGCATGCACCAGCATCTGAGATGGCTTGCTCCATTTTCCGTATCTTGAGAGAGAAGAGATTAAGACAGAAGGAAACATTTACACAATATTTTTGGCGTGAAAATGATTACCTTTAACAACATTGCACCGAAACTAGAATATAAATTTTTTGAGAAAGATAAATCTTTTCTTTAAAGATAACATCCTACGTGGTATCAAAATTAAACCAGTCGATATTGATGACCTTACAAGAAAGAGGAAGATGAAAGGAAAACATTTTACAATCGCCAAGCAATAGGGAAAAATACCTAAAACAATCTATTTTTTTAAGAGAGGGAGTGGGAGACGGTTGTGGGAGGATGTCAGGGGTTGGAACAAAGCGGAAGATCCGATAGTTAGCCCCAAGGAGAGGGCTATGGAAAGGCGGTTGAAGGCAAATGTTGGGAGAAGTTGACGGGAGGGAATGACTGATGCAAGACGAGATGGGGGTCGTTCCGGGAGAACGGGTTATTTTTGGAATCCCGAGAGAAAGGGAAGTAAGAGAATGGAGAGGGAGGAAGGGGTGCTCAGTTTTGGATTGTTGAAACGGTATTTGAGGAGTGGGGGTGGTGGGTAAGAGGGAGAAGGATGAAGAGAGAGAGAGAGAGATTTGTGAGGAGAGTGAGCGTGAGGAGAATAAGAGGATGACGGAGCGATGGGGAAGCCGAAAGCGACAGGCTTACGTGACGCTGAAAGTAAACCTCCCCCGCTCTCTCCTCTTCAAAAATCCTTCAAGGGGCCGTCGTCGTGTAAAAAATGCTGTCCCTAATGAGGGAGATGAGAGGGCGAGGCAATTGGCTCTTTTGGGGTTCCTCCCTGCGAGACGGCCATCAACAGAAGAGTTAAGCCTGTCGCCTATGGAAAGTGAAATTTTGATGTTTCGCCAGGATATGCTTACATTTATTTTCTCCTTATTACTCTTAATTTATGTAGCGTGGTGTATTCGTCGTCATTACTGGAGAACTTCATATGCGATATTGAACTCTATTGAATGAGTCGGATTTTTGCATGTCATGAGAAATTAATCGTGGGTGAATTCATTCTTTCATTATTATTTAACAAAAATGCAGAGGAAGCATGCCTAAGAATGTTAGGTGAAACATAATACTTCTTATTTCTAACGAAGTGAAAGGCATTGGTAGACCTTCGGATAGGGCGCTTGGTTTACAATGCTCGATGGACCCTGTTTTGGATTACGGATAATGCTCATCCAAACCTTTTGATTTTTTTCTGGTATCAGATCTTCCTACGGAGTCGCTGTCGCAACAGGAAAAATAACTCTCTGGTGACCCGTAGATTTTACACGGCATTTGACTTAATGCTAGGTGAAAATTTATCTCCCTCAAATGTATCTCAAAAAATTTCGGATTGACTATGTTTTGGCTGGATTTTTAACATCGAGGTTCCCAAAAAATCGGTGACGTACTGCTTATTAGTACAATATTCGAAATTATGAACAACCAATTGCTTCTGGAAGGAGTCGTAATCAACAGAAGTTTACATTCTTTTACAGTCCAATGGTATTGAAAGGACATAATGGTAATTCTCGAATACTTTCGATTATCGTTAACGCAAATGTCTGATATTGTTTATTATCCAGGCAATCAATTCAATTCTAATACAGTTTGCGATTGTATTTATTCTATGTATTTCATTTGACCCAAAGTTTGGTATTTTCAAAGCATAAATAGCTAAGATAAATCAGTTCTGGTTACACTTCCACCTAATTTGTGTTTTAGAGTGAACAAACTACTTTACAATATTTCACTCGATTTTATCAACAACTGACCCTGGTTTCAACAGGTTAATGCCATTATTAAGATTTGATATTGACAGTTATCTGTTCAAACCAAAACTGGTTGTATTTTAACAGGAGTTTTAACCTGACAATGTGTTTACCTTATTCTGCGATGGAAAGACTTACAAATTTGCCTCAATCTATTCTTGATATGATTTGTGTTTTTGTGTTATTGAAAGTTATGACCTCGGGACAAAGGTCCTAACTTTCAATGATGCCACTGTACCCGGATTTATTTATACTATATAGTGAGATGTAATACAACCTTAGTCAGATAGATATCTGTCTGCGTCAATTTATGTGACGGAAAAAGCTGCGAAATATTGCTTCTTTTCATCAATTTGGAAAATTTTTATCATTCACTCCCCATTCCTATAGTGTATTCGTGCGGATTTGAGCACATTCCTGACTAAGGTTGCTTTCACCTCACGTTTTAACACGAAGCCTCTTTCTCCCTCTCTCCCACATTTATTTCGTAGCATTCATTTCCACTACCGCCAATTCCACCAATCTTCACAAAACCTTCATTTCCTGCCCTCGTGCCGTAATCTCCGTCGCCACTTACTCTCGTGTTCATTTCCTATCCTATCCTCGGATTACGTGCGAAATTTTCTCTCGGCAGAAAGTTATCCTGATCTTCAAATTCCATTTCCATCACTATTGGTCTTGTCTGAGCCGTTGGACTGGTATAGGTATTTTTTTTAAATAACGTGTTCTTCTCTCCGTGTATAACTGTTACTTTTTATTAACTTGAGATAATACTGTCCCGATAGAAATAATTAAATATGAATATTTTGCAGTAAAATAACTCTAAATGGAGAAATTGATGTTTTATTCAATTTGCCAATTAGTGTATTTTCCTTTTCCTTCTCAAATTCGCCGTAATGGGAAATAGATTATTCATTTTCTTTTAATTCGATCATATCAACGCTGAAAGCCTTATTATCGGATGTCAGGCTTCTGTGAACTTTAATTTTATTATCATCAAGCCATCATTAAATGATGCTTTTTCTCCCTTGGTAGGATTAAATAATAGCTATGCGCACTTGCTGTAAAATTTTATTTTAACACATGAAATATATTTATTGAGTTAAAATGCTCTAGTGTACTCGTGGAAAAATAGGTAAAGTTCCTTGTATAGAAAAGCTGGAGTATGGTAGAAAAATATTCTGCAAGTTTAAAAAAAATTTAAATTGATAAAAGATTTTAAATTTACCTATTTTTTATTTGCACATATCTTTAATCAATAAATACGACGATTTTTTTAGATTTTTTAAAAGAATAAGAGAGGAAAAGATCGAGTGAAATTGGCTTGGTATAGAATAGCTAGACTTACAAGTTTAGTGTACATAGATATTGCTCATCAAATCCGATCACGTATTTTGGGAATGGAAAATAATCCACTTAACTTATCTCTAACGAAGGGAAAATTTTAAATTGGATAATTATTTCCCTTTTTCTGTTTTAGATGAAATTCATTGTTTTTCTTAATGAGTTCAAACTGAAGCTCGGTTTCATAGGTGAATACAAATCTCATGTCTCTCTAGCACTAAGAGAAATGAAAAGTGAAATTTACGCATCAGCGTAGGCGGGTCATTACCTTTCCCTGTGTATCTACGGTTTCCCAGGAAATTCTGGTACCCGAAATATTACAAAGCTTGGGTGAAGTTGAAGGTGCTCAGAGTCGTCCCTAGGAATCTGCCTCGGGCTTTCAGGCCGGTATTCCGGCTCTCTGCCCACTGGATGACCACACCGTCATATGTGTAAACATATATACTAGCTATTAATTAAAGTATACAAAAAAGGATCAGCACAAACGTAGACGTAACTGACTTCGATATTTCGGTGGTCCCACCCAGCTTCATCAGGGTATAAGAAGTCAAAGTGAGTGACTTCTTACATCCTGATTAAGGTGGCTGGGACTACGGAAATTTTGAAGTAATTCATATCTGAGTTTGTGTTTATCTTTTTTTTGTTTGCTATAATTCATTGCTAGTGTCCATCTAGAATAAATGAACGCCAAAAAGGTACTATCTATACTAAATATGTGCATATATTATGTAAATGTATATTATATTTACACAAACAAATATATATATGTTTATTTATTAAGAGAGATTCAACTGTTAGTACCCTGATGACTCCCATGATTCGAAATGGCTATTATCGTCAGAATAAAAGTTATTAAAATTTTAAATTGCGCGCGTTTTTAATTTTTTAGGAAAATTCCCGAAGTCTATCTATATTCCTCCCATACAATCACTACCGCCTAATTATATTATCAATTAATGTCAATTCAATCAGAAGTGTTTTGTTTCTGGATGCCTTTAATGACTCTGCGTGATGGAATTAAAATTTCGCAACCCTCTCTATCTCTGCCGACAGTAGTCTGCTCGTGGCACCTCGAGCCACCGTTGCCTGTGCTTTATTGGTTTTCCAGAATTATCCAGAAATTTTGCGACGCGCATTTTCCAGTCACATCGGTGGAGAAAATCTTCGTCGTTGGAATTCCAGGGGGAAATTTAACTTCTCCCTCTCTCCATTCCTCATGAAATTGAAGATTCATTATTGCAAGAGCTTGATTGCAAAGCTCTCTCAGATGTCATATCTAGATTTAGATTATCAACCAGCCCTGCTTTATTTAAAGGAGAGATGAAATCATCCAGAAATATATATTGTTTCCCTCGATCCCTGGTGAATTTTTGCTGAAGGCTCTTCGGGGAAATTCGTGAATTGCCCTGCAAACTCTGAAGAACTTGATGAATGAATTTTCATGCAAAGACTCGATTTGATTACCAGTAGAAAAAATCCCTTGTGTGCCGATTTTAGAAATAGACAGCAGTTCTCACCAGTATCCTCCTTTAAATTCACATGAAGGCTCTTCTTTTTCCGGGACGGTTTGGAAACGTCCAAATATAGCAATTTTCGATTGGTATGGATGATTCTATTTGTTCGTTTCAATTATGTGCAAAAGACTATCTCATTAAATACACATTCTGTTGAATATTTCTCTGTCTTAATCCATAGATATTCCTCATTTTATTCTTTACATTCGCTTGCTATCCATCTCTAATGATAAGGACCTCCTTACCTTTCGCGTCCGTGTATAGCACGTAAAAATAGCTTAGTAATGACCAAAAGAATCCGCACCAGAATGTATTATTAAGACTCACGAAGGAGTTAATCAAACGTTTTGAATTTTATAAAACGAAAACATTGCTTTCCCGAGAGTTGGGCAGAGTCAGTTGGAAATCAGTGTAAAAATTGATCGTAAATTTTATCATCAAAGTTTGCACAATTGTTTAACTTTGATTGGAAGTCAAAGTCTGCTGGTTGGACAGTGAACTATCGCAGGAAATGGATGATGAATCTTGAATTTTGAATACCTCAATACGTCCTAATATTCAAAGAAACTGCGTGAAATACCTCAGTAAAAACTCTAACATTATTTAATTTACTCGCCGATGTGCGCACAAATACAACGAATTTTACAACGGAAAAAACACTCGCCCGGACCGAATTAGAGTTATTCCTTGCGAATGATTTTGGTAATCATAAATTTAATGTCATGGCATTTCCTGTTACTAAACCTATTTCAATAAATACCTCCTAGTGGCGGACACTAATCAATGAAAGTGTCCGTAATTCCCCTTCACTGTAATATAGAATTAAGACATCTAAAAAACTAAGAGCGCTTAAGAATCATGACCACTCTTCTCTAGGGGAACATGTCCTTCCTAACCGGCACATTTTATCATTCGTTAATACATTTGAACAACCTTTTGTCTGCATAAAAATAAACCGTTAACTCTAGAGTTTGTTGATATTTATCAGGGTTAATCAAATCATATGTGAGCCTCATTCACCTCTATATAAAATGGAACTTAATGTAGACTGTAACAATAATCATTATAGAGGTACCAAAATATCAAACATAAAAAAGACTTTTTATCAGATATTTTTACTGAAACAGAACGTTTGGGGAATTTCGACGAGTTTCCTTTTGAAAATGCTCATTTGATTTGTCCCCGAGAGAAAGTTAAGCTACTGCTGGAAGGTCCTGTTTTTAAATACTGGTGTTGTGTTTTTTGTCCTCTTCTTCCTGATGATTTATTTCCTTCGCGCGACTTTCTTTCTTCTCTCACGGAATCAACGCATCGGATCCGTATCGGTCCAGTCTCACGGTGGAGAAGGATATGCCTTAGTCACTTCCTCCTCCCTTTTCTCCCCTTTCAACATCCTCCACCCATCCTCACCTTCACGTGGCACCTACCGAAAACTCTTCCCCCTCGACCAATCCCGGCCTCTCCCGGCACGTGGGACGCGGCGATCCCCAGGGATCGGCGTGCACGGTGGTTGCAGCGGCCAGGGTTTTAGTTCTAGCCTCCCTCCAACCGCGACCCACTCACACCACTCACTCCCATCCCTTTGGAAGGTCATCGTTAAAGGGGATCCGAAGGGGGCCGAATTTGTGCCAAATCGGATAGGACGACTGGTATCGCAGGGTGCATTATGTTGCACGTGGTCAAATGCGCTGGCCGGATTGATTGCCCTGCAGTGTATTGCGATAAGAGAAATGTGATGATTTGACGTAATGAATTATCTCCAATGTACTCCCTGGGATTCCTGAATTCACATTCAAGCAATGTTAGTTTTGTGCCCACAACTAGCAAATAGTCTTGCTAGAAGTCATCGGTCTATGAACTACGCCCTCACCGCTTATGCTTTATGCATCAGAACCAGTTCCTCAATATAGTATTTGTAGTACTCCATCACATCAGGTACATGTAGGCTCGCGATTTTCACACAGACTAACCAGCGCTGCATTTCTAAGCCTCGTTTTACAGAAAGCTAACCCAGCACCCTAAGCTACAGTAAATTCTTCTTTATATCCGCATACTACCTTGATCAAAAAGTTCCCGGAATAACCACCGTGTGGCGCTCCCATCGTTCCGATTTGAGTTCTGTTTTTTTTGTTAAATTGGTACATCTGTTGTTGATATTCCCTTTAAATCTTAGTGTCATAACTTGACATTTGCAAAAGTTACGTAGCCAAGAGTACATCTATCTCTGTGTGTGTTGGCGATTTTTTACAATTGCAGAAATGGATTTAAATTTGCAACAACGAACTTGTATTAAATTTTGCGTAAAAAACGGATTTAGTGGCGCACGGACGTTGGAAATGTTGGAAAAGTGTTTCGGCAACGATTCTCTAAAAAAAACGGTCGTTTACCAGTGGCACGAGCGGTTGAGAAGTGGTCGTGAGTCAATCGAAGATGATGAACGCAGTGGCAGACCATCGACATCGAAAGTCGGTGAAAAAATTGATAAAGTAAAAGAAATGTTGGTCAATAACCGCAAATTAACCATCAGAGAAATAGCGGAGGACTTGAACATTGCCTATGGATCCGCCCAAGACATTGTGGTTAATGATTTGGGTTTCCGTCCTGTAGCAGCAAAGTTGGTGCCAAAATACCTCAATTTCATGCAAAAAAGAGACCGTGTTGACGTCGCAAAAGACATGATTTGCGAGGCTGAATCCGATCCCACATTCATCAAAAGGATCATTACTGGAGACGAGACGTGGGTTTATGAGTACGACACGCAATCCAGACATCAGGCAAGTGAATGGCGTTCACCAAATGAGCCGAGACCAAAAAAACCACGTCGTTTTCAGTCAAAAAAGAAGGCAATGCTGACGGTTTTCATGGATTACAACGGTGTAGTGCATCATGAATTTTTGCCAGAAGGCCAGACACTAAACAAAGAGTATTATTTGGGCGTTATGAGACGTTTGCGTGAAGCAATTCGCCGAAAGAGACCAGAAATGTGGGCAGAAAACTCGTGGATTTTGCACCATGATAACGCACCGTCGCACAGTGCTATCATTATTCGTAATTTTTTGACGAAAAATGCAACAAATACCATCCAACAGCCACCGAATTCACCTGATTTGGCTCCCTGTGACTTCTTTCTGTTCAATCGAGTTAAAAAACCATTACGGGGAACGCGTTTTAGCAGCCGAGAGGAAGTAATGGAAAAATCGCAGGAAGCACTGATGGACATACCGAAAACCGACCGTAACTTTTGCAAATGTCAAGTTATGACACTAAGATTTAAAGGGAATATCAACAACAGATGTACCAATTTAACAAAAAAAAAAACAGAACTCAAATCGGAACGATGGGAGCGCCACACGGTGGTTATTCCGGGAACTTTTTGATCAAGGTAGTACTTTCTATATTCCTTCATTCCGTCTAGCATTCAGATTATCTGACGTCCTCATCTTTATCACAGTTGTCAATATCTTATCGCCTATCAAAACTCTCTTCATCCACCTTTCCTGCATTCACTGGATTTCTCTCAACAACCCTCTGCTCCCGTAATATTATCCGTCAATACAAATTCCAAAGGCTAAATATTCGAAAAAAATGCGGTGGCCGAAAGGCACTTGGTCGGTGGAAATTTGTTCAAATAATTGAAAAGTCAGCATGTGAATACCCGCGCGATTTTTCCGTGAAGATGCGAGCATAATGATCGCATGGATGTTTCGTGCACTGCTCCTGCTAGGTTTAATGTTTTATGAATATAGTGATGGCTAATCGATGGCATACTGGGTCATCTAGAGTACATTGCGTCAGGTGACATGGAATTACTGAATTCCTTGAGAATTCACTGGAATTATTGATGATTTGCCTACAAAAAGTTGGCAGCAAGGAAGTTCCTGGCCTGTTTGAAATCCCGAGAAGACTTCATATCGTGTACACGCTGGTAAAATACCGGATTGGCAAAAAGGGAAAAAACTTGGAAATGTCATTTTGATATCATTTTCTATATTTTTAGTCTTAAGCCTATTGCAATGACGATGATACAGCTGTCTCCCATTTTAGTTTTCATTGACATTACCAGAAAAATTCCAAATTCCAATACGTGCTCTTGAGGCAGCGGAAGACCATGACTAGAAAAATTACGAATCAATGGTGTGGAAATATATGATGATCCCTCAAAATACTGATCTCAAACACGCAATTACTCGTAAATAATAGTTCTAATAGAGTAAACATAGCATTGCTTACCCATCGTTTAAATTATATAAATTAATCCGCAGGCAAAAACAGCTGAAATCGTATAATTTCAATAATTGAATCCTCAGGATTTATCCAAAATATGTTTTTGGTCACGTTTCATAAATTAAAAAAAAACTCAGAATGCATTATACCGATGTATTCACATCATATCTGTTTACGAAATACGCATGAATTCGTTTCATATTACTTTTCATCACACCTCATCAATACAAGAACTAAGGTGGCACATTTACCTCTACAATGAGCCATGTCCCTTAATCATTGAATAGGAATAGTTATCATTAGAGCAAGTCGAAGAGTGCTCATACTTGAGTATATGAATTGGGTGCAGCAATAGGGATTTAAGACTATGGGAAATGAGGTATATTCGATGTACCGAGACTTCATGTATCCGATTACTGAGCAAAGATGTAAATAAAAGATTGATAAATACTTTGATACAAGGAGTTATGCTCAAATTGTTTCAAAGTCGGGTGCTAGATGAAAAAAATTTAAATGCCAAATTTAAGGCTTTGGGAGCATAGCTATGAAGATTTCAGAGAAATGGACTGAACGGAAAGAAAGAAAAATCAATAAGTGACAGGAAGTTGTTGGCGAAAAATCGAAAAAAGAACGATAAAATGGATGGAAGGAATATTGAGAGGTGGTAAAATGTTGAAAGGCGTAAAAGAAGAAAGAACGTTTGGGAAGAGGATATGAATAAGATTTAATAGCAAACATTCTGCGGAAACCAGTGGTGGTGGTAAATTATGAGGGACTAAAAAGGCAAATAGTTTACGGTTAAATTATTATGCTTAAAAGAGTTTTAAAAAACAAGGGTGTATCTAATACCCTTTAGGAACTGTCGAAACCGTCCTGTAAAAGATGGATAACGTACAAAGAGGCAACTATACCGAGGAAAGATGTTTGACGAGAGGTTAGCAAGAAAGTGATAGTGATAATTGCAAAAATATTTATTGCACCTGCAGACTGTAAGATCTTTTTTTATAATTTCAGAAATATGAAACTTTTATGATTCATGATAACGGTTACAGCGAGATAATAATTAGGTAAACGTTTCTACAAGTGAATGAACATTTTTGTGCAATTAAAGTCGTTATCCTGTCAAGGTAGAAACGACTATCTTTGGTAAATATTTGATTAGGAAAATAAATATTTGACCATGAATTCTTCTATTTTTGTGAAATTTTGGGACAGCATATGAAATAGATTAAGTTGGGGACAAATGAGGAATTGTTATATAAGACGAGCAAAAATGTAGGCACAAGAAATTCAATACAGAAAAATGGATGGAAAAGAAATTGAGATGAGACGTGGTTTTGTAAATTGTTACAGAAGGGGTACCATTTTTAGCACGAAAGATGGAAGAAATGAACAGTCATTCTTTTTGAATGGCTATTTATGAAATCATTAGGATCTGAGGGAGTAAATAGAGTAGAGTATAAATTACTTCCGATGTAGTTTATCTTTCTGTAAGTAATTTGTATGGCCAAATAAAGTTTTCATCTACATAGTAGAGTTTACAGTCACACACAAAATATTGGATTATCCTATTCCTTTTTTTATCCTCTTACATATGAAAATTGTGGTAATTTTACTTTTCCATTCTTTTTCTTAATATGAAGAATTGTTTGATCTGAGCGTATCCAATAGTCATCAGTATATTTGGAGGAACATCATTCGTTGTGACTTAGAAGTGACCTATTTCTACATGACTATTCAGTCATGTATAATTATTTTCAATATTTTTTCCACCTTAGCCATTTTATATCCTTTTGATGTACTAAAGAATTGAAGGTACGCAGCATCCGACGTGTATAAAAAGTAATATTAATGAATCAGTATTTCGTATATGCTTCACGTATGCTAAAAAAGTATCATGTCAACTGTATCTTATGGTCCAGAGAGATCAATCTTAATTCAGATTTTATCAATAATTCGTAATCTTGGAAATTCGTTTGGTCTGCATTTAGTGACCGTCATATAATATATTACTTTCTTCTGTGTGTAAGGAATTGATTGGCGATGATTTTTCGAAGAATGGATTGTTAAAGACGCTGACTGAGGAGAGATCGTTAAGCAAACGAGGAAAAAGTAGGAGAAGGATAGGCTTTTCGGACTGAGCGAAGTGAGAAAGGAATACGAAATTTGAGGGTTTATTGTAGTGTCGGATGTGAGGTTGTTATTTGTTATTATTGGCAAATAAATGTATCGTTGTTCAGTCTGTGCCCCTCCAATTCCTACCCTAATCGGAAGATTACCAGTAATAATTATAATTGTAAATAGAAAATTCAATGAATTTTTTCATTCTAGGAAAGACAAACCATATTGAATAAATTACTCATTGAAATGTTAAAGTGCTTTTCATCTTGCAATACACTTAATAATTGTAGTAACTAAGTTGATATCATGTATATGTTACGGTAGTATTATCATCTGAAAGGCTGCGGTTTAGTGATGCTTTGTCTCTACGGGGAATAAATCGACCCAAGATATGTCTAAGCGGAATAACTTCTCCCCGCTGGTGGCACTAAATGAAATTTTGTTTTTTCAAATAAAACGCATCATTATTTTCCCAATATCTGAACTTCAGTTATTCAAGGCCCGGGCGATCTTTCGCGGGAAATGCGTCCGCGTGAGGGCATCCTTTACTTTCAAGGCGGCGGTGGATCACTAACTTCGCGAAACTGATGCGGACCGCCTACGAATACTGGGTCACCTACTTTCTTCACCGACCTCTCACCATAGTTCACCACCAGGGTAACGCCCTTTTCAACTCCACCCTTCTATCTCTACCGCTCCCCTCTTCGCCACACCTTTCCGTACGTGCCGAACCACATTCCCCTCCCAACTCCTTAGACCCTTCCCCCGCGGGGATTCGCCGTTCAGAGCTGGGCCCTCTCGTCAAGAGTGTGTTCGTCTCATTTGAAGCCAACCAGGAAATCTACACCTCTGAATCGGCGCCGACGCAGAAAAACCACGAACGCTTTAGATCATGTGTTGCGAGAAAAATAAAATTGTTCGGTTCAATTCATCGTGGACTAATTTTTTTTACGTATTTCACACCTCGTGAGATAATATTCAATGAATTTTTGCCCAAGTGGTGAGGAACTGATCACAGGCTTGCCAAAGAGACGGATTTAAAATTAAGGAGTATATAAAGCGCTTACTTTGCAGTGCACAAAGGATTATTTAGAGTTCAAAAGTATCATTAAATTCCGTATTCATATTTTATGGCAATGACCAATTTTCCACAATACACAATTACACACAGCTGTCCATTTTCACTAAAACATAATATTGTACTCTGTCCTGACACATCATCATTCTCCCGTTATTGGACTATGAGAATGACGTCAGGTCGTTGAAAATTGTGGCTTAAAGGAAATATCTTCAAGGATATGGTTTTCAAAGTCATTTCAACAAGCATCAAATGAAATAAGTGTTGCTAATTGATGAGCAGGATGGTAGATTCTACTATCTAAGTATTTTATCTTGCATTGTAAATGTCCAGCTTTGTGGTAAAATTTGTTAAAAGCTTTTGCAAAATCGATTTTTTTGATCTCAATGCTAGTCGTTGGTAAAGATAACTTTTAGAATTTTTTTTAAGCCTGGCATTGTCGGCATTGGGGCAACCGACTCACTTCCCTCCGTTAGCGGTTCATACTCCCCGAAGCCACGGAAACTTCTGGCATCCGAATGCCTCCACAAACACCTACGGCAAGTTGCCGAAGGTTTTTGTGGAAAACTCTGTCTCCAAGGAACGGTTAAGTTCAACATTCAGTTTTATTCTCTGCACCTCTGTTTTTACGTTAAACTGATTAAATTAACAAGACCTTCGAAATGAGTGAAAGGTAAAAGAGAAAGGAATAGAATGTCATCAGTGGCTACGGATGGAAGGAAGTAAATTTCATTGATTTCATGAAGGTATTCCGTTCGAGCAGTTAATTCGGACATTCCATTATAATGATATGGCCAAGATTAACTTGGCTATATCAGCATTCTGTGTTAATTTTTATTTGTTTACTGTCTTTGAGTGTTTTTGTCTATATAATTGTTGTTTTCATATTTTTTGTGAAAAATAGACTTTTAATGATAAACGGGTGTATAATAGGAACAGCATAGTTGACAGAAAATTGATTTACTAAATAATTCGATTCACAAGTGAAAATTCATTCCTGAATTAACTACATAGCATCAATATAATAATTTTTGCATAAATCATATTCGTATGTTATTCACTTTTAATTTTATTATTCACTCATTTCTATAATTTTTTAAGTTTGCAACAGTGGAAAACTTCATACCGTAAAGGTAATTACTTAATGTTATTTTTTACTATTACTTCATTTCTAGTCAATCCCCTCACTGCTTCATTGTGCTTTACGCCCACGCCGTCGTCTTACTGCAAATTTCGAAGCAAATTTTCCTCGGTTACGGAGACCTTCCTATTATGTGTCTCACAAATCTTTCCTTTCTTCTCGCAAATGCTTTCCTTGGCTTCTCTCAGCACCGCTCCTTGCTAGCTAATCCAAGAGTCCTGAGATCAAATCTCACCCCGGCATTCTATGGTGTCGCTGAATTTCTGAAAGGTGAGGAAGCTTTACAGTCATTGTGCTTGTAGAGCATTTTGCGGATTTATTTTTTTTTATCTTGCTTCGCAGCGAGTGTGGACGATATGGCCATGTTTAATTTGCGTGTGTAAGACAGCGAACAAATGGCGGTAACCACTTCATTCCCGAAGATACTTGTCACTAAGCAGGATGGCACTTATTACAGATGGCAAGATTACATTCCAGGGTTTACGAATATTCAGTTTAGAGTAAGGATTCCCAAACTTTTTCCATTTTTACCCCTTTCTCAACGTAAAATAATGCCATGCGTCTTTCCGGCCTACTTAGGTGTAGATGTTTACGGGAAATGCGGCGTGTGTGCCAAGTATTCATAAAAACTAGAAACATGCTAAGGCAAAGAAAAAACTAATTCTTTTATGAGAGTAGTGATGGGTATTTATTTTTCTTCTGTTGCTACGTAAATAATAAAGAATCTGCACCATGTTGATTTATGCCATACTCTTGTTTATATAACCGTAAGGACCTATATTACAGCAAGGTAAATGTAAGCACTCGTTCCTCCATCGTAAAACTTGCTGCCAACGCCCCGTTAACATTTACAACTCTAATATTTTTAACATTAAGTTCATTTTCTTATCCCCCCTTCCTTATGAGATCGATTTCTGTGAAAAATACATGAGGTCCTATATCTACGTAATTGAACCTTGGGGCCCTTCCTTGAATCAACTCTTTCATTAACAATAAGTAAATCGTCAATACCTTATCTTTTCGAGCCTTGTTTTTAAGGAAAGTGACAAATATTACAACATTGCAAATTAAAATATTCTCTATTTAAAATGTACAAGATGCTTGTAATTTTAACTTGTTTCTGAACATCAGGAAGCTGTCGTGCTTACGTATCTCGCCACAGGCACACCTGGTTGGTGGATGGAAGGACTATGTTGCGAATGCAGGTGAAGAGATTTGATAGCTTTTGCATGCGCTTGTGCATATTTTTTTTGCATTGAATCACTGAATGCTGCTTGACATGCTCGATTTGGTCTCATGCAATCCTCGGATGTTTGATTCTTTTAGCAGTGTATTAGATCCAGTGAAGTTTTCAATATTGAAAAGTAATCACACATTATAGAAAGGAATTTTAAGAATTTAACACTTCAAACAACTATGGAATTGTCTCATTTATTCTGTACTATTTATTGTCTCTGTGATGATTAAATGCAACACTCTCCGCATCACTTTCATTAAACCGTTTAGATAGTTTATCAGTACATTATCATTTATCTTCGCATGCAAGGTTACTATAATAATTATTTATCGACTTTTAGTTTGTTTGGAAAAATTCGGATGCGTTGATCAAGAGATACTTTTTTAACACCCTTTTACCCGAAAGTCGTCGACTTATTATCTGGATCACTTCAAGCTACATAACATATTTTTCACTGAATATCGAGGCATTTCCAGAGATTTATTGACATAATTGAGTACCAGTCATATTCTCATTGCTGTCAGCCTTTTAATTTCGCCGACTACCGATGGCACATCTTTCCAATAAGTATTAGATAGATCACTAAAAAAATTCTCTCTCGTTTTTCTCTGATTTACGGTTTATTCGCTTCGTGTCCGCCCACATGGTGGACATCTTCCACATGTTAAAGTTGCTTCACCAATAAAACCTGCATCTGCCATTTACTTCCCTCCATATATTTCCCTCCCAATCCCCCCCGCCAGGGTTGAGAAGTCCCTCTGAAACATTCGCCTCTCACTCTTTCCCACTTGCACCTGTCGGAGGTGAGCGTCGGCTGTGGCGGTCGCCGGAGCCTTGGGACACCAACTACGATTCGATTCGGTGAAGCGACGTGTCATTCTGGTCGTGTCGGATACGAAACTCCCAACCGCATTCAAACCATATCCCTTCACCCCACTTTCCCTGACCTCTCACATGTCCTGAATAAAAGAGAATGACAGCGGTCCGATTTGAGCGAGTGGACGAGTTACACTCGCTGATATTTCCTCTTTCATGAATCTGAAATAATAACATAATCATGTGTTTCATGATATTTTCCGATTTTGTTTACTCAGCGCCCAAATAAGGTACGTATCGTAGCTGTGACACGTAAATGTCCTCGAATGAATAGTGAAATACAGATTCTGGACATTTTATCTTTTGAAAAATATATTTTTGAAATGGAAAAATAACTAACTTCGCTTTTCCACACAGAACATTTATTTACGACCTAGGTTTCGAAAAGTATAACATCTTGAGGTTTATATTATGATATATATATATTATATATATATATATACATATACATATACATATACATATACATATACATACGTGGATGGTCTGAATAGTTTCCGACCTCAGAAAATTTCAGAAAAAATGTTTTGTATCCTTGTTAGGTCGGAAACTTTTCAGACCACCCTTGTATATTTAAATATATTTAATATAGTATTATTTATTTAATTGGAACAGGTAAGAGCACACCTCCGTTGAATTGAAACAAGTAAGAATGTCCTTCTCAATTCAATAGGTAGCATAGCAAATACAAAAACGATAAAAGAATGCTAGTGTCAGTAAATTTCGTGTTTAAAACGGAATGGAAGGCGTACCAGGGGGAGAAAGGAACTGGAAGTGCAAAAGGGTTGAGAAGGCGGAAATATTATCAATAGAGAGGTGTGACAAGGAAATTTAAGTGGCAGAGAGCCCGAGGGTAATGTAGGGAAAGAGTTGATTCAACCAAATTTTGCGCGAAGGCACTCGAAGGGAAAAAGAAATTAAGTGCAGATGACCTACAGTGGCAATTTTTGGCGAACGACTTATATTTTTCCTTATAATAATGGAGATATATTGCCGCTTCAATCACATCAATCAAGGAGTAGGTTTGATTTGGTTTTTGAAAATAGAGTTCCCTTAACATTATGGCTTGTGAAATTCGCATATCAGAATTCGGAGGCTAAAATCTTTTCCCTTTGCCGCCTGCGGTTCCCCAGGAATGTCTGGTACCCCATAAATCACAGAGCTTGGTTGAAATTATGGCAGTCCAAAGTAATCTGGAGTCAAACCCATGCTCACTGGCCTATAGTCGAATAATCTACCCATTACATCATGAGATATGACAAATATTGACTCAATGATTCAGGTGAAAACGTCTCCCCAATATTTATGAATACTTTCGAGAGCAAAAGATCTGAGCACAATTTTGGTCAAAATTCACTTAAAAAGAAGGTTCATTACCTTTCCTTAGCGTGATTTTGAAAAAAAATTATTTGAAAAGGTTGTCAATGTAGAAGGTATTAATTAATGTTAAGGGCTGAGTGCTTGGGAACAGTGGAGGTAGTCATAGCAATTAACACCTTTTCCTTCGAAAAGACTGTCATTCCGGGCTTCCTCCACATACTCATTCCTTAATTCATCTATTGCTCGTATGCATATTTTACTTTTCACATTCCCCAAAGTTCCTCTTTTTGTATAGCTTTATTTCCATTTCCTCAATATCGCTTACTTTTCAAGAAGCATTTCCATAAAATTCCACATGAATGCTTGATTAAGTGAAAAGTGTCATAATGAATGAACGCACTTTATGGCTACCACATGAATATTTATTTGGCACGACTATGGGTTCGTTGCAAGGCAACATCTTCAGGTGGCAAGTGGCAATACAGGACAAGTATATATATCAATCACCGGAGGGAGGGAAAACAGGAGGGAGGGAGTGGTAGATAGGGAAAGACAAGGAAGCGGGAAGGGAGGGGTAGGGCGAGGAGGGGAAGTGGAAGTGAGATGAGTAGAGCCCCCACCACCCCTCCTCTATTTTAAGTTTACCGGAATTTTAAATGTGTATGTATCGTAGATTATTAGAACAAACTCAAGATAATAATGTTAGCAAATTTAAGTTCTGCAGAGAAGTTTATTAATTTTTAATGTGGCCTCAAAAAATTCTTTGGTGTTGCTTAATGGAATTGCTAATGCGATTATACTCGTATTCTAGTTCGCTTATTAAAATCAATCACTGATAGTATAAAGTCATGATACGCTGATCAGATTATTAATGAATGTGCTCATGTTAAACGTAGAAGAATGTTAGATGCTTTTATCACTATCATTATTGTTATTATTATTGTCATTAGAAAGTCAAAATGCCTGCTCTTGTATTCCCCCTGCCTCATCTTTCCAACTTTATCCATTCTATCACAGTTTTCAGCCACTTTCACTAATCCCTGAATCCACTTTGCGTGCCTTCTTCGAATTTCTCCAAATAGTCATCTCTCTTCCTAATATGTCTTCCAAATATTAAGTATGCTGGCCATACTTCGCCATCGGTTTTGCTTTCCGTGCTTTTGTTCTTCTCGACACTCGCATGTCAAAAATCTAAAATCTAGGTGCATTCTCTCACCTAAACAACCAGTTTCCGAATCATATAAAACTGGTTTCAGTGTTAAATTTTGTACCAGTCTTGTCTTCACGTCTTTACTCAATATACCTCTCGCATACCCTAGCCTTCCTGCTTCTTCAAAATCTCATCAATTTAATTTTATTTTGGTTTATTTCCATCCCATATATATCACACTGGTTCTGCATTACACAAAGTAACGATTGCAACCTTTTTGCTGAGTGTCTAATTAACGATAATTATCACAAGATGCACTACGGGATTTTAACTGGAGTCTTGGGATAAAACATCGAGTATATCTCTACGATAAGGCTACATTCAGTGCCATGCTGGGACGTCTTCTGTGCCTAGGCCTGTTTTCATTTAAAATTGCTGAAAAATCAATCGACGAAATTGTATTCGATTGAAATGAAAATTAGATCTGACTTTAGCATCCAACATGGTATGACATGTATAGCGTATTTCATTGGCTAGAAAGTGTGTGTGTGTATATATATATATATATATATATATATATATATATATATATATATATATATATTCATACACACACATAATAAAATGCTCCAGAAAGATCTACCTTTATATATATATATATATATATATATATATATATATATATATATAAACAAATATATATATATATATATATACATATATTTATAAGAATATCTTTCTGAGGCATTTTATTTTCTGTTTTATGTAGCCACCAGTACATAGGGCGTCTTGTTTTAGGCAACTTTTGGATGTAAGACTGCAACATATCAAAAACCGATTTCCTGCTCCTGATAATGAGTACAATTAGCCGCCTCATAATGTAAAATACACACTACAAGGTAAAAATAAAAATATTATGGCTTTAGGATCACTTAGTCGAAATATCACGCATAATTTTGAGTGAAGAAGGCTGTACAACAATTAGCCCAGAAAAATATTTATGTTACGTTTTCTTCACCATTGAACATTTTAAAAATCACTTATCTCACCCGTGAAACCATGACGAAAGAAATAGTCATAAAAATTGGAAAGAAAAACCTGAAAATATCCCATTTCTCTCACCGCAGGACGAATATTTTATACTGAAAGCTTTTTTAAAAAAAGGATGAAAGTTCTCTTTTCGTGATTCAGACCAGAATGCGACGGTCTTTTTGAATCCTCCTACTGTCCCTATGACAGCCCTCTCACCACTCCTAGAGAGAAGAGAATTTCCCATACCCTCTCTCTCTTCCCTCACTCCCTCTCCCCGCCCCTTCCCACTAGAACGTGATGACATTGAATTTCGAAACTCCGGCGTCCCCGCGGAGGATTCGCGAGAGAAAACGTGACTACCCCGTCGCTCTTGTGGGGGCCTGTGTCAGCCACCCCGGCATCATTTTAAAGAGCATCTCTTTGGAAAATACCGAAGCTCCCTTTTCCAGCCCCTGCAGTTTCCTTTTTTGATAAAAAGATATGTATTTTTCAAATGGAGATCCACCGTGAGGTCCATCATCAGAAACGACTCTCCTTGAAAGTATGAATTCGATTTGCCTTTACATTCAGTCAGAGTTAATCCAACAATTCACCTTTTTGGACGGTCCTGGATAATTTTTACATATTTTGGTTACCATGTGGACGTCATTTGATTTTAAATTGATGGTAGACACAATATCTGGATGGAATGTCAATATTTTAGCAGTAGCCTACCGGCTTGCAGTTTGTTTTTTGATATACAATGAGGCTACACATTACAATCCTCTTAATCCATTACTGAAGTGTTACAAAATATTGTAGACCCTCCATTATATGTTAAAATAGCACATTCTTTAGCTCTGCTTACTTTTTTACCTCCCATATTTCCATCTTAAATGCTTATTCTTTCCCTCCCTCTACCCTGTTCCCGTGCATTCTCACTCCTATTATTGCCTCTAGCATCCCATGAGAGTAAATAAAGAAATTTGTATATTTCACATAATTTCACAAATAATGACCTCACCAGTTTCAAGAAGCGTGAGGTTGCCATGTCTACTTGGTGCAATCATTAAGTTTTCTTGTTCTTTCTACATTGTTCCAGGTGTATATATATATATATATATATATATATATATATATATATATATATATATATATATATATATATGTATATACTCGTATCAATGCTAAAAAAATAATATATATATATATATATATATACACACACACACGTGATACGATTTTGCTGCGAGACAGAACCTACCTATGAATAAAGGGTCATTTCATCTTTCTCTGTCACAGTGAGAATTTATTGATACCATTGATTTGAATAGTATGTAAACTTTCAGATGTAAACTCATAGACTTCAGAGAATAGGCTAACGTATCATAGTTAGTTTGATTTCGGGAGAATGATAACAAACTTTGAAATGATAGCGTAAATCATGATAGATGCGTATAGATATTGTTTCCTAAAAAATGTTATTACTTTCCCTTGTTCCTTTCTTTTGCCATAATAACGATAATAGCGTTTCATTCATCTCCTGGCCGTTTTACTCATGAAAACTTCACGAGAGTATATCTCATTTTGGGCGAATGATGAACCATTACCATTAGAGTCTGACCGAGGTAGAATAATTATCGTGACTATCCTACTAGATGACTTTCAAGAGCTTGGTGGTAGTGTCTCCCGGAGGAGATAGTATTCGATTTAATCATTCCGCGTGTGAGCATGAATGCGGTGAGCAAGTGGCGTCGAATCCGAATAATTAAACCGCCGCCATCTTCTTTGAGTCACAGGTCCCCCATATTCCTCCTCTCTCTCTCTACCTCCCTCAAACGTTCCCCTCCTCACTAATTCCTTCCTTGCGTACGATCGCTCCCTCCAGCATCCAACGAATAGGTGTGACCGTCTCCCACGAATTCCATTCTTCCACGGCCACCAAATTAATCTCCACAGACACACACACACACACACGCACCCACACACCGACCCACGCAATTCCCTCCCACCCCCAGCACGAAATCCTCTTCCAATGACTCCCACACGGATCCCTCTCCCTTGAAAACGCCCCCCTCCGAGCGCTACCCCCCTTACTTCTCCTCCCTTTCACCTCCCACCCTCGCCCTCCTCCGATATCGCCGCACCCTCACGAGCCCACCCTTTTCGCCTCCCCCCTACGGAATTCGTGACGTCAAGCACTATTCCCTTTATTTCCACCTCCCATCCCTCCATCTCCTGTCCTTCCCCCCCTCCGCATTCGCTCTGGCTGCAGCTGGCCCCACGTGTACTACCCTTCCTCCATCTCCCTCCTTCCCTCTCTCTCTCTCTCCTTTTCTCTGGTCCAACCCCCTCCTTTCACCACCTTGTCTTTCCGTCTTTCTGTAACCCCTTCCCAGCCCCAAAATCTCCCATCGCCTCTCTCCATCACGTCCTGTACCTTCTCTTACATCTCTTTCCACGCAGCGTCTCGGTGTTTCGCCGACATGTCCGATCAAAAGCTCTCTCCATGCGAGGTAACTGTAATACCTATCGGCTGTAGAATACACAAAAGTTAAAACCATTGGACAAAATCAGTGGAATTCAAAATTATTGTAATTTTATTTCAATTAGTTTGTTGAGTAGTGACGCATTTTATTTGCTTACCATACACGTTTACTTAACTTAGCATAAATGAATAGAAGAGAAATTTTCAAGGGAAGAATTTAAGAAGATATGTTACGTGTACATAGTATTATGCACCTATACCGGGTTAGTTAGACATGTACCTATACCTGGTTAGGAAACAGAAAGATTGTATGCAAGACTATTAATTTGATACAACTCATTATAGCGTTACGTTAACTCAGAGGGGATAGTTTCGTCGCCAGTTGTAAACATCACTTACAGCATTCCCTGCTTCTCGAAAATCAAATAATAGGCAATGAATATAATCACTTCCCTTTAATGCTTAGGGATTCAACACCTGCCATATTGGTGACTGGCTGGGTAAGATGTAGGCGTACTTATTCAACCCAAACTCCTTTATGACCGATGAAGGTCGAGATCACGTGGTACTGTCTTACGGTATTCAAAATTCATTATTCAGTTCCTGTACTGTAGTTTCTCCATAATTGTAGACACCTAAATGGAAGGGACAAATTCTCTCAATCCCACAACAGCAAAGACCTTATATCATTATTTTATTTTCATAACCCTTCTACCCATATTTCAGTTGAAAATAAATAACCAACCCCCTTAGCTCTTTTACCAAAAAGAGGTGACCACCACTGCTTTTAAGCAGTCGTATTCCTACATTTCTCTATAATATATTTTTTTCTATGCTAGTGAAAATTTATTTTTTCGCCTTCTTCGCGATTATTGTCAAAAATAGATATAAAAGAGACTATTCATGATTTCTCTTCCTTTCGTTATATATATCTATGTACAGCCCTGCCGTATTATATCCCAATGTGGGTACCAGATGAATTTTTTTGGTGTCACTGAAGGGATTAATGTCAACTCACGTTTTCTCTCCTGCGTAAATGACCGTTTAAGTTGAATACCTCCGTTAAAAAAATAAGTATCACCTCCCTAAATAATGCAGGTAATTGTTGACTGTGCAAATCCCAACCTACGTAAGAGGGCTTTACATTTCAAGCCAAAGGCAACCTCAATTCCTCCGAGTGGATTACCCTGGAAATCGATGGGTCGGTTATCAAACACCTCATTCATTTATTTTTCACCCATTTTTTTAGGCGGTTTTATGCTCCTTGTGTAATTTCAATTACTAAATCATAAAAATGTCAATCAATTAAGCAGTTCAATTAGTTTACCCCTATTTGCGTGTTGAGTGGAATTTCAATCAGTTCTGTTTCCCAGAGCTGCAATTTGATTAACAGGTGCTTATATCTTTCTCGCTCCAATTTCTCATTTAAATGAAACCATATTATTCTGCCTAAAGATTCGTTTAATGGGTGAGGTATAGTTCGCCTAACACTAAGTAAGCTATTAAAGGCGTGTGAAATTCACACATCAGGGTAACCTTATTATTATGATGCCTCTACGTATGTACCGTCTGTGGTTTCCCTGAAGAATCTTATACCCTTAAAATTGCATAGGTTGAGTACTAAGGTGCGTCACCTGGAATCGAACTCGGGCATTCCGGTTAGTAGTACCGGGCTCTGCCCACTGTAGTATCGATTTTCTCCCTATTTTATCGAAGTATTGTAAAGTACTTATCACCTTCTCCCATGCTTCAATGTATGTATGCTAAAAATTCTTTACTCGTCATTAGTTTTAGACAACTTGCAGCTTTGAGAAAAGTGTCCTAGGTTCAATGATTACAATCCCAGCCCCGTGGCCACACCTAAAGTGATGGCGCACGGGTTGCCATTTTTTTCTGTACGTACCATACGAGGTGTTTTGAGCACAGGGACTGATTTTCTGCGAAAATTTCGAGTTAAATTTCAATAAATTTTTATTTCTTTGGATATATATTAATTTAAATGTTCATTATTCTATTACCGTTGCATTGAAATATTACTTAAGGTAAATTCAAATTAAGTAATTATTCGAAATGGGTAGGCAAAATCCGGAACGAATTATTTCCCCACCCTTAGATATTTCTGCGACCGCTCTTCCCTAATGTGTATTAAAAGAATTTGGATTAAATTGTCATTCTCTGCCTCATAAGTTGCGTAGAGTGTCTAATATTACGTAACCAGTAAAGTTTCTTGCAACTTTCGCAGAAATTTTAATTGTTCAAAAATGCACAACGTATTCATTGCAATATTCAACGTGCGCAAATGTATGCAACTCTTCTTGAATTGTGTTCGGGGTATCATCTACTGAAATTTACGTGTATCAAACAGCGATGTTTCTCCAATCAAATCTCATTCGGCGTCGCTAAAACACGCGCAATTATAGCATTCAATTAATTCAACATAAAAATAAAATGAATCTCAAGTAGGAAAACATTCAACTCCGTTCACGGAAACGGATTCCCTGTATTCGAAGTATATGCCACTAATCAATGCTAGCTCTAATAGCTATGGAAATAGAAAACCCTCTAATGTGCCAAAAATGCTTGACTGCTGACTATTTTTTTCTAGTTAATCACGCAGAGAGTTTGACGAAGTATGTGCTATCCTTCAGAACACCTGTGTTGGGAGATATCCGACTGAAAAATTTGGTAGCAAGTAATGTCCCATCAAAAATGAAAATGACTAAATGGGGCATGCGAGAAGGAGAGATAAGGAAACTGGTGCTCATTCCTGAAGTATTCCAGGGGAAATTAACGTCCCTTGTCTTTTATCGTCGAATATTTTATTTATTAGCGTTTTATTGTCGGCAATTCAATTAGACCGACAGATCACACACCCAGAAAAAGATGAGGAAACCAGAGTTCAGAATCAAAGTTGATGAAAGAGTCAGTGAGACATCAACATTTTCACTATCTAGCCCCAGCGTTGAAGGAGGTTGGAGTAGCATACCCAGCCAAATCCAACGCTATCTGTGGAGAGAAACCCTATTTCTCTATAAAATCATATACTTTAGAAAGATTTTATAAGGTCTGGATACAAACTCTGTCAGCCTCGAGCACAAGATGAAATATTAAGACCTTCGGAGTACACTATGGGAATATTTGCATAAAATCGAGTGTAATTTAGAAATCAAGGGATTATTAAAACTTTACATTAAACCTATAGTTTAATAACTTCCTCATATCCTGGGAGAAACACACTTCTAGATTGATATAACCAAGTAATAGTCTAACTCATTTTTTCCTCACGTTTGACACCATCATGTCAAAAAGACCGAATACGCTATGTTGGCATTCTTGCTACGGATATTCGCGATGCATGGAGCCTTTTTCCTTCGAGATACGCATAAACTAAATTACTTTGTTTCTCCACATTTGTACATTTAACTGTCGTGGTGTATGAAGGGAATACAGAACGGCATGGTGCCGTGGGGACGTCTATGTGTTGGAGTTAATGGACTCCAACGTTAAGTCCAAGACTTTAATAAGCACGAGGTGATGACGGTGGGGTCGGTGAATTATATTCGCCTGAGGTTATTACGAGCTCCTTTATCTCCGATTGCGAGCAGAACAATATAAACACAAGTGTCAGTGGCAACATACTCGGTCGTTAATATTTGGTGGTGCTAATCTCGAGCACAGATAACTGCTAAGGGAGAACGTTACAGAGAATCAGAGAGAAAGACATGGTATACCTTACATGTGTGCTTCGCATTTTTTCTTGATTAATTACGATTACTCGCTAGATGAAATCCACAAAACTTGCTAAATATACCCTTCAATTATTATTTAAAAAAACTTTTTCATTAAATTCGCCCTGAACATTTATTTTTCACGACCATGCGGCAGGTGTGACTCTCGAGCTAAAAAAATAGTCTCGAGCTAAAAAAAAATCTAGTCTCGAGAACTGCTGCCATAAAGCATTTGCGGTTTTCGATATTTTTTTCTCTTTGGTGACGTAGACAAAGATGTAAGAGTCGCTGACGTGGGCACGGAGGGAGGGTCAACGGGATCGCTCGCCTCTCTTCCCCCCGTTCCACGCTCGCTCGCCCTGACGTTTTGAAGGGGATACATTTCAGGGGCGAAGCCAGGAGACTTATTTTGGGACGATTACAAACCTATTAGGAAAGGGAAGGATTGAATAACACCCAATATATATATATATATATATATATATATATATATATATATATATATATATATATATATATATATATATACCCACACACACACACGTAAATTTACATAACCTTTGGAATTCGGGTTTTTTTCACGCGCCACAACTCGTGATGAAGTTCCATTACCGTCACGGCCTAAATTATCTTGGAGAGAACGAAACCGAATTTTAACAGGTGATTTCTATTAGATGAATGGTTCTCTGCTGGGGGATCCGTGGGTCACGGTTCTCATGTTTCAGAATGAAGCATAATAATATCAGTATCTGCCGTGTGTTATATACGACTTCTTATTATCGTTCCCTTAATGTTGTATCCTTTCTCCAAAATACCCTCAAGTTTAATGCTTAATAAATTATGTGTACTTCTGCGTTAAAATTTGTTCAAAAATATTTCTCATGTGAATTTAAAAAAAAACCTCATGAGTAAATCAAACCTTTTTTTAAACTTACCACTCTGAATTAAAGTTATTTTGATTATTTTTCAATCAAAGTAGGATAAACTTGCAGTCACCGACTGTAGTACTCCTCAAATATGTTTCGCGGTGTGTATTGCTAGTAAGAGGAACCTAAGGCTGGAAAAAAGGAAGCAATTCGTCAAGACTTTCGTGTGGAGCATGGCGCTCTATAGTTCCGAGACTTTGAATATTGGAAAAGTGGACCAGGGAAGAATGGAAGCCTTTGAAACATGGTGCTGGAGGAGAATGGCGAAGATTAAATGGACAGGCAAAGTAAGGAACGAGGAAGCATATAGAAGAGCAGAAGAGGATAGGACCATATGGAGAACTCTACGACAAAGAAATAATAGATGGATTGGACACACATTGAGGCACAATTGATTGATTAGGAATATAATAGAACGAAAAATAGAAGGGATGGTTCCACGAGGAAGACAAAGAAGCATATACATAGGACACATTAAGAAGAACGTAAAACAGAGGTGTCAAGGATTGAGGGAATTGATATTGAATAGAGTAGAATGGAGGGCTGCAGTAAACCAGTCCTAGGATCGAAATACTGATGATGATTTCAAATAAGGTGTAATTTTTAATGGTAATGAATATCTCGGAGAAGTCATTCCGTTCATTACGATATCATTCACCAACTTTGCAATGCCTGATTGATTTCAATCTGTTTGATACTGTGGGATGTTTAAAAAAGAAAACTTTTAAAAATATTTTATTTTAATCTAAACAACATCGCTTGGGTAAAAATGAAACTTTTTTATTCAGAATATTCCATGCTTTTATTTACCTAACTATTTTTATACAATTTTCACGTGAATGAATGACTTCACATCCACTGTTCTCTTGTTCGGAATTTCTCACACTCGATCGCAAAAGTGGAACGCCACAGTCCCTATTTCCGTATAGTGGGTTGAAAAGAAGTGCGTAAGCAAGTTACGCATCTCTCCGGAGAGTTATTTTCCAAGAATGTCACATGGGGAGCTTCTCCAGGGAAAGGTTGCCGACCCCTTGCCTCCGGCTCTAATAAACCCTCTCTCTCCGCCACCCCAACCTACTCTCGTCTACTACCCCCTCCTTCCCCCTCCCCACCTCCCAACTTTCCCCTCCCATCAACCTCCTCTCCCTTCGCCACCAACCTTTCACTACCTCACTCTCTTCCCTCTTCGCCTCTTCCTCACACCTCATATCCCCCGTCCGTTCATCCTCCTCCTCCCCTTCCCCCCCCCACACACACACACCCTCCTCCGTCCGACCCGCCACCACCTGCGCATCCCTTAACAAGTTGGGCTGGTCAAAATCCTCCTAATATTACACCCAAATCCCGGAGGAGATACATTGGCTCACTCCACCTACACCATCCCACCCACCTTATTTTTTTCCTAAACTCCGTCTCGATTGAAACTTGAGGGCAACCCAACTGGCTGTGGGAGAGAGGAGAGAGCAAGAGAGGGAGGTAACAAGAGTATCTAATCAAAACAGATGAATTTTTGCATCTCTCTCTCTCTCTTTCAACGTTTAAGCTTAAGAAGAGTATCCAGAAATGTTTCTCGCAGCTTGGTAGATGGGCAAGTAAAGCATTCGGTCACGGACAGGAGATTCTCTGGCTCATATAGAGGTGGAAACATTAGACACCTTAAGCAGTATGAATTTCCAGCAACCACACATTTCAAAAAAATCGCTGGTGGCAAAAGGAAAGGAATTATCCTCCCTAAATTAAAATATGTGAATTTCGCGCGCAGTAAGGGTTGAAGTGGGGTGAGCTCTACCCTCGCCTAATAAATTAAACCACCATTTCGATTTTGTGAATTAGGTTTTTACTCTAGTAAGCATAAAAATATTTCGAAGGTTACATTGTCCCTATAACTTATGCCTATAACCATTAAATGACTTGAATAGATACATTCCCTACAACCGTTTTTATTTCCGGTGTGTATAATTAAGAAACGTTTGTAATTAGGTGACGAAAGGTAACTTATTCTCTCTTCCTAGTTGCCTGCTGTCCACGTTGATCCACGTTGTCCTATTCTCGTATCATATCCTTTCGCCTCCGTCAAATTCACACATAATCCTCGGAGTCTGAAACTTGTAATGTTAAAAAATCCCATCGACCACATTTACTTACTGTTTTCTCAGTATATCCTTCCCTCCCTCTAGCTATCTACTCTTCTCTCTTGCATCTCTTTGGTAATTCGTCCATCATCCATTTTCATAGCATAACGAAATCAGTGTTGAGCATAAATGTGAGTCAGCACCCAAAGACCCAAATTTAATGATTTAGTCAACGCATCAATAATTGTATCATTTTTATTGTTATATATGAGCGTATGTGTATGAGTTTTTGTGTGCATAGGTAAACATATATGTAAATGCATGTAAGAACTACTATTTTGCGTGTATGTCTAGTGTTCTAAAAACCGCTCGCCACACTCCCTTGTGTTGTCTTGCATTGGGACATTGTGTAGACGTAGATCTTTCTTACTTCTCTATTACCTGTTCATCTGGATCACATTCCGTCCTGACCCGCTCATTCATCACTCTATATCTATAATTTTTTTACCAAAAATACTCCTTTTAAGTACCCCATGAACCGGCATTCATTCGACATTTATTCTCATGATGACAGTCGCAATACAAGTATTACGCTTGTATTCTTGCTTGTGATCATGTATTCTCTTTCTCACAAAAATGTGGAGAGTAATGCACTGTTTTAGAATCGCAATTTTGCAATATTTAACAAACATGTACTTCAGTTAGGTACTCAATCAAACTGCCAAAAACCTTCTTTCCGGTATTTTTACGCCATGGGATCTATTCATTTATTTGACTTTCTTTCCTTTCAGACATTTTGCCAAGATATACAACGTCCACACGTTCTTTTTTTCAAATAGCTTGTTCGAAATAACTCAAATGCTGAGAATTGCTTTCATTCATATCTCTAAACATTGACAATTCACTGACATGATTTGCCGATTTCGATTTCTTTTTCGCCGAATTACAACTTTTCCGCTTTAATATTTGAAGATTGAGGATGCTCTTCCGTCAAATAGGGTGTAATTATTACGAATAGTTTCTCTTTTGATTATAGTTAATTTTTGAAATCTAAGAATAATAATAGCAGCTTGAATGCTGTAATATGTAACAGATCGAACACAGGTCACTTTTCCGTATCCATCCGTTATGGCAGACCTTTACAAATAGATTCACAACTTTTTATGCCGTTTGGCAAGTAGGCAATAGCAATTAAACCAAAGTTTGGTGATGGTAGAGCTCACATCGTACTAAGCCATTCAATATATGTATAGGTACGTTTATAACGGAATGTAATCCACGAAGGTGATTATCCGGAAATCTAAATTTGACACATGAGGATGGAGTTCAATTAATGCGTGTGAAATTCCCAAATTTTAATGAAGGGGAGGTAGTTCCCTTCTCTCTCAGCCATCTGCTGTTTCCCACAAAGCTTTGCCATTTAGAAAATGGTATCGCTTTGGTTTTACGGTATCCGGAAAATAGATTAGGAGAGGCTATCCAGGGTCGTTAACTATATTTAAACCCAGGACCATCCGGCCAATAGCCGAACGCTCTACCCACTGTGTTGCTGGGCCTCTTTTTATCCTTTAGAAGCTAATTGTAAAGCACAAATCCAAGAAGCCTCATCTTTAATGAAAAATTATATCACCGAATTTAATGGTCTTTTGCTGTGAAGCATCGTGAAACTTTTGAAAAAAATCGTGTTTTTTTTAACTCTACAAGATTAAGTAATGCGTTATTTTGCGTCTAAGAGTTCTGGACTAGAGCAATAAATCATTATCCAAATCAATCAAATCAATCCGTGGAAAAGTGCTCATTTGTTTTTCTCATAATGACTGACTTCCATTACATTTCGGCTGAATCTTTTGACTAAATCATTGGGTAATTTAAGCGATATCTTACGTATTCTCCTTCTTTTGATACTGTGAACCGAATTTTGTTCCCATTATAAATACTAGGTCAACACGCGCATTCAAAATGAGGGAAAGAAAAATTGGCATTTCATGAATTTTTGTGATATGCAAAATCATAACTGCCGCATTTGTTTTGGCCAGCGTTTATTGAATTCTTCGAAATTGGAAATGGGAAAAAGGTTGCGGAAACTGAAGATAGAAGATTCGCGCTAAATTTTAGACAATTAATATTTTTCATGCACAAAGCAGTGAAAAAGGAAAGGGAATGCAATTTATTTTTCTCCCTTTACTAATTGAGAACTTCTTATCAATATGCATTCTACTTGCCCCACGAAGTGTACCCTGGATTACGGTTTTCCCTCCTAAATTAGCGCTAATAATAGTATGTAATGAAGAAATACATAAGTATTTTTATTTCTAGTGGTAAAAAAAGCCTTTGAGAAGCAATTTTCCGTTTTATAATATGCGTTTTTTCTTTAATTATAATTTTATTGAACCTAAAAAGAATAATTTCGATCGTGAAAAAGTATTAATATTTGTTCTCGAAAAACTCATTGCTGTCGTTGAAAAAAAAAAATTTCGTTCTACTACCGAAAGGATTTTTGACACTCTAGAACCTTTTTCCTCTTGTGTGAAAAAATATTCGTTTCGGAAATTAATAATTTCCTGGTAAATACGATATTTTGTAGACTTGAAAAGTGAATTTAGTACTTGAAAAGCAATTTTTTAGTGACCGAAACATTGAAGAAAACAATTGATAGCCTCCCGTTGCGAAATTTTTTGAAGGAAAGAGAAGGAGATATCTTATATGTGAGAGTGTCCTAGTTAACGCTCCCCGACCCCCATCTTTCCGCCCGGCTCGGGTGGAAGGGGTGGGGAGAGGGTATCCACTAATTTTGGGACCCCCGTGCGGTTTTCCTGGAATCAACTCTCGCACTCCCGAACCTCCCTCGGGAGGATTGATCCTCCCTAAGGAGATGCTTCTCGGTGAGGAGGATAGGCTGGAGGAGCCGCCGATGAGGATGCCTGTCCACGTCCCTCGATGAGGGTGTAGGCAAGCGTGTGCTCCGCCTAAGGAAAAGTCTACATCCACACCCTACCCCGAGGGGCGCCACTATGGTGTGAGGTAGAAAGAGATGTCGGGTCACCGGCCATTAGATTAATTTGTGATTAATGGCTACCGGAAAGCTCAAACTGCCGCATGTTTTTCCCTACGGTTGTGATCTCAAATTTTGCGAGAGGAAATGAAAATCGACGGTAAATTTGCATCAACTTATTCTGATGATCTTTCCACTCAATGTAACCCGTCGGTAAGAATATTCCTTCTCTGTCAAGGATAAAATGTTAGCATGCAGAATTTGTTCTTTCAGTACCTCTAATAAACCATGCTTTCCAATGGTTAATTGATGCTTTTTGTTTTCCGTTCTTTCGCAATAATTCTCAAGCCAAATGGGCGGCTTGTCACTGTGCCCCATTTTTTCAAAAAATTGTGTTTCTTTAAAAAACCATCAGTCACGCGAGAAATAAAAATTTAAAGTATAAAAAACGTAAAGGTACACATCTACTTAACTTTGAAATTGGAATATAGCACAGCTTTTGGAGTTGCGGGCCCTGGTTTCCTTGACAATGATCCGCATATACGGTTAATACTTTTCTCCACGTGAGGTCAAATGATAGTGTAACGACAAGCTGATGATAAGTATGTAACGATAGAACGGTTATATACTGCACCACAAAACATGCCTCTTAAAAGAATAACTGGGAAATTCTTCTATCATGCGTATCATGTTTTTTGTGAGCGGGAAGTAATATTACTATGAAAATTATCTAATTAATGATATCCCTACACTGAAAGTCGTAGTCACATAAATAGAAAACATTAGTAATTACTGCACTATAAATAAAAAATATTGGGAGTATTTGGCTGATCCAATATGATATGAAGTTGCTATGAAATGTTTCACATTATAATAAATCGTTCGACATAGTATTGAGATTCATTTCCTTAACAGTGACGCAGTAACCTTGCAGTCTATCCTGATCTCTAACAACTTCTCAAATCCTTCCTTGCATTTTGTCTTGAACTGGATTCAACTTCTCTTTGTCATGTCAACGACCCCTTATGTCTGAAATTAAAGCGGAATTATCGAAGAGATCCATGAAATATCTTGCAACGGATTTGTTGTTGTCCCCATTGGAGGTGAATGGTGTATTTGGTTGGTAGTGTTGCTATAGGGTTTCCGATTCCGCGCCAGTTTCGTGATCACTTCCCTGGTGATATCTTTCATCAATTGCTTCCGGTAATTCATCCTTTCCGTTCCTCTGCAGTTGTTGCCTTCCATGCTTCGATTGTGTTCTTAAGCAAACTGCTGTAGTTCAGTATACGTCCAATTAGTTTTCCCAACTGTTCGTCGATATATATTCCATGGATTTCTCTCTTCGCCCAATGGCGTTTTCGTTTGTTGCTTGGTATACATATTTTATTTTCATAATTTTTCTCTACCATACTACATCACTTCTAGTATTTTTTCAGTGCTGATGGAATATTAATTATAGCCGAATGCCCTAACTTGCAGGTTGAGGCAATCTCCCAATGCATTACGGTCTTCAACAGATTAACCCTGAGGATAATTAGAGGAATGATGCCTATGGACAGGTATTATTACTCTGATTATCAGTTAATGTCATAAATTATTCCTTTATTTGCTCATAATTGCAAGTGCATCTTTATTAGCCTCCTGCCCTGTTCGCAATTTTAATTGAGAAAAGTTAAAATGAAACATATTATCGTGATACACTTTGGTCTTATAATTATAGACGATGCATTTGATTTTGAAGTTCACATTCACAAAAATTTCGCAGTCTATGGAGATCATATCTCTCCTTTATTTTAAACGCAGAATTAAATTCAAATTGTAATGACACAATTGGACACACTCAGTCGCAACGGCTACAAAGTCGAGGATGCCAACAACTCCCTTACACATGTTTGCGGGAAAAAACATTTTCAATCCATTTCTAGCAAATTGTGAATGAGCTACTATCACACTGTTTGACTTTCCATTGCGTGAATAATGGCCGAGCGATATATAAATTTACTGACAATAGCAATTTTAGAAGTTGCGCTGCAGTGGAAAACCTTAAAAATACCAACATTTTTGTTAAAGTACGGAGACCTTTCTTAATGTATTCAGATCATTAGTCCAAATAAGTAAATCATGAAGCCTTTTCGATTTGGTAAGCTGTAAGTCTTGTCTCCTTCATTGACAATGGCTAAAATAATTCAATAATAAGCATTATTTAGAGTTCATCATTAAATCTCCGACTAATCCACGACAGCTCCCAAGAGAAATTGTTGATAATAAAAAAATATTCGTTCTAGGTGATTGATTTTTGGACCTAGTTAAGCATGCACGATGATTTTTTTAAATTCTGAACTCATTTCAGGGTTTATAGAGAGTTTGTGAGGCAGTGGTAATATCTTTCTTTAGCTAGCTGTCGTAAAGCCTTCAACAGCGTTCGCAAAGTTTTCTTTCTAAATGTAGCGTGGCCGTTAAATACACCTGCGTCTGTCTCATCTAACGAATTTCATATCATGGGCAATCATTCGTTTCATTTTTCTTGGGGTAGTCACTTGAGGAAGGCTTTTTAATTTCTATGTTAGCCATTTAAAAATTGGCAAATGAAAATTTTTAGAATGCAATAATTTTACTCGACCATTTCTAGGAATGAATCATTAATTCATTGAAAAATGATATCATTCAGCGCCATTACGCTTTTCAAACTCGAAGAATGTTCAATTTATTCAGCCCCGCGGCTGAATATAAGTATGGGGAAGCTGTAAATTATTATGTATAGAATGGGACTGTATTGATTGACCAATGTCCAAGCAAGGACGGAACAAATTGGGATCATGACCCTCCCTCTCGGAGATTACGTTGACTCTAATAAAATTCAGAATAAAAAAAAACCTGATGATATCGGTCAAGGTTATTTTTGCCTGTAATGCAATTCGGTTCAGTTCCACCTTGCATTCAAAATACATTACCCTAATTAGGACGGTTGGCGCTTATCCAGGAATGAGCACACTAATGGATGCGTTGATTGGTTATCTAGTACTTCTGATTAATGGACTAGCATTCTCTGCTGCATCAGCGGATAAATTTCTAAGAGGAAATGGGAAACGTGAGGCCTATATAGACTGCATTTTCTGCCATTGAAAGTATTATTTAAAACTTTCACCAATGCTGGACAGCTATTCATGTTCTTGAAGCAGCCAAAGCCTCTGTGAATGCTTTGAAGAGTTTAATGCATTACATATTGGAAAGAGCTGGGCATATATATAGCTGGGATAAAATACGACCTGCCGTTTAATATGATGAGGATATCCTTTGAATGTTCACAGGAAAACACGTTGCTAAGAGACTGATGCCCAGAGCGAAAATGAAACGATAATTTGCTATCAATTGAAAAGGAAACATGAAAAAATATTATCTGATAAAGATTCCTCTTCAATATGGCTGTGATAACATAGTATATCGATGCAATTTTCATTTTTTAATTTATTATTTTTGAATACCATCAAATGACAATGCTGAATTTTCTACTAAATAACCATTTATAGCCTGAATCATGCATTATTTCCTGTTTATTAGTGGGAAATTAAATTGCATGTGTGTTATGTAAGAGGGTAGAATTGTTTTTTATCATGATATGTCTGTCTAATTAAATTACTAACCACATTATATTGCAATTATATACACTGTAATTCTTGTGAGAACATTTAAAAATACTGTGAATGAGGACAGGGAATATAAATAAATTAATATGAATAATGTAACATAGAAAATTATCCTACATTATTTTCATTAGAGGAAAATTCAAAGTGATACTACATGATACGGAAATCAGCATTTGTTACAAGTAAATTAACGTTGAATGTGTGACATTGCTCTTTTAAAAAAGATTTATTTTTCAGTATGCCCGTAATATATGATATAATTATTTTCCCCTGTAGGGTTGTTGGTGGAGAAAAATCACTACCATCCTCGTACGATTAGCTTCACATTTAGGATGGTAACATAGCTATGATCAACACGGAAATGGCTGATGAGTAGGGAGCTAAGGTGTTTTATTGCTATCATTTCTATTCAGTTAAAGAGTAATAATAGCTATCATTATGATCATAGTCGAAATGGAAACAATTTTATACGAGGGTCATCCGGAAAGTAGTACCCGTTCGTGCCGCATGAAGTGCTGACGACGCGAGTAGCCGCTGGACGAGGTCAGATAGCTTCAGTGGCTTGTCTGCCTTCTCTGAGCCAAGTTGCGTGACGCTAGCATTGCCTGTGTTGTTTCTGTGATTGTTTACAATGTTTAAAAAAATTGAGAACGCCGCCAGTTGTGAAGTGAGGGCAGTGATTAAATTCCTCAATGCAAGAAACGTTCGCCCATGTGATATTCATCGCCAATTAAAGGAGGTGTATGGAGACAATGTAATGGACGAGTCGTCTGTTCGGCGGTGGTGTTGCAACTTCAACATGGGGAGGGGGAACACACACGACGATGAGCGTTCGGGGAGACCGTCTGTCATTACAGACCAACTGGTGAGCTCAGTTGACGAATTCGTGAGGAACGATCGGCGCGTCACAATTGATGACATCTGTGAGCATTTTCCCAATGTTTCTCGAACAATTGTTCATGAAATTGTTAAACACCATCTGCATTATGCAAAAATTTGTGCAAGATGGGTCCCTCGCGTATCTCAATGAGCTGGCGGCGAAGGACTATGCAGCAGGAATACAGAAACTTGTCACACGTTATGACAAATGCCTTAATTTGCTTGGAGATTATGTTGAGAAGTAGTTTAAAGTATCCTCTTTCAAATAAAATTTTTTATGTTTGTTAATATTTACTTTTGTGTCTTTATTTCACGAACGGGTACTACTTTCCGGATGACCCTCGTACATGTGAGCAGAACGCGCTGTTGCTTTTTTGTATTTTCCCTTGCCCTCATTTCCGCCGTTTGGCTTTACTCTATCTTTCTCCTAACTCATGAGAGTCCTCGTGGACTATGAGCACCCTTCACAACTAAAGTACTTCAAAGGAAGTTTAAAGAGAATGTAAGTCTTTAGGTGTACTTGTGGGAAATGGTAATTATGCAACATAATTATTGTTACTCCCAGCTCCTTAAGTAGCATAACTGCAAAAAGTGGAATCAAATTTTATCATCAAAGTCAAATAACTATAATTAGCTCTCCCGTCATTTTTATCTTAGAACTTCCTCTAAGTAACGGGTATGGAAAACGTCTAAAGGGAGTGGCCATTTTTAAACACGAGCAAAAATAATTTTATAATCCGTTCCCAACCGAAAGTTGGAAATAATGTTGAAGTTGAAAATACTCGCACTAATTTGGTGACAGAAACGCACCATTAAGGAGATAGTTTAATACATGGGGTACAGTAGCTTTCATAATTAGGATTTTTGGGTAATATTATTTTTTATTCTGAATTTTATTGGATAGTAGTAGTAGTTTTTAGGGGAGGCGACCGACTGCTGAGTTCATTTGCGCCATAGGGGATGGAAAGAAAAGGATGAAGGGTGGAGAGAAACCCGGCGTCGGCATTAGCCTACTCTTAACGAAAGGCGCCAAGGGGTCCGCAGTTTAACGTCCCATCCGACAGACGGTGTACTCACTCAAAGTGCCCTCCACAAAGCACCTCAAGGAGGGATCAAGATACCTCTGAAAAATATTCAACACCGCCGGGATTTGAACCCCCGCCCTCAGGGTGGATTTTATTGGAGTCAACGTAATCTCCGAGATGGGGGGTCATGATCCCACTTTGGTCCGTCCTTGCTTGGACATTGGTCTTTCAATACAGTCCCATTCTATGCATAATAATTTACAGATTTCCCCTATATATATATATATATATATATATATAAGTATATATACACATATATATAAATATAAATAAAGAGTGACTGTCTGCATGGGAATGCATTTCCTGTTCTATTTCACTTGATTCCGTGATATGTAATACAATGAACGTAATATCCGATCAATGCTCAATAAATTTTTGCCGATGAAAAATAAAGTCAGAAAATTATTGCGAATTTGATGCAAATATGCCGTCCTGCATGTTTCCATTTTCATAGCGTATGTGCATCAGCTCCTACCTGAATTTTATTTCCTCTTTATGCCGCATTCTTCTTTATCTATCTCCTTTCCTTCAACTTCGCGTGGCATCAGGTTAATATTTGCATTCGAAGCTCTTTGAAAGATTGGTATTTAGGAGTAGTGAGGAGAATCTTAGAAGAAGTATGCCTGAAAGGAGGGAAACCGAGTGTTTATTATTGTGATTATTAAAATGCATGTAAGTATAGTAGTTGTCAGGTGCCACACAAGTCCCTAGAATGTCAATTGATTTTGCGTGCCTCAGAAAAATAACATGAACATCTCAAATCCACCATCTTAACACAAAAGATGATTGAATTTAGGTACAAACAATTAATACAATTATACGAAACATCTTATATTTTTCTATCATTAAAAAATCACCAACTCCTCACCTTCAGATTCTCATGAGGCTAGAGAAAAAACTTCACTATTCCACATAAAAAGATTTAATATATTACATTATAAAAAGTTGCAATATATTAAATCTTTTTGTGTGGAATAGCAAAGTTTTCTTCCACCCTCATCATGAAGGAATGTTACCTAGTTAAGACTGCAACTGTTGTGTTTACAGATTCTCTATATAAAAATAAATCCTCTAAACCACTGTATACAAGATCAATGAAAAAATACGGTGAGTACCAATACGCCCCGTCCTAAATCATACACTGCTCCAAATCGTGCACTCTCAAATATCGCAACCCGGCCAAAATCTCTCACCGTCAAACATCCCTCTATTATCGCAGTCCAACTTCTCACTCCGTCCACATCATTTACAGACAAATATTGCACACGGTCACTGCAAAGTTTCTCACCCGTTCCTCTGTCCAGTCCTTTACCCAACCGTACATCAATTCTCAAATCTCCTAACGGTAGACGGAAAGGGCTAAAGCAATTGATCAGGGTCCCATTCAACAATGCTTCTATTTAAAAATTAACTCTATTTCTATTTTTTTTGTATTTTTATTTTTGCTTTAAAACTGTGGTCGCTTGAGTTAAGCTTTTTTTTGCTTTAGTTAAGCTTTTCTCTGCTCTAGTTAAACTTCTAACTGATCGGTTTCCCTTTTCATTCAGTCCTTGAAATAGGGCTTGTGCTTAAAATATTCTCCGCGCAACATCGTAATGGTTCCAGGAATACGGCATTAAACTTGTTGTGCCAGGCGGAATTTTATCGGAACCATCTCATGTTTCATCACAGCTGCTTCCCATTCAACCTTACGCTTACTAAACGCTTTTTTTACGTACTCGTTTTTTCAAGCTACGCTGTGATAGATGGCCGAAGTTCCCTTCGTCTTCTCGGTTGAACAACAAAACAAAAAATATCACATTTATTGAACTGTGAATTCCGCATTCCCCCAAAATTTTCGCCCTATTGTTCTGCAGACCGAGGCAAAAAAAATATGAGCATATTATTGAGCGGGAACAGATAGCGAAAAACATTTACGGATTCCTCGAAAATCCAACCTCGCTTCTCATTCTCTTCAGGATACGCTAGGAAAGTTTTATCAGAGTCACTCGGAAGACCCTCAGTTGTGAGGGGAAGACCCACACATTATCCATATCAGCAGCAATCGACCGTATTTTTGTTTCAACGTTGAGCGTCGCCTTGTCGAATTTGACACGGTAACCTTGACATTAGATGGTGAATTTCGATCGTATTTTCCCTTACTCTCTCTATTACATCTTGCATATAAATTTTGAATTAGCGACATTATTTTCTATATTCTTTTTTGTTGACTTTATTTCGTGAATTGCCTCTCGCACTGAAGTTGTCAATTCACACTCCCAAGTTTCCATTCTTACCTCAACGGTGCATGACCTAATTTCGCACCGTCTACGCTAAACCATTCTTTTCCTTTATGTATTTCCTCCTAATTTTCCCCATTTTCCAGTTTACCTGCGACGGACTTGCCTATGTCAACTCCTATGATTTATATTGATGGAAAACAGAACATTTTGATAGCCTCTAAGGAAAGTGATGCTTTCGTTGCAAATTTATTGATTGCCATGTGCCTCACTTCTGTATGATAAAAGAATGAAAGGTCTTGTGAATTCAGTTATTTTATTCTAAGCTCGCACCTTTTTACTGTATTTGCGATTTCATGATAGATACAATTGTTAGCTAAGTTCGTGCTCAGCCATTTTCTGAAATCACTAAATTTAATCCTGAAAACAATATTCCATGACTCCCATTTCAATCATTTGCCATACAAGGTCTCTCCCAAAAGCAGCAGGACTGAGTCGATTTAAAAACATTTATTGTGAGGTTTGATTCATTCACTCAAAATTCTTCGAAATAGCTCTCTTGCGCGTCCACACTCCGCTGCCAGCGAGTTCCCCATGCCTTGTACGCCTACTGGAAGGCGGCGCCCGGAATGCTGCTAAGTTCCCTCGCCACGGCATGTTGTAACGCTTCCACCGAGCCACAGTGACGTCCTTTCAGCATAGATTTGAGGTGAAGGAAGAGGAAGAAGTCTGGTGGGGCATTATCTAAAACCTATGGATCCAGACTAGCATGTTCGAGACGCTCTTGGCAGATCCGCGTGCAAGTTTCCTTTTGTACGCCCGAGAGCGCTCGCCACACTAACTTTGCACACACCTTTCTCATGCCCACGTTTTCGGTCACAATTCTATGCTCACCACGTTCAGGGATGCCAAGTGCATCAGTAACCATGCGAACACTTAATCTACTGTCCCTGTCCAAAAAACCCTTCATCCTTGCGAGTTTTTTGTCACTTTTTGAGGCCCTAAGGCGTCCTGAACGTTCGCCGTCTTCAACATCTTCTCTAACTACCCAAAAGAACTCGTGCTACTTTAAAGTATAGTCGATCTACCCATGGCGTTTCTGATGAAGGGTATGCATTGAGCAATTCATCAGCCTCTTTCCCGGTTTTTCCCAGTTTCGCGCGCAATTTGATGGCTTAGCGCTGTTTCAATAACCGGTTCATGACGGAGCGTAACGAGGTCACGCAAGAGGTTTCGCAAACGAATCATCCTTACTCCGCAAAGGCTGGGAGCCAACTATCACTGTCCTCCCACCTTTCCTAAGACTACCCTCCCTCGAACCCAGCCAGAGAAACCACCGCCCGTCCGTCTATCTATCCAGGAAAAAATAAGTCATACTACTTTTGGGACAGACCTTGTATCTCTAATTTATATGGATATTTTGAAATTAAATGGGAACAGTTAGTCTATCTCTTATATAACTGCTAATCATTTGCAGCCATTCGATTTTTTAGCCGAAGATACAGAGGATTAAAGTTACTAAGAAACCAAATAATGTTCTCGTATAGGTCAGCCAAAATTTCTCCCTGTCCATGGCTCGTAATAACATGGAGCATGTGGCATCAATGAGTCATATTCTTGATAATTACGTTAAGCAAAACAATAGAAAGAATTGAAGCGTTTATATTTGAACATTTTCCTCTATGATTCGTTATGCACGTGTCGGATTCGCGATTGAATTATCTTTCGTGATGTGTAAAAGGATCATTCGATTTATCAAAGTCAATCGATCGAAGATAGATTTTGCACGGTTCGTAATAATTATGTGTCAATAAATGAAATATCGAGGCCGGGGTGGACCAGTGGTAGCGTGTTCGACTCTCATTCCGAGGGTCGCCGGTTCGAGACCATTGCACGGAGAATATTTTTCAGCAGTCGACGACTTTTACACGCAGCACAAAATGACCCCACTACTGAGAGGAAGCAGCTCTCAGTAAAAGGCAATGATGGCGCAGATCAAGGAGATCGGCCCGGCATCAACTGCCACAGCTTCGGGCGAGAGTGAAGTTCATGGAATCGGCCGAAGTACTGCGATGCGGAAGGCAACGGGAAACCACCGCATTAAACTCCCGAGGAGATGCAGCCCTGCACTCAAACCTATTATAACATAGGAAAGAATGGAGGGCTGCAGTACACCAATTCTAGCATTGTAATACTAAAAAAAAAATGAAATATCAGTTATTTGTGTCAATAAATGCAAGAGTGGAGAAACATGACGCTGTAAATAAGAATCCGCAGTTTGAGATTACTTAAGGGCATTTGATAGTTGTTGTTGTTGACCGGAAGAAAACGCCCGGTCAGTCATAGCTCAAGCAGCTTTTATATCAGTCATCAGCACTAAAGATTTTACAACTCCGGTTTTCGTACCAGGGCCCTAGTCGTTGGAAGGCAGTGCCGTAGTAATCTCAATAATCCTGCCCCTTTCAATTTAAGTCATCCCCATGTTAATTTACTCCATCTGTTCAGATCATTTTGCGTATTTTTAAATAGACCGTCGAGTTAATACAATGAATCCGGTTTTGGGAATTCATGCTTATCTATAATTCCGTTCGCCGCTCTTTACATAAATTCGAAATTCTTCAAAAATCAAACTCGATGGTTACATTAATTTCTGCAGGTAGATTTAAACTAGGATGATCTCAATATTTTGACCTATTGAGGAGTGACTCTCACAATTCGTAACCACAAGAGGATAGTGTTTGTCCTGTACGACAGTAGTAACTTACTCAAAAGCTAGCAATTTCTTTCCGGCTCCTCGGTAGAGAAACTATGGCTGTGAGAATTAATGGTGGCTGTAAAATTTGATTTTATTTTATGTGGCTAGAATTATTTCTAATGAATACAAAAAGGAATATATGATTTATTATTATATGTATGTATTTATGCGTGTGTGTGTGTATATATATATATATATATATATATTTATTTATTTATATATATATATATGCACTCAGAAATATCTTCGAAATGGAACGCTCTTCGGCGACGCACAAATGCCTTTTTGAATTGTATATTTGATTGTCCAGGATTGGTTCCATCCACCACACCAAGCATGAATCAGGGAACCGTACAAATATCTCATTGTGATCACATTTTTTTAACGTTTCAATGTAACGAATTTCTTTAAAAAAACATTGATAACAAAAACACAGCTTTTAAAATGAAAAGAAAAATAAATGCACAAATTTCGTAAAACCAGTACTGATCAAACTCCTCTGTCAGTCAGTAAGAAAGAAAACGACGGACAAGGATGTATTTCATTTGGAAAAATTCAATAGTTTGTTCAAAAATTCTATAAAAATGTCATACGCAGACAAATCCTCCAGAGAGACACATCTGCATTGGGAATTTGAAAAGTTTCCTCCTCCCTTGCGAAATTTATTGGAATCCTTTAGAGCGTGGTTCAAGAGGAACATATACTCGCATAGGCTCATATATAGAAGAGGCTGGCGCTGCGGGAATTATTGTAAGCTTCCATTATATCGATATAGATTGGGTTCATCGAAAAATGTGAGTGGCAGCTTGTCGAGCAAAAGGATTAAAGAATAACTTTTTCCTTCGCGAAATTCTGAAAGAAGGGGCCAGCGTTGGTGCGGTGGGATGTTTAACAGCTTCCCACGAATTGCTGAATCCTTGCGGCGAAGGATATTTTACTGGATATTTCTATAAATATTAAGGTTCCGTGCGGAGAGGATTTCACGTCGTTCTCAATTGAAATGGTCGTTAAGCTATGGACCCGTTGGTGCTTCTCGGTAGGAATTATCTGTTGCAGACAGTGGGTTTCTCTCAAATCTCTATAAATTACCATCTACGGGAAGTAATATATATTACTCATTAAGTTGCCCATGTAATTGCTGCAATATTCGATGAGGGAAAACGTTATTTCCTTCTCTATTCTCGTATATTACCTAACTTTATAATAAAACACTTCTTCCCACCTACCACAAAATTTTCAACCATTTCCCTGGATTATACAATTTTACACGTTGCCATGCAAACTACCGCCAGGGAGTCCGGCAGGGGGTAATTCAACGCCGGGAATGTAACATCAAAAATTAATTTCTTCTTAATTGCTACACACAAAGAAATATACAACATGTTTCAAATAATGGAGATCATTTTTACTAAGGGTACGAACACTACGTTATCTGAGTGTGATATACTTCTCTAAACTCATCTGGGGAGTTGCGCAATAACAAAATAAATTAAGGGAACAAATAAAACAGTGGCAACATACTAGGCTTCTTAGAATTTAAAGAATAAATTATTCTTCCTGGCATGTTCATTTGAGGTTCTACTGGTTTATTATCGTCCGCGAGTAAAATGAGATCATTAATCAGTTGGTTCTACATTTGATCTGTCGATTCTTATTTTCTTGATCTCCTACTGTGTTACATTTAAGCAATTAATATATTTTTAACATTATCACAGTGGATATAGGTTTCCAATTTATGCAGGATATATAACTTTCTATTTCTGTAATTTAACTTTAGTTCCATGAGTGATTCCCAACCTAGTTTCTCTAAGAATTTAGATATGCTTCCAACATTAACGTAACAACGTTTTACAAATTTACTTTAAGCGTAATTTACACCATCAATTGGCATCCGCTCTTTATAAATGTTCCATAATTACTACTCCAATATCAAAGATATAAAAAAAAACTATTTACACGATATATTACTCACCATTTCTTACCTTGGTATGCGTTTCAAATGACTTCGCCTTATTTACACGTTTCCTTTTAGGTATAATTACCTTATTTTCACGCCAAATCTATTGCATTCAATTAGTGAATACCATCGTGTTGCCGTTTACGCGTAACGATGAATATGTACGACACATATATGCTCCAATAATATACCCGAAGGAGGTCTTTAAAAACTAAAAAACGTATCTCCTAGTTCGGACTAGCTTTTCTGTGCTATTGCATATTCTATTTGTTAATGACCAAATAATGGCGCTAGCACTAAGGGAAGAGGAACCCATCTCACCCGACTTCCTTTTTTTACGAATAAAATTGTATATGAGATCGCACTTGTACTTATTCTGCTCTGAAAGAGCATTGTAGTGCATTGAAACCTGCTCGGAATATTTTTTTTAACTTGGAGAAAAGTACTATTATCAGGTCATTTACATTTTCCAAATCTACTCAGTCAAGCTTGAAACTATATGCAATTCTAGCGTTTATTTGTACTTTTGGTTACTGTGATATAATAAGGAATCGAGGCTTAAAAACTTAATTAGAATTTGCAAATATTATTTTCAAATGAAACACGAAAATTCGGCAGGTTTGCGAAAGATTCAGTCCGGGTTCTTGCTTTCCTTCGGAACTGCCAGATTGTTCCACCCTCTTATTTATTCACAAGGGGAGAGGAGTTTTCTAGGTCCATCCGGCTTGACTTAATTTGAACGTGACCCGCTCCGACGTCCCTATTTGTACTTCCCACTTATCCCAATTCAACCTACATCCTTTTCTTGTTTCTAGTAATGCCAGTTACTAGCAGAGAGACAAGAAATTCTGAGCCTGTGAGTCTGTGGACGAACAGACTCTACGGGTTTTTTCCTTGATCCAATCAGGAGTAGGCAAAATTGATTCCGAAGTAAAAAATGCAATTTTTCCTCTTGAATGAATATATTCAACCCTCTTAGTTTTCGTTTCGTATGCTTTTACATGGGCACGACATGCATAGATTAGCTTGTCTCAAAGCCGTTAAAAATTGTCGATTTTTTACTCTAAACGAACGATTTTGAATGACACGTGTATTAATTCACCCTCTTCTAAAATGTCTGTGCATTCCAATTTATTTTGTTTGTAGACAATATCGATTGTTTACTCGTCGATAATTTTTGTGGCAACCGCAACTTAATCAACGGCAACCTTCCAGGCAGATGAAAAATTTACTTTGCAAACTCAGTGTGATTTGGGCGGTGTAGTAAATGTTAAGCATTCTGAAAGCAGTCTTTTTCGCAAATCTAAAGAGTGGTAAAGGCAAACTCAAGATGTCGTGACGAAATTTTTTCTGAAAATACTATTAGTAATTACCGTAACGTAACTTTCCCAGCTATCTGCACTGCGATGAGCGCTTGTTAACCACTGTCATTAGCACTTGCAAATTGCTCCTCAGACAATCGCTAAGCAGTGGCGTCGCATCTCATACGGAAATCCTGCTCCAAAATCAGGGAGTACGTAATATGCAATTAGCATACAGTCAAATTTTCCGAAAATCGACCGCAGACTAAGAGTTTCATGGTATACTTAGGTCATTTTCGGGTACATTGACACATAAAATTATAATCATTATCCGACTAACGCGGAAAACAGTAGTTTACTTCTGAAAATGTCACGTTTTATAAAACATTCCAAAGAAAATTTATGAAAAACTCAAATTCATAAAACAAAAATTTAAGAGAAAGAAAAAGATTTCAGGTGTGCCAATCATACTTTAATTGCGTTTTACTTTATTTCATTTTGATAGCCCCAGTAAAATAATAAATAATTGTGAGTGATTTGGAAACGTATCCATTGAAGCAGGTGGCAAAGCGTTAATTTGAGGCTTTAAGATGTAGGAGTGAATATTCATGGAAATAATAAAATACACGCGAATTAAAAGTAGACTAGGAAGTAGACGGCATGGTGGGGGAAGAAAGAGAGTTATTAGGAGGAATGGAAACAAAAAATGTAATTTTTGATGATTCAAATTCATTAGTGGCAGATGTAAATTTAGCAATGGCGCAGAAGAGTGTTACTCTTGAAACTTCCAACTCTCTGGATATTTATTAGCGACCTAATTACTGACTTTTACAGCAACCATAGTTTATTTGCTAATGAAACGGTGATTTACAGAGAAATGAGGACACCGATGGATATTTGGTACTCCCTAGCGATTAATTCCAGATATCGGAGTGGTGTAAGGAATGGGCTTTAGAATTAAATGTCGGGGAATGACAGCGCTGAATTTCTCGAATGAAAGTGAAGAGAAAAAAGATGTAAATTACAAAATAAATGGCATGAAGTTAAGCAGCTCAAAACAGGTCAAATACGTGATTGTTGCACTTAAATCAAACCTTTTTTGGGGTACACATTTCGAAAAAATACACAAATCAGCATTAAAGTATGATTTTACTGGACGGGTTGTAGAAAATTGCAATGAAAAAGTAAGAGAGAGGTATTACTCCGCTTTTGTTAGACCACAATTGGGATGTGCGGTAAATATTTTATGTCCATGGTAGAAGACGTTATTCGAGTAATGGAAAATGCTCGGATAAAATCCGCCAGGTTTCGTAAAAATTGCGACAAAAGTAAATGCGACAAGTGCTTTGGATGAATGAGGTTGCGAGTATCTTGATTCACGAAAGGAGCAAGCAAGACCGTAGAAAGGTTAGGGACAGCTGAGTATTCTCGTGACACCGAGGGTATTACGAGCCCTGGTATTGTGACTCCAAGTTACGAGTCACCTATACATACCAATATACCTTTTGGTATATATAGATATTGGTAGGCTCGACTTCAGGGATGAAATAAGAGAGATCGACTCCGTCACTGATAGATGCATGTATTCATTCTACCCTTGAACCACAGGCAATCATGACAAAAAGGAATAAAAACAAATAAAATTATTTACTTAAAAACGACGATTTTACGATTTAGTCAGACACGCCAATTAATTTTTCGTGTTTATACTCATAGGTTAATACGTGGATGTATGTATATTTTGTGTATTAACTAACATACAGGTATGGTCGGTTTCACGTATAAACTAATATTTCTGCATATATGGCTAGAGTTCTAAAACCCCCAACAACATTTCCTTGTCGCATTTGGTTTGGTATTATGTGAAGGTATATGAGAGGAGGCGAGAAAAGTAGTCAGGGCATTTTGATTTGTAATATAATACTGGAGACTGTGGTAGAAGGATGAATAACCAAGCGAAGTAGAAAGAGGACTCGAAGAGGTTCAAATAGATTCCAAGGCATACCTCTCTGAGCACTCTCAGCTTAGCTCGAGCTTTGTGATTTTTCGGATACCAAAACTTCCTGGGAAATTATAAGCTGCACAGGGAAAGGATTTCGCCTGATGTGTGAAATTCTTAGTTCACAGATCAGGCCACACGGTTTGTCTTAGGATGAACTCTACCACCTATCTAATCGAGATTCAGGTTGATAACTGCGCTCATGGTTACAATTACTTAATATTCTTCAAAATACATTCCACCTGCATCGATACACTTAGTTCGGCGTATCTGTCTCTCGTCAAAAGCCCGATGGAAGTCGATTTCGGGAATACTGTTGAGATCCTTTGTCGTTGCCGCTTCAACCACTTCGATGGAGTCGATCCGATATTCTTCGAGCTCCCTTTTTATTCGCGGAAACAAGAAAAAGTTAGGTAGAGAAAATCTTCTTCTTTCTGAACGCAGTCTAAAATTTCTTGCGAAATTTCTACCCAGGAAATATTTTGTCCCTCGCTCAAGACTTTCGGCACCAGCTTCGCGCACACTTTCGTCATTGCAGAATTCTCTGTTACAATGGTATAGACGGTTTCGACTGAAAGGCCGGTCTCCTCACTGATAAGGGTGATGGTTAAACGCCTGCCAGAATCCAAAACGTTTTTCACATTGGCCACCTGAGCATCAGTTCAAGCGGTCGTCGCGCGTCCGACGAGGTCCTTCCTTAAACATCTTTGCCACTCAAAAACTCTTGTGCGGCTTAAGGCATCATCCCCATAAGCCTGTATAATGAGTTCAAGGGTTTCCGACGCGGATTTCCCGAGTTTCACGCAAAACATCACAGCGTAGCGTTGCTCGACAGTACGCTCCATGCTGGCGCGATGACACCGCAAACAATCAAATGTCACAAAAATCCACCTCCTGTCTCAACTCATGCCCCGAGGCGACTGAAATAAAGTGCGTCTGTGTGGTGGGGGACCCCTCTACCGAGCTGAACGGTTGGACCCCCATCCACCGCTCCGTTGAGGTTACAGCGAACCAGTCGTGTTGCTTATTGTACGACCCTGTATGTATATGTGTATATATATATATATATATATATATATATATATATATATATATATATATATATATTCAAATACGAAAAACCCGCCCTATGGCAAACAAATATTCATCCACATGATATAGATATAAGGAAAATGAATAAAATAGGAAAATAGACACATAAAAACGAAGTCTAAAGATCCGTGGTTCATGTCCCAGTCAAGGAAATATTTTTGCACTTGTGATCTGCTCAATTCCGCCTTCCTCACGTCTCCTGTATTTGTCTTTTATGTGTGTTCCTATCCCTTTTCCTTGTACCAATATTGATGTGAATGTATATACATATTTATGCATATGTATACACAAATATGTATATATATATATGCCTGTACTGCATTTTATCATGAAATTGTATCGTAAGATAGCACCGAATAGTGAAGAAAGTTCAGTCCCTTCCCCGGGTACTCAAAGAAGCTCGAGTTTGCAACCCGCGTTAATTCTCTACACGCATCAAAATACTCGAACGCGTCTTCGAATACCTTCTCCACTGTTCCCACTCCCCAGAATCCTTTAAAGCTTTCCATTAAATTCCTTCGCTCCATTTCGCGTCCTCGCATTTAAGACACGTACATTCTGCTACATTCGTCGGGCGTAATCGTGCTCTCTTATCCTTTTCTCGCACATCCTTTCACTCAGCCCCACTTTCAATCTCACGGTAGGCGAACAGTAGGCACACCACCTCCCGCACGCTTTCCCCCGTTTTAATCCTGTAGCTTGGCCATTCCATGGCGCCGCTCCTTGATATCATTTCCTCCTCTTGCTCCGGCCTCTCTCTTCTCTTTCCCTATCCCACCCTTCCTCAATAGTGCCCTCCGTAGAGAAATACCTCTACCTCGCATATCCTCGACTCATCCATCACCCCTCCCCCATACCCTCCTTTTCATATTATCTACGCCCGCCTCCTGAATCTATTTGCTCCGTGACCTGAATTTCGCCGCGTTCGTCCCTCGGTAGTCTTTATCTCTCTTGAATTTCTTCCCATATTGGGCCGGAATCCATATCTTCTTCGTCCCCAAATGCTCTCTCCTTTCTTCTAAATTCGGCAATTATGCGTCCCCGAGTATTTTTTTATGTTTGTGGGTTGTTAGTATCGTCATTTTTTGTAGTATCACATTCCTACAGTCATCGCTTTATGTCTCTATTCTGGATTTGAAGGCTTGCATGCTCGGGTAATTTAGATCAGGTATCGGTGTGGTGTTAGGACATTGGGCTTGAATCAAAAATATCTGAAGATTTTCAACCCTGCAGTTTTGAAATCAAAATGAGATAAGATGTAAATTAAAAAATAAATGGAACCGAATTACGTATCTCGGAATAGTTCAAATACTAAGGCGTTACGCTGAAACTTAACCTTCAACACACATCATAAGAATATATGGGTCAGCGTTAGTTAGGTTTTATTGTTAGAAATGTAGGAAAACGTAATGAAAAGATTCAAAATATAGGTGTTGCTTCGCTTCTGTTGGGCCATATTTGGAACGTGCGGACAATTTTTGGCATCCATAGCAGAAAACATCAATTTAGAAATTGGAAAAGATAATGAAAAAATCCACTATATATGTTAAAATTTGTTATTGCTACGAGAAGAGCGTACGCGTGACAAGTACGACGGGAGCCAAAGGTTGGAAGCTCCTGGGTTGAGGAAGATACGCGGAAAAACAAACTTTTAGAAATGTACAGAATAGCTGAGCTTTCTTACTACGCCTTAGGGAAAACTGTGGATTCGAATTATATGAGTAGGCTCGACAACCGATAAGATAAAATGAGAGAAATAGGCACCGACAAATCCAATTTCTATTTTTTCCCTCACAGGATACTCATTCATAACGAAAACGAACCCTAACCATCAAATATATTAACTGACAGGGAAATATATAATGATTTTTAGTCAATTATAGCGTGATAAGTGTATTTGAATTGTTTGTGGAATCATACCAGTGTTTTTGTACGTTTTAACTTCTCATCCACAAAGTGATTGAACTTGTCAGCACAGCAACCCCACTAATTAATTAAGTATCCAATTAGCGCATTTTCAGGCGTGAGGGACCTCGGTCTCCCCATTTTTCTGCACCATGAACCAACCGCACCATACTAGTGACAAATCCGTGCGTTAGGTTTATTTATTGCAGAACCCCATTGTCCGTTGGGGTTGGTGCTGAAGAAAGGAAAATGAAGATAAGTTAAATTACTTATATCTATTAATTCGAACAAGGGCTTTTACGGTAGATAATTTTCATAACACCAATTTCAAGACCCACAGCATAAAAACGATCACATGTGAAAGTATGTAAGGATTTTTAAACGAATTATGTTCGAGGGAATGCTTTAAATCTTAGTCTTTTTTTTAATATTAGGGAGTTGAATCTTCTTACTAATCAGAAATCGTGGCTCGCTGCAAATTTAAAATTTTCTATCGATATTTTTTAATGCTATTTCGATTTCCCTTTCTTGCTTCCTGTTTCGAATCACTTCCTTCTCCTCCACGCTCCAAGGACAAAAAATCACACGCAAACATTAAATGCTCTCCAAGACGGTGACCTCTTAACCTCGCCTCCACGAAGTCACTCCATGCGTGTCGGTCTGCGTGACGCACAATACCATCGCGTGACGTCAGACAACATCCATTTCTCCTAGGGGGGAAAAAACCATCCCAACCCAACTCCCGCGGCTCGCGGCGATATCTCGAAGACTAGCAGACTCCCTTCAAATAAAACCCGAAATGGGGGAACCCAATAGCTTAATAAATCGATAAAAATAAGGCAAATTCGATACCATAAAACCGATTACTCCAGTTTTGAAAATACCAACAAGCACAAATAATTCTCTGCGAAACTTATACATCTACACACAACTCTGCAAGCCGACTGCAGGATGTGTGGCAGGGGGTAAGTCACCGGCCATACTTCATCTACATCTACATCTACATAATACCCCGCAAGCCGCCGCAAGGGCGTGTGGCGGGGGGTGTTAGGTCACCAACCGTAAAAAAGAAAAATACCACATGCAAAAAAAAACAACACTTCATTTAATCCTATACATTAAAAAAAACATGACACTCCGTGAACCATTTAAAAGGTACGTGGAAGTGGGAGACCTCTGAATGATTTATGTTAAATCCATTGTACACGTTACAGCTATTATACTGTCAGTAACCACTTCACTGACTACTAACTAACAACATAAATAAGGAATCCCATAATAAAAGGTGGACTAATTCAACGAAGTCACCAACTATCAGGTAACAATTCACTCATGCAGGTCGGGCTGTCCACGTATGAATTAGATCTACAAATTTTTTTGCACGAAACCCCACCGACCGGCCAAAGTTCGCGTGGTGGAGGTCGTTAAGGATACCAGTCATTTATTGAGTGGAGGATAAATGTAACTAGTAAGTGCCTATTGCCTACCCATTTCCCTCTTAGTGTTTCCTTGAGTAGTAGTTGCAAATAGTGCGCGGAAAAAACGAATACTAGAATATATATAAACCTGGCAGTCTTTCTCTATTGCTACAATAAAATTGTTCGTCCTGCTTTTGCAATTGGGGGCTGAATTATATCTTCTATTTTGTATGAAAAACCACACGATTTGTGTGCACGAACTACGCGAAACTTCGTGAAATTGTTCAAATAACTTTGTAAAAAAAATAAAGAGATCGCAGACTCGCACAGGGCACAATAGTATGATGAATAATGAATATGCTTAATTTTGGCTATATTAAGGGTCGACCCAACGTTTCCCCTCCCCCTAAACCCTGAGTGCGTGTGTTCAAACACAAAACTGGAGACAAACGATGTACTCACCCGAGTTGCTCATGCCCGAATGAGGAAGTGGGTTAGTTAGGTTAACTTTATTTTTATGTATGCGTCTCAATATATTTTTTCTTCGACGTAGGTTTACCTTCAGAGCCCCTTTATTTTTATTGCCTTAGATTCAAATTCTATATTCACATGATCGTCCATAGTCACGTTCTCCTATTAACTAATTTCACCATTCTATGCAGTTCAACTTGCATTGAATCACTATTTTTTTTTAAGCTTTATCTGGAAAAGGAGTTTAATTCTTATTGGTGGACACCAAAGCTTCATTGACAAAATGCCTTGAGTTGCTCTCTTTGATGTAATTTAGGCACCAAGAGAATACCTAATCTTTGAAGAGCTTTATTACTTAATGGCTACGTTTAAGAAAGGTGCCTCAAGGGTCAAGAGCAAGCTGATTCAGGATATTTCGGATGCGTATCCTTGAGAATATCCACTGGCATCCTTGACAGAGTTTTCCCTCAAATTTGTTTCTTTCTCTCTCTCGCAGAGAGCTTCGGTTGATGCCGGCCATTTTCCGGTCCTCAAAGCTTCTTGGATAGCATCCTTTGAGTCGAAGTACCGTATTTTAGGGAGACGTTTGAGACGGATATGCGAGGCAAGACGACCTTTTATGTCTTTTTTTTCTTTCCTGATTGACTCCAGGCTTAACCCATACCATCCCTCTTATCTCTTCTTCAGAGATATATATCCCCGCGGGAGCCCTATTCCGAGGAGGTATTTTTACTATGAGCACTCCCTCCGGTGTCTACAGTCCGAAGAGTAGCGGTAAATGTTTCATTTTTGATTAACTCTAGATTGGTCGCCCACGGGTCAAACTGACTACTCGCCTATTTTTGGTTGAATAACTCCTTAAAGATTAGACCTGTGAGATGTAATTTAGGTGTTGAGATATAACTTTATCTGTTGAGAGCTTTATTAACTAATGGTTACCTTTGAAAAGGGTGTCGCAAGGGTCATCAGCAAGCAGATTCGAGATTTTTCGGATATGTACCCTAGAGAATCTCCACTGAGCTATCCCCGGGGGCGAACCTCCAATTCCACCTGCGAGAATGGGATATTTTGATTGAGAATCGACTTCATTGAAGACCCTTCTTTTGGTTGGATTCTCCAACTTTGTTCCGCCAGACCCCGCCGACTAAGATTGCTTCAATTTTTTTACATAGCTTACATACGCGCGTGAATTCATTTACGTTGTACTCTTAGCAAAATGCTAATTTGTATCCTTTCTTCTGTCTTACCTCAAAGGGACCCCATTTTGACCGGTGTGCAGGATCGCTATGTACAGGATGAATGAAAAATGAGTACAAAGACTGTGTTCTTTCTGCCCTCTCCCTATTTTACTGGATGAAATAGGCATTACATGAGAAAATAACTGATATTTGAGTAAAAACTCAAAATAAGGGGTTGAAGTTTTGGACGATGTATTTATTATATATGTGTATATATATTTGTGCTGTATTATTGCGAGAATGAGAGACATGTTTTATTGCGAGAATAACTAGATGGCAGCAGGAAGAGCAAGCAGTGTGCCTATTTAACGATTACCTATAGATGTTCACGTAAATTACAACTGGATAAAGTTAAACACAGTAATCAACCCGAAGGTCGGTTTAGTAGGTGATGGTAGAGTTCACCCAGTACTAAGCCCTATACGGCGTGTGAAAATTCACACATCAGGGTAGGGGGGCCAGTTCCTTTCCCTGTGCCGGTTATGGTTTCCCAGGAAGATCTGGTACCCGAAATATCACATAGCTTGGGTGGAGCTGCAACCGTACATAACCAATTAATTAATAACATATAGTTTTGATCAAAAATGCTAATATAAATAATTTGTATGAAACTTGAGTCCAATTCCAAATAGTTGTAATCTCGGCTATTTATTTTGAAAGTTTTTGCAGACATGATTTGCTTGTAAATGCATCAATCTGAGTTTACATATTAGGGAGGGAATAAATTTTGAAACGAAGCTCTTTGAAAATTATTCGAATATTATATATATATACATATATATATATATATATATATATATATATATATATATATATATATAAGTATAAGTAAGTAATCTACCGGTTAAGGTAGGTTTTTGGACGGACACAACTACCAAACAAATATTTTATTACTCCTAACAAAACACAAAATCAATCATCCTACTCTATATCAGGTCCCTCTTCATCTCTGAATACTTCCTTCCTCCCTTCATCCCGTCCAACAACCCTATCCTGTTCCTTCCCTTTCCTCTTTTGCCCAACATTCTACCTTCTATCACAGTCTTCAACATCCCACTGCCGGTCAACACCCCCTTCATCCACTTTTCCTGCCTCCATAGGATTGCTCCCAACAAACCCCTCTCTTCGCCCACCATACCAAGTACTTCCTCATTTGTTTTCTTCTCTGTCCATTTCACCTTCTCCATTCTTCTCCACACCCACATTTCAAAAGCCTCCAATCTACGTCTATCCTCCTGCTTCAATGACCACGTTTCCGCTCCGTACATAGCTACGCTCCATATCAAAGTTTTTACGAGTCTTTTCTTAACATCCTTACTCAAAGTCCCTGTCATCAACTCCCTCCTCCTTGTGAAAGCCTCTTTGCCTAGCGCAATTCTTCTCCTTACGTCCCTACTACTTTGACCGTGTTGGTCCAAAACACTACCGAGATACGTAAACTGTTCTACCTGCTCTAGCTTTTGCCCTCCTATTTTAATGTTAAGCTTGGCCTTTTTCTTTCTAGAAAATCGCATAACCTTTGTTTTATTAATATTGATTCTCATCCCATACTTGTCGCACTGAATTTCCAATTCACTAAGCAATGCTTGCAGCCCCTTGGCTGACTGACAAACTAAAGCTTGGTCATCAGCAAACCTAACTGATTTTACGAATTCCCCGCCCACTTTCATTCCTACCTCGAGTTCTTCCCATGCCTCTTTGATCATTTCTTCTGCGTACAGGTTGAACAGCAACGGTGATAATGGGCAACCCTGCCTTACACCCCTTCCTAACACTGCCCATCCTGACTCCCCGTTTCCCACCCTCACCTGAGCAGTCTGAGACATGTACAGGTTGCGGATTAGCCTCCTTTCCCTCCAATCTATTCCTATTTTCTGCAATATACTCATTAGTTTTTCCCAATTTACTCTATCAAACGCTTTTTCGAAATCTACGAAACAGGCAAATACCTCCTGGTTGTGTTCTATATTCCTCTCGATTAATAATCTCATTACTGCAATGGCATCACGCGTACCTCTCCCCTTCCTAAACCCAAACTGATCACCCCCTAAGTAATCATTTGCCCTACTCTCTATCCTTTTGTTTATGATCCTGATAACAACCTTAGCTGCGTGGGATATCAAACTAATTGTCCTATAGTCCTCACATGACGTGGCCTTTACCTTTTTCGGAATAGGAACTAAAACTGATCTCACAAAGTCTTCCGGCCAGATTCCCTCCTCATAAATACTACGGATCAGCCCATATAGCCTCTTCCTCCCACATTTTCCCAAGCATTTCAAAAGTTCCACGGGAATGTTATCTACCCCTACGGCCTTATTTAGTTTCATCTCCCTTAATGCCCTTTCTATCTCATTGTCTAGTATGCCTGGACCTAAGCTATCTTCCTCTACGTCATGTTCCTTTTCAATGTCTAACTTTGTTGGTCTAAGCTCTTTACTATACAGTTCTTCTACATATTCCTTCCATCTCTCTTGGATCTTTCCTGCGTCAACTATTACCTTACCGGCCTTATCTCTAACTGCTATCGTTGATCTCCCTTTCTTACTTCCCGATAAAGATTTAACTATGCTGTAAAGCGCACCGATTTCCCCCTTCCTCTGCAGACTTTCCATATCCTCGCACTGCGTCTTCCACCATGCTTCCTTTGCTTTATTTGTTGCCCGCCTCAATTTATTGTTCAATTCTTTGTACTTCATTTTGCCTAATTCTGTATTTATATTCTTCCATTTTCGCCGCTCATCCATCTTTGTAATCATCTCATCCGTGATCCATGGTTTCCTAGTCCTTTTAGCGTTAACGGTTCCAATAGTGTCTTTTGCGGCTTTAGACAACCCTTTTTTGATCATTTCCCATTTTTCTTCGATAGTAATAAGCCCTTTACCATCCTCCATGATTTTCTCTACCGCCTGTTTGCATTCCTTCCTTTTCAACCCATTTAACGCTTCTACATTCCATTTTCTAACTCGCCGCCCCTGCCTTATCTTTTTGAAACGTACGCTACATTTCATAACAACTAAATTGTGGTCTGAGTCCGCATCCGCTCCCGGGAAGCTGTGGGAAGTTATCACACTATTCCTAAACCTGTGTCTAACCAGGATATAATCTAGCTTATATCTTCCCGAGTCACCTGGCATTTTCCATGTATACCTGCGTCTTTTGTGGTGTCTGAACCAAGTGTTGGTGATAACTAAGCCCTGTCTCCTGCAGAACTCAACTGCTTTCTCCCCGCGGGCATTCCTCGTGCCTAAACCGTAGTCCCCCACCTCCTCACCATCTCTTCCTTCGCCTACTGTCGCATTCCAATCCCCCATCACTATCAAATGTTTCCCTTCAGGAACACATGCAATCATGTCCTCTAACTGATCGTATATCCTATCGACCTCTTCTTCCTTATGGTTGCTCGGTGGCATGTATACCTGGATAATAACTAAGTTCGTCGGTTCTGCTTTTATCTCCACTAGTAGTATTCTATCCGTTACCTGCTCTATGTTGACTACGCTTCTTCCTACCTCTTCATTTAATACTATGGCAACCCCTCGTTGGCTCTCGTCCCCACCGCTGTATATTATTCTATACTTATCACTCCAGTAATCCCCGCTATCTTTCCATCTCACCTCGCATAGACCTAAAATATCTATATTTCCCCTTTCCATCTCTCGCTTAACATTCTCCAATTTCCCTGTCCTCATCATTGTCCTAACATTCCACGTTCCTATTCTAACTAATGTGGTCTTCTTCTCCTGCGTCTTCTGTCCTGCTGCTGCTGGTTTTCCCTTGCAAGGGTTTCGTGGGATGACGACCGCGGAAGCCTTGCCTCCCCCGCTGCCGGGCACGACACACGGCCGATTGGGCCGAGCCCCGTGGTTGCCAGGACTCAAAATATCTCTATTGTCCATCATTTTTTTCTAGGGAATGATAATTGAGGTGGTTTCCCGTTGCCTTCCTCAATAGTGTTTTTAACGTGACACCATCACTTACTGGCCGCCCCACTGGGGTCAGACGCCATTGCAGCCGCCTCACTGAGGAACAGACGCTGCGTGGACTACCTTTCGTCTGGCTCCTAACCTTCGACCTATCTGGCATGGGTGACCCTACCAGGAGCAATTTTTATTACTCCCGCCAGTACAGCTCTAGGGGTCATCGGAACGCACAAGCCCTTCCACCACGTCAAGGTTGTAGTCCGGGGAGGGATATATATATATGTGTATATGAAATTATATATATGTACATACATATCCATTATTATTCACATGGATATAGATATACAGATATATCTATAAGGGAAAGTGGTTAGAGCATCAGTTCGACAAGTCGAAAGATCCGTGGTTCAAGTCCCTGTCAAGGAAACGTTTTTATGCCTGTGATCTGCTCAAGTCTATCTTCCCCACCATTCCTGTGTTCGTCCTTCGTTTGTGTTCCTATCCCTTTTCCTTTTAGCTATTTCCAAATGCAGTTTCGTTATTAATGTCAGAGGCTCGATGTCACATGTGATTAAATAGAGCACTCCCTTTCTGAGAACGCCCTGCCGTTGCATTCAAGTCTGACTTTTCCCCCAGAAGACCTATTTATACTCGACGGAACTCCAGGGTTCCGCGTTACACCGTTTTGGAAACACTGCTCCCCAGGGACTGTTTCTGAGCCAATACTCATTGAAGGACGAGTGCTCCGCGGTAACGAAAATACCAATAGTATAACAACCTTCACGTTTACCATAACAAAGATGCGACATCATTACAAACAAGTAAGAAAAAATTAGAATGTAATTATAATTCTGTTTTTACCTACGACGCTGCTTTCAAAAATGCAATGAAAAATGAAATGTGCAAGGGAAAACATCGATAAATACGTTCTTCATTTTTCCTAGAGAAAGGTGGTAGCTCCACCGGAAATTCATAATACGTGCGTTACTTTTTTATGTGTTTCTGCGTTTTTGTGTTTGTTCGCTAGTGCTGTCTTGGTATATATATAAGCGTGTGTGTATTTGCACATGCACTCAAACACGAAAACCCACCAAACAGTGAAAATATATTTTACGATTACCGATATAAAAAAGAGGGGTACATCTACATCTACATCTACATAATACCCCGCAAGCCGCCGCAAGGGCGTGTGGCGGGGGGTGTTAGGTCACCAACCGTAAAAACGAAAAATACCACATGCAAAAAACAACACGGAAAATTACACCCCAGCAGCGCACACACTCATGCAAAACTCCCTCCATCCAATACTCATGCAAACACATACACCGCCAAACAACAAAAAACTGCACCCCAGGATACAGCACGAAAGCCATCCTAAAACACGCAAGCCAGGACACAACAAGCAAGAATGTGAAACATCACTACCACATGAAAATGCACCACAAAACACTCAACCCCCCAAAGAGACAGTAAAAGGAAGGGAATTCGACCCAACGTTGCAGGTAGCAGGAATTTCCCCCCGCCGGGAGGGAAGAGGGACTGAAAGGGAAACTTAAAAACAGATGAACAGAACACGAATGATGTCATGCGGAAAGAATGGGTTATTATAACAAAACACATAAGGTTAGTGGAAGAGCATGCATTTAAATACGACTAATTATTTTTTAGACACTGAGGGTGGCAAGTGGAATTTTTACTATCTATAATCCTACAGTTGCTATCCCGTATTGTCCGTGGGAAGAAGGAGTCCTTGAGTCGGCTAGTCCTGGCATCTATTTCCCGAATTTTATATGCATGATCCAAGCGACCAATGTATGTAGGAGTACGAATAATCTGCGAGACCTCGGTGCTGAAACATGCGGATCTGAATTTATTTAATAATTTCAGTCTTGCATTGAATCGTCTCTCTTCTAATGATTCCCACCCCAAATCCATGAGCATTTCGGTAACGCTTTGCGTTTTATCGTAGGAATTTTTTACAAAACGGGCTGCCCGGCGTTGAACCTTCTCAATTTCCCGAATGAGACCTTTTTCACTCGGGTCCCACACGCTGCATGCGTATTCTAAATGAGGCCTTACAAGAGCGTGGTAACAACGTTCCTTGACCTTTGAGTCACTTTTGCCGACAATGCGTCTAATGAATCCCAATTTTTTATTTGCTTGACCGCAGACTTTACGTATGTGAGTCCCCCAAGTTAAGTCTTTAGTGAATGTGACACCTAGGTATTTTACCGTATCAACTACTGCTAGGTCACCTCCAGCTAATTTGTAAGCAAATCCCGTTGATCTTTTAAAGAAATTTATCACTGAACATTTATTATAATTTAGAGTCAATCCCCAGTTAGAACACCATTTAGTAATGCAATCTAAATCCTGCGCTAGAATAAAACGATCCTCATCCCCAGATATCTCCCGATAGATCACCGTGTCATCCGCAAACATCCTAATGTTACTTTTCACTTCGCGGTTCAAATCGTTAACAAAAATCAAGAAAAGTAACGGCCCGATCACACTTCCCTGAGGTACCCCCGACGTGACTCGAACGCTGTCGGAACTAGCGCCATCAAGGACTACCCTCTGTTCCCGCTCTGAAAGAAAATCTTTAACCCAACTTATAGCGCCCTTGTTTATACCCGCGACCTTTAATTTATGAATGAGTTTACCATGTGGGACCTTATCAAATGCCTTTTGAAAATCTAAGAAGATGGCATCCACTTGCCTACCTCTCTCACCAGCTACAAGTAAATCATGTGTAAATAATCCTAATTGGGTCTCGCAGGAGCGGGTTTTCCTGAATCCGTGTTGATTGTCACTTAAAAAGTTAATATTGTCAAGGTGTCTCATTATTGAACTGACAATTATGTGCTCTAAGATTTTACAACAGATAGAAGTGAGAGATATAGGTCTGTAATTACTGGGATCCTCCCTGTCACCACTTTTAAAAATAGGCGTTATTTGCGCGGCTTTCCAAATCTTAGGTACTTTGCACTCTGTGAGGGATTTGTTAAATATAAATTCAAGGTACGGGGCAATGTTTGGAGCTAAATGTTTAATCACCCTAGCTGGTATATTTTCGGGACCCGGGGATTTGTTGGGTTTAATCTCATTAAGTAATTTTAGAATTCCTTGTTGGTCCACTGTTATTTTTTCCATGGGTGGAGTATGTATTGTTTCTTGGAGATATGCGGTGGCAACATCATTCGAGAAAACGCTTTGGAAGAATGAATTTAAGATGTTAGCTTTAACCTCGCTGTCTGTATGAATTACATTGCTACAATCCCTTAAGCAAGCCACGGTTTGTTTACTCCCATTTACTTCCCAGACACTTTTCCCAGACACTTTTACATTCATCTTATTTAACACCTTAGCATGTAAGGAAGCATCCTCTTTCCTTTTAAATTGAGGAACAACGGTTCCATTCTTTAAATCCTGAACGTTGTAACGGGCTCTATACAACGAAAATTTAGGTTTCAATGGTTCCAAAACAGACTCAACTACGGTTCCCTTCAAATCTGTGGGCATAACACCGGATTCCCCAAATTCCTTACAAACAGCAAGAGCGTTATTACCCTTAAACGTGTATTGCCTTACTTCTGAATACATTTGACGTATATACAAATCAATGCGACCAATCATTATCTTCCTATAGCTGCTAATTAAAGATTTCACCAAACCCCAAGCCTCAACACACAAGTGCGTGAAGTTATTGAAGCATATTTCCCAGGAGTAGACGGGTAGGGTAGAAGGGTAGAAGCACAATTATCAGAAAAACACAAGTTTAGTGGGGTAGATGGAAGGATTTGAATTCCAAGCAGAGAAGGGTTTCCCGGTAAGGGAAACTTTTTTCAAGTCCGTGTTTTGCGTGTTTCGCGCCTGTTTTGTACGAGTGAGTATTCTGCATGTGTTTTGCGAGTTTGTGTGTGTGGGTTTTGTGCGTGCAGGTGTGTTTACATAAAAAAGATTAAATAGACAGGCCTTTAATGATTATAACCAAGGTGAAGTTGAGTTAAAGTTTCCTTTTAAGCTGAATATCAGTTATTAATATCCTAACTATATTCTGACAAAAACTCATCCTAATTCATTCATTGGTCTTTCAGCCTGTGTATCGGCTGTCCTAAGCATTCCGGTTTCCTCTCTACCCAGTCTTGAAATTCGTACGTCTTCTGGCACATTTTTCAAAGTTACGAGACAATTCACCAGCCTGGTCAAAAACAATTTTTAATGCAATCTTAAGCATTCGAAAATACACCTTCGTTGAAAAGTGGACGTGAATACCTTTAAGATATAATTATTTCTATCAGGTGATACTTTATGCGTAAATTACGAGCACTTGCAATTTTAATTGTTGATGACTGGAGCTTTTAGAAACAGGTCCCTATTAAGGATCCTCTTTCTTACATTCCTTTTTATTTTGCCTTAATGTACTTTGCCTTGGACTTTCACAGAGGATAATTTTAATGGTTTGATCGATGAATGTATGATGTTATTTTACATTCAGCTTTGAATGGTATTATTCGGAAGCAATAACAAATTAGTGCTACTTACTGTTTACGTTATACGATACTCTATGATCTTCTTAGTAATAGTTATGATGTTAAAATCATTGCACTTTTGGGTAAAAGAAGGGTATGTAGACTCAATTATGTGCAATTCAATAATGGTTTTCAAGAGCAACGGACAAGGATGAATACAGAAGTCTATACTTTAGAAGGAGAAAATCTGCGTAATTAGGAATCGAAACCAAGGGCTATGGGTTGTTAAGATAGGCGTCTACCCCGTCGCTAACAAGACCGGCCTAGAATTGGTGGAAAGCCTAGTTGGTCGGACTGACCGACCTGGATAGGATGGTTAACGTTGATAACACCGATTATTTTTAAGATCTTTGTTATTTAGTCATCTAAGATTCACTCTCATTACTTTTGCGAAATATTATTTTTCGTGTTCTGCCCCAACGTCCCCAGCAGTTCCGATGCCCGGGATGCGGGGCAGTGTGGTGAGATACGTAGAGATAACCCCCCGTACGCCGCATCGCCTTGAGCCCCACGAGGCCCTGCCTCCTTCGTTTTTGAACCGTGCTATTGTTGGAGTCGGCAGCGGAATGAGGGAAAGGCCGCGCCCTCCATGAGATCGGCCTTGGTCTTCGGTGGTTCGATATAAGTAGTTTTTGAACGGATTCCCACTCTACTTTGTCAACGTCGCCTCTAGCTATAAACTTTGCTCCTCACAACACCCACCCACGCTTCTTTTTTTCATCCCGCCCCCCTTCCCGCCTAATCCTCTTCCGCCCGACTCTCCTCTCCTACCCATCCACAATTTCTTTCTTCTAAACCCTGCCTTAACCCCTTCCCCCATCCTTGCCGGAGTTCCCCCTTCTCCGGGGCTTCCTCCGGCTCTTCCGTTCCCTACCCCAATCCCAAGTTTAAAAAATTCCTTCCTCCCTTGTCGCTTTCCCCCTTTACTCGCCTCCTCCCCCTCGCACTCCCCCCCCTTCGTGTTCTCCAGTTTTCTATTCTCATGGGATTGCTGGGGATACGTTCGGGACACGTCGATGCGGGGATCTCCGTGCGAGATTGGAGGTGTGGATCTTATCATGTTTGTATGATGTGTTAGGAGAAGCTAATGGAGTGGTTTTGCACGGTTGGCGAAAGGGGAGTGATGATGCTAAGCACAGGGAAGGGCAGGATACTCAATGCATAGAGGACGGACGCTGGAAGATTCCTTATTCACTTGAACTACATCTACATAATACCCCGCAAGCCGCCGAAGGGAGTGTGGCGGGGGGGGTGTTAGGTCACCAAGGAAGGAACACAACCACCTGCAAAATCAACACAAACATACAAAACTATATCCACAGTGGCATACTACCTTGATCAAAAAGTTCCCGGAATAACCACCGTGTGGCGCTCCCATCGTTCCGATTTGAGTTCTGTTTTTTTTGTTAAATTGATACATCTGTTGTTGATATTCCCTTTAAATCTTAGTGTCATAACTTGACATTTGCAAAAGTTACGGTCGGTTTTCGGTATGTCCATCAGTGCTTCCTGCGATTTTTCCATTACTTCCTCTCGGCTGCTAAAACGCGTTCCCCGTAATGGTTTTTTAACTCGATTGAACAGAAAGAAGTCACAGGGAGCCAAATCAGGTGAATTCGGTGGCTGTTGGATGGTATTTGTTGCATTTTTCGTCAAAAAATTACGAATAATGATAGCACTGTGCGACGGTGCGTTATCATGGTGCAAAATCTGTGAGTGAGTTTTCTGCCCACATTTCTGGTCTCTTTCGGCGAATTGCTTCACGCAAACGTCTCATAACGCCCAAATAATACTCTTTGTTTACTGTCTGGCCTTCTGGCAAAAATTCATGATGCACTACACCGTTGTAATCCATAAAAACCGTCAGCATTGCCTTCTTTTTTGACTGAAAACGACGTGGTTTTTTTGGTCTCGGCTCATTTGGTGAACGCCATTCACTTGCCTGATGTCTGGATTGCGTGTCGTACTCATAAACCCACGTCTCGTCTTCAGTAATGATCCTTTTGATGAATGTGGGATCGGATTCAGCCTCGCAAATCATGTCTTTTGCGACGTCAACACGGTCTCTTTTTTGCATGAAATTGAGGTCTTTTGGCACCAACTTTGCTGCTACACGACGGAAACCCAAATCATTAACCACAATGTCTTGGGCGGATCCATAGGCAATGTTCAAGTCCTCCGCTATTTCTCTGATGGTTAATTTGCGGTTATTGACCAACATTTCTTTTACTTTATCAATTTTTTCACCGACTTTCGATGTCGATGGTCTGCCACTGCGTTCATCATCTTCGATTGACTCACGACCACTTCTGAACCGCTCGTGCCACTGGTAAACGACCGTTTTTTTTAGAGAATCGTTGCCGAAACACTTTTCCAACATTTCCAACGTCCGTGCGCCACTAAATCCGTTTTTTACGCAAAATTTAATACAAGTTCGTTGTTGCAAATTTAAATCCATTTCTGCAATTGTAAAAAATCGCCAACACACACAGAGATAGATGTACTCTTGGCTACGTAACTTTTGCAAATGTCAAGTTATGACACTAAGATTTAAAGGGAATATCAACAACAGATGTACCAATTTAACAAAAAAACAGAACTCAAATCGGAACGATGGGAGCGCCACACGGTGGTTATTCCGGGAACCTTTTGATCAAGGTAGTATACATTCATGCAAAAATCCTTTCATTCTACGCGCATGCAAATACATATACTATCATCTAACAAATAATGGCACCTAATGATGCAGTAAGAAATGTATCCATTAACGTACAATTAGAAAAGTAGGAAGGCGCAATTCCTCTACCATATGGACATGCAACAAAAAACGGTCTCTTCCCCAAGGACACAAGTGGGGAATGTGACCCAACGCTGCAGGTAGTAGGAGGGTCCCCCCAAGGAGAGAAACGAGGGATGGAAGGGAAACCTTAAAAAGATAAAAGGCAGAGCAAACAGTACTGTAAAGAGGACTACATTATTTGAAGGCATCCTACTAAGGTCATGTGGAAGGTTTTTGATAACAAAACGCTCGAGGTTAGTGAAAGTGCTTCCAATTAAGTAAACCTAATTATTCTCAAGACTGTAGTTACTGTAGAGAGAGCGAAGCGAATAATTTAGTAAATGAGCGATAACAATTTGTAATATTGTAAAATTTGGAGAATGATTGGTAGCATCAGCTTCTCAAATTGATAAAAAATAATTATACCAATATTTAAATACATACTGCATGTAGATAGGTAAAAATAATTGTCCTAATGCTCTTTAAACCATCGAAGCGTTCCAAATTAGGGCCCGTGGCACTGCAAGTGGAGCTACAGGCATCGACCGAAAATAATAGCATATCGCCCTTTAATATGGGCGATGAATTTTCGCTTAAGGAAAAGAACACTTATTTTTCACTATTTATTTGGATATTTATTAATTTTTACTCGTCACTGGGTCGAATATAGTTATTCCTGAGTCAGATAGGTGACACTGTTTTTGGAGGAGGGGCTTCAAAAACACCCATGATTTTGTTTGATTTCATGACTAGTTACAGTAACTATATTGTGTGAGGTAATCTCGTCATTGGGATACCTTAAAATCATGAACGGATTACATCTGTGAGTGGTTGAAAATTCGAGTTTCCCTATTTTTAATGCAATTTTATATTTTTCTAAGTGACATAAGATTGGTGTAAATAATTTCAGTTTCATCCATAATGATAAAACATTACTGCGAAAGCTAACAGAAGGGTTTAACATGAATATCCAAGTGTGGAATGACTTTTAAAAGGTCTTGAATGTAATTTGGTGCTGTAAAACTTTGGAATCAAATTTTGGCAAATGGATAAATTTTAGACGTCACACAGTAACCCCCTGCACTTTTATATGCTTGGTAGAGCCTATGATTAAACGAAAAATTTGTCTTTTTATCTCCGCTTAGATTTTACTAATTTTTCATTGAAATTATCAGTTGTTTTTTAAATTAAATATAGCTGACTACTGTTGCTAAAACATTCATTTGCCAACTAAACCAATCCTTTAAACCTACTCCTTTCCATGAGCCATGCCAAAATCGGTCTCATTTACCTAATTTATGACCAGAATGAAAAGTTAAAACTCGAGATGAAATATAGGTACTTTTAAAGGAACTCTGATAAATAACTATTTCCTCTAATCATTATTTGAAAGCATCTGCAATCAGAATATTCTTTATATTGACCCTCATTGCGAAGAGGTGAAGGCAACTTGAGATTAAATACATTGCATATCTGACGTAATTGTTGTCCAACTAATGCTTCCGATCCGCTTCAAAAAATATTTCAGTGTGGCACGGGTTTTGTTTTTTCATAAATACTTTCAGGGAATACATTTTTGTTATTACTTTTAAATTTAAGTGGAATAATTGCTTCACTTCCTCGAATGAAGATGAAATATGAGAAATAGCATGTCATTGATTCGTCGATCAAGACTCGGGATCAGGGACCATCCAAAATTGAGCGTTACCCGTCGATATCGAGGGAGAGACATTTTTCTTCGTCATCGTTGGCCTGATAGCTCTTCTTTTTGAGAACTGCGACGGTGAAGAAACGAAAAACCATTCTCAAAATATTTCCACCACTTCTTTTTCTCCCCCCATGAATACTTTTGAATAAATTGTTTCAAAGGCTTTCGCATTATTTGAGTTTACGGCGTAGAAAGGAATATTTTCATGAGAGGCCCCTCGAAGATGGTTAACCTGGCTCGCATTTCACGCTCGAAAAATCAATCGCTGAGGTTAAGTGGGAATGCCCATTTATTTCTCCCATCGTTCCATCCAGCCGAACCCCCCCTGGTTTACCGGTGACGTGAGAGAAAGAGGGGGAAGAAAGGAATTCCTATTCGTTTCTCTTGTTTAGACGTGGAAACCGCATGGAAAACTCATTAGGGTTCTAACTCCTTTTGAATAGATATTATCGACAGAGTTCAAATTCATTCGACTACCTTCAGGCTTCCGTGAAATGAAGGCAATTGACCTGGTTACGGTTGAGTGTATACGACCTCGTTCGCCGATCTTGAGCAAATGTCCCTCGGAGGGAGGAAGTCTTTCTTCAAATATTCGGTGCACTCCTGTCTCGGACTTCCCTCCAGAATCGATTAGCCGAAGATATCTTTTGGTTCGAGCCTAGAATTAACAACTCATGTAAGGTGCTGTCTCTCTTAATTCTCTTTTTTGCTTGAGTCTTGAATTTTATTTCAAGATCGTTATTCATATATGAATCATTTCATATCGAAACTCTTGGAAAAATCGTGAAATTTATTTCCCCGATTCAAATCAACTTTGTGGGAGTCATGACTAAAGCATAGAAAAACAATTAAAATTTTGCACTTTATATATTCTTAAATAGCGACTAGTTTCCGTATACTATACCGTTATCAAGACTTACATTTTCAAGACCATTTTCAAGACTTGAAAATGGACCTCTAGAGACCATTTTCAAGACTGGAAAATGGGGTAGTAAACCGAAACTATTCGGTATTGAAGAATCTATAAAGTGGAAAACAGCAAGTATCTCTCTCTTTTTCTGTCATTATGGAACGATTCCACCACGTCACACCTGAATCTCTATTTTACATTTATGATAGTAGTCGGACTTAAACTTTACGGGCTTGCAAAGGATTTTGCCAAACACCCACCCGTTATTCATTTACGAGGTGGCATTGGCCTTATTCACGTGTAGGTACACGTGTGGTTATTTAGTTGTTCCTACTATCTGTTAGTCTTTGTCGGAACCATTTGGAAGATTTTTCCATACAGGTGTTCTACACAAGCTCGACGACCAAATATCCACTCTCAGGAGCAAAAATAGCAACAGTATTATTATTATCGCTGGTGATACAAATCTACCGTCGATTGACTGGGACACGTACTACGTAGGAAAATCTGCCAAAAACAGAGATCCATGCCAAGAACTCCTTCATATATTCACAAAACACCTCTTAGAAGAAATCGTTAAATCACCAACACGTGGTCACAGCATACAAGATATGCAACAAATTCAGAGCGTAAAAATCATTCGCCTTGACTGGGATACGAACCCAGATCCCTCAATATCCGGTCGAGTGCTTTAGCCACTTAAGCTACCGAGGCGTCCTCTTAAACTCTGAAATTTTCCCAGAAAATCCCAGTCAAGGCGAATGATTTTTACGCTCTGAAATTGTTGCATTGAAATGCACATTAGCGGATGACTCCGTTAAAAGTTACTGTTGCGGCATCTCCCGCAGTTTCTTTGGAATACAAGATATCTTTGCGACTTCTATGCCCGAAATCATCACTAACATTGAAATTATGGACAGAATCGGTGACCATAAGGCTATTTTTGCTGATTAAAACCCAAGTTCATGAAAATAGACAAAGAAAAGCGTAGAATATACCTGTACAACAAGGTAAATTTTAACGGACTACGAGAATATTTAACAAGAGAATTACCAGAATACAAGACAAAAACACTGGCAACCGACACAGAGAAAACTTGGAAATATTTTGTAAATATTTTATGCGAAGAAATGAAGACTTACATCCGATCCAAACTCAAATGCGAGAGTAAGGAACCTGAATGGTACAACGGGGAAGTCAGATCGGCGTTAAGAAGGCAAAGAAGGCTGCAGTCAAATTTTAAAAAGAGTTTAAAAAGTGACGAAATAATTTATGTGATTCGTAAAACGGGTGTTGGGGAAATGTAATGAGAAAGCTAAAGAGAGGTGTTATTTTGCTCTAGTTAGACCTCATTTGGAATATGCCGCAAGTATTTGGGATCCTTGGGAGAAAATTTGGCAAAAAGAATTAGAAGAAGTGCAGAGAAAATCCGCCAGATTTGTTCAAAATTTTTATGACAAGAACACAAGTGTGACAGGTCTCTTATGGGATTTAGGCTGGTAGCCACTTGAAGTACGAAGAGAACAAGCGAGACTTAGACACTTAGAAAGGTTCACAACAAACGAGTTTAACGATGACACTAAAGGAATCATAATGGTCCCACACTACTTAGGTAGATCAGATCACAAAGATAAAATAAAGGAGATAGATTCCAGGACAGATAGGTACAAATACTTATTCCATCCCCGAGCAATTAGATATCATTATCGTAAGAAACCGATGTCCCTTCAGAAATATTGAAAACATTGAATTTATAAGTCGGAAAAAAATTAGACATTGCAAGGATATTAGGTGTATTTGTCGGTGCAGGTGTATAGGGTATTAGTTGCACTTGTAGGTGCATGTGTATGTTAGTTGGTGGGTTGAGTTTTTGCATGTGCGTGAGGTGTATGTGTTCTTGCATGAGTGTATACCATGCTTTGTTTGCAGATGGTATAAAATTGTGGCTATTGCTTGCGGTTTTTTTTCTTCATTACGGGTGGTGTCCTAACACCCCCCGCCACACACCCTTACGGCGCCTTGCGGGGTATTGAATAGATAGATGTAGATGCTATCTGCCGCTAGTTGGACTTAATTTAAAATATGTTGCTAGCATATGGGATACTTACGGATTTGGTTTGATTGACGAATTAGATCGTTTGCAGCGAAAATGAGCTAAGTTTGTAAAACTTTATGACAAACGCAGTGGCGTCCTTTGATTATTAGAACTAGGTTGGGAGATTCAAAGATCAAAGGATAAATTAAGGTTATCATCCCTTTAAAAAATTCGAAGTGGGTCTCTGCAACAGTAATGCTCAATTAATGCTATTCACGTATTCGCGCGTTATGAATAACGGTTTATTAGCACGAATTTGAGTCGAAGCATACAATGTCGAGGTCCAAAAAGATAACACATTTTTCATTTTCAAATTTTAGGCTCAAGGTTCAGTTGCAACACGGTCATAATATGTCACACTATAAACTCGATATTTCTGGTTGTTCCCTTGTTTTTTGCCTTTCGGTTTAGTGAGTAAGATTAGGGCCTCTCAGAAAAGTGCGACGAAACTCGGTGGAAGTTGATATTATGAAGAATGAATTAATGACAGATGATTTGTTTTTTATTCAAGTAATAGCCTATTATCATGATATTCATGAGGATAAAGCATTAACGTAATAAAAAAATATGTCCACTTTCACATTGGCTATAGTGTTAGGGGAAATGGACCGAGAAGAAAACAAATGAGGAAGTACTTGGTATGGTGGGCGAAGAGAGGGGTTTGTTGGGAGCAATCCTATGGAGGCAGGAAAAGTGGATGAAGGAGGTTTTGAACGGCAGTGGGATGTTGAAGACTGTGATCGAGGGGAGAATGTTAAGCAAACGAGGAAAGGGAAATAACAGGATAGGGATGTTGGACGGGATGAAGGGAGGAAGAAGGTACTCAAAGATGAAGAGGAACCTGTTGTAGAGTAGGATGTTGTTTTTTGCTAGGAGTCACAAAATATTTATTTAGGAGCTGTGCCCATCCAAAAACCTATCTTAACCGGTCTATTGCCTAATAATAATAGTGTTAGGTGATCATGATTTCCGCAAAGGGCGTCTCTTTATCTTTGTCAGGTGTGTTGGATATACCGCCGAAAAACAAAAATACTAACAAGGTTTTCAGAAGATTGTCCTATAATCTGTGCTAAAGGCAAAATTGATTTTTTTCATCATTCTAGAAAGGCCTGGCACATTTAAATGTAACTTAAACTAAAGACACGGTTTCTGATTTAACTACAAAAAATGACCACTTGTTTGGATAATCTCTTCTAATTAACATGCAAAGAAATATTATGAGGAATTTAGTAAACCCGTGAGATCCCGAAGTTTATGATCCAACCGCCACCGGAAGCCATGAAGGCATACGTATCGTGCTGCAAGTTGAGTTTCGTGGAATGCGTACCACGAAATAAGTTCTCATAATACGAGACAAATTCGAAAAGGAAGGCCCGTTTTCTTATATTTAAATATCGAAAGGTCAGAACAAAGTTATATGTATGCAGTGCCATCTATTGATTCTATCCGAAGCCACTGAAGTCATTGTTTTGATTCAGTTGCGATTGCCTATCGGTGAATGCAGATAGCAATGTCTGCGAAAAAGGTTGCTCCCACCAGTTGCAAAGCGCGTGTTTTGACTCCATTTTTGTGTCCAATTGATTGTCAGCTGCCCTACTTCATCGGAAGTTGTGCATACTTAATGGACCTACAGTAAAAGACCGAAAATGTTTACCAAACAACACAGACAGCAAAGAATGTTGAGTGGATGAGCCTTTTGGAGCCACCATCGATCTTTTTGATCACCCACCCTACAGTGTCGACCTTTCACGTAACGACTGTCCTGTTCTTGCTCTTGAAACTTCGACGACGGTTTTAAGACGTCGAGGAACTTCTGTTGTCAACTGCCTCAATTCCCAGGCGGAGAACTTCCATGCTGAAGGATTTAAGGAGCTGTTGCAACGTTACGAAAAGTAATTTAGAAGTGAACGGCGACTATGTAGAAAGTGAAGTAGGCTAGTATCAAACTAAAACCGCCGGCGAAAACGTTTTTTACCCAATGTATTTTTTTAAATGACCAAACGGCCCCTTCTTCTCGAATATGCCTAGAATATGGCTTACAATAACAGTAAATAACCCCATTTAAGGCATTGCTCTTTGTGATAGCAATAGCAGTATCTCTATAAAATACATTTCTCTTATCAGCATAGTAGATTAAACCGAACGACCGTGTATTGAGATTGAATCTGTAATAGGCCTCAAGCGTTAAGTTTCTGATGCATATTAATTAAGTTAATGAATTGTAATATAACTGTATTGTACGGGGCAACTTTAGCACCAGAAAAAGTAGCTCAAAGAAAAATAATATTATGTTAGTTATACATTGACTTTTGCCGTTCTTACTTATTCATTCCCGTTTTGATTGCACATTAATTAAACCTTATGGTTGATTTAGTATTCGGATCATGAATGGTGTATGTGCGGGCAAAATTACCATTGCTATTTAATGATTGTTTATTAAAAATGTAAAAAAAATCTGCAGCAAAAATTTATTATTTTTTAAATGTAAATATACAATGTAATGTAACACTTAGTTGCATAAGCATGCTATTTTAGTGCATTCCGTTTCCATTTAATTTGGCATTACGTGCTTTCCAAAGTTGGCACCTATACCATAGGTAGGCAGTAGGGGTTTATTATTGATTAGTAGGGATATATAACGGGCACTGTGAATTGATTAGGACCGTAACAGATTATGAAATAAAAGGATGGACACCTCGAGGAGTTTGAGGGCATTGTTAGAAGACACATACTTATATCATGGTAAGAGGGTTAGGTAATAATGCAAATTATTCCTCTTGAAGCAAAGTATTCCTCAAATCGAAACCTTTCTTTACTAGTTAGTTTTCAAACTTGTAATAAAGAAGAAAAGTCACGACTATACAACTGAACTAAAAAATAAACGCCCAACGTGGGGCTCGAACCCACGACCCCGAGATTAAGAGTCTCGTGCTCTACCGACTGAGCTAGCCGGGCTGGAGTAGGGTAGAAGTTATTTGAGAAAGAAGTTCAGAAAGACAATCCCTTCTCCCGGAGATGGGCTATTTATAGGCATGGAGAATTGGAAGAGCAGATCGAGGAATAATATGACCCTGAAATCCGGTGCGGGAGGCGGATGCTGCAGAGAAACAGCATAAATGAAGCGCGAAACGAGGAAGCATTTAAAGTAATAGGAAAAGCAAAGCCAATTTCAAAGCATTATGAGGTAAAGGACAGCCGGATATACTAGGATGCCTAATAGATTGTTTAGGAGCATTGGAAATGCTCCACAAGGAAGGCCGATGGACTAATTCGAGGAAAAAGTGAATTTGGATGTGATACAGTAGAGTTTTCCGGTCTGTCTGACAACTATAAAACAGGGTAGTGAAAAATAGAATGATGTTGTCAACCAACTTGCGCATTGAAACCTTGCAAAATGAGGGGAGTGGAAAGATAATGGAGAAGCGAGAAGAGGCGGCTGAAACAAAGAATAAAAACTATGGAGAGGAGATTAATTTTTCATTAACACGTCATGAAAACCCCTGGAATGATCTCCCAACGTTGAAAATAAATTTTCTTCCAACCTCTCCATAATCCAAAACAAAATTCGTAAATTAATCCATATTGGATAACCATTCCTTCAGGTTTTTGTATTGAAATTTTTCAGTGCATAACACACCCTCTTTTGTGGGTACGTTTTTGTTTGATGGTTTTTATTTTTGGAAATTCGCGATAATAGATTATGATTAATATGTTTGCCCTAAGGCGATAAGGTCAGTAATATTATATCGGGCGAAATAATCGCTTTATTGTTCTCGTGGAATTTCCGCTCGCTCGCCTACTCTCATTTCATTCTTTGTTTAGCTCGCCGTTGAATTTCTTCGGCCAGGGTCTATCGAGTTTCACGCATCACTTCCACTGGTTCCGTCATCGATTTATTTTCAATACACGTCTTTTAGCTCCGCCGCAAGACCACGCCACTTCACCTTCCAGAGCTCCTAAAATTTCGAAGTGTTTTTCATTTCCAGTGACTTTCATGAAAATTTAAGTGTGGGCTTCGTATTCAATGTGACCACTCATCCAGAAAAACCCTGATGACCTATGAACTAAAATTAGCTCGGCGGTAAAACTTCACACTCTCGGAGGTAATTTTTTGATCAAGAAATTTCGTGTGGCTATATTCGATAAATTAGTTGCACATGCTTTGACTCGATCGGGAAACAATTGAAAAATGATATCGATTGCTTAACCGAAGGTCGGTGATTAATCAAATCGCGTAATTCGTCATCTAAGCCTGAAGAAATATATGTATACATATATGTATATATATATATATATATATATATATATATATATATATATATATATATATATTTATATATATGTATCCATATATGCTCAATCATATACCTATATTTTACTTAAGTAAAATTATACATACATATGATGCATATACACATAGGCATAAACATACATATGGGACATTTTATTGGTTTTTACAATTTTTTAATATCTTTTATGAACATTTTCTTATTTTATTGAATGGTACTTTTCCCTACTTTTCCTTTATTTACTTTTATTTTCTGTATATTTTATGCCTAGTTTTATCCTCTTTAACAAACTCCCCGAGTCTTTCTTTAGGTTATCCACCTCGTTCGTATATCCTGTTCATCTTTATGGATTACCAGTGGCAGATGCCGTCACACCATCCATGTTGTTGTTTGAATTTTGAATTCGGGAGTAACCCGACCGTATATAACATTATTTTTTATTCAGATTTGGTCAGAAAATCTTCACTCGAAATATATGTATTTTTGCGTACAAGTATTCACACTTCCCTAGATTTTTCCCATTCAAACACCCTATGATTTGTTTGGCAATTTTTTCACGTACTCTGCCGATACGAGATCTCAGTTTAGCCTTAACTATATCTATAACTACTAACATGGAGGTAAGAAAGATATAATACATGAAGATGAGAAACATTTCATGATAAGAGTTAGAAAAATGCTATTAATTTTCCGCTGGATGAAATTTACTTTTTGAAAAGCTTAACAAGAGTTTTAGGAAAAATAAGTATTACTCCAGAAACATGTGGCTCTGAACCCTAAAAAATTAATGCATCGGCCGGGAATCGAACCCGGGCCGCCCGCGTGGCAGGCGAGCATTCTACCACTGAACCACCGATGCATTTAAACTGTGATAAAAATTTTATTTAAATATTAGAAATGCCTACACAATCAACCCTAAGCCTTGAGAAATCGTTGTCTTCAATAATAATAATAAACCACTCATTAGCCTGAAAGTTAAGGCCGATCGCTTGACCGGCGAGCTTTTACCTAATATATTCAACAGATCCAGGCGAGATGTAGTGGCAGTTCATCAAAATGAGGAAAACAAAATTTGCACTTTTCCTCAGGTTTTTTGTTAAGTACAACGCGTTTCAGTTCATCGAAGCATTGTCAGGTACAAGACAAGATTCATTCAACATGTGATACATCATATTTATACATGTTTGAGGTAGAGGGGGGTGGTTGAAATAATCCGCATACTCTAGAAAAAATCCTTTGCCGCAACAAAGACAAGTTAGAACCCCTCTTACGATCCGGCATTTACAAGGTGAAGGGTGACTCCTGTGATATGTGCTACATAGGCCAGACCGGAATAAGTTTCCAAACTCGAATAATAGAACATGAAAGATGCTGGGGGACTTTTGTTGAAACATCACTCCTAACTCAGCATCTACTGCAATTATACCACTCATGTAAATTTAATCCGTAAATTCTACACTACGAAAACAAGGGCTAAAGACGACATTTTAGAGCAACTTGAAATTTTTGTAAAACTACTCTCCTCTCCTCATAATCCCGTTTCCACAGCAAAACGTGAAACTCCCTCTCTCGTATTGACACAACCCTTCGCGTATTTCCCATCTAACCACCCCTACCCTCCACTCTCAGTATGTGTCGAATAACCCTTCCCTGATAATGTCCTTCTTAGAATCACTTATGCCTCATCCCTTAACCTACCTCTATCCCTTCGATGTCTCCTTCCCGCTAAACCCTTCTTTATTCCTCCCTCCTTCCTACCGCCAGGATACCAGCTACCTGCCGCCGTTCACTCAAATAATGAGTGTGTCAGTTGTGTCATTTTTTTCTACCTCTACATTTCTTTAATTTCCCTGTTTCTTTGGGTTTTCCATATTTCCCCTCTTTTTCCCCGCTTACTTTACTCCTCACTCTTTTCTCCCATCCCCCCTCCCTTCCTCAAACAGGTTTAAATATGATGTATTACATGTTGAATCTTGCCTTGTACCTGAAGATGGTTCGATGAACTAAAACGCGTTGTGCCTTTCAGATAAATCTGTGGAAAAGGGCACATGTTTTTATTCTCATAATGACCTTTTACCTACTTTAAATTGTAGAACTCGATTTGTAAACCGGATCTGGCCTTAGCTGAATACTACCTGGAATAATATGATTCATCAAGATCTGCAGAAATTCCGTGTGCTTATGATTTGAAGATGGCGGTTATGAGTCCGATCGAGATTTAAATCAGCCATGTGTGACTGAATTATATTCCACGTTAATGGGAGCGAATGTCAGTGTTGGCGGGTCACGTATTTACGTCACTGTTAACACGTTATATTCTTTCAGCTCTATCTCAATATCGATGTCAGCAATTCCATATATCGATGTCAGTAATTCCATAATTGAGCTGAGAAATTGACACTGCTTCCAGCTATCCTCTATCCTGATTTCTAGTTCCTTACGCTAATTAAATATCTAAAGTCCATAAACCAAAGGTGCCCAAGCAGAAACTGGTCAATTTGTATTAAAATTGTACTCTGTTGATTCAAATACCAGATATGTATAGGTAGATACGAGGGTCATCCGGAAAGTAGTACCCGTTCGTGAAATAAAGACAAAAGTAAATATTAACAAACATAAAAAATTTTATTTGAAAGAGGATACTTTAAACTACTTCTCAACATAATCTCCAAGCAAATTAAGGCATTTGTCATAACGTGTGACAAGTTTCTGTATTCCTGCTGCATAGTCCTTCGCCGCCAGCTCATTGAGATACGCGAGGGACCCATCTTGCCAAATTTTTGCATAATGCAGATGGTGTTTTACAATTTCATGAACAATTGTTCGAGAAACATTGGGAAAATGCTCACAGATGTCATCAATTGTGACGCGCCGATCGTTCCTCACGAATTCGTCAACTGAGCTCACCAGTTGGTCTGTAATGACAGACGGTCTTCCCGAACGCTCATCGTCGTGTGTGTTCCCCCTCCCCATTTTGAAGTTGCGACACCACCGCCGAACAGACGACTCGTCCATTACATTGTCTCCATACACCTCCTTTAATTGGCGATGAATATCACATGGGCGAACGTTTCTTGCATTGAGGAATTTAATCACTGCCCTCACTTCACAACTGGCGGCGTTCTCAATTTTTTTAAACATTGTAAACAATCACAGAAACAACACAGGCAATGCTAGCGTCACGCAACTTGGCTCAGAGAAGGCAGACAAGCCACTGAAGCTATCTGACCTCGTCCAGCGGCTACTCGCGTCGTCAGCACTTCATGCGGCACGAACGGGTACTACTTTCCGGATGACCCTCGTATAATACGTAACTATATACAGCTGAGTTAACCGTGAAAGGGTGATAAAATTAATTTGAATCAAACATAACTCTGAATTTTATCCTGAAGATAATTTAACAAAAATATTTTGCTTTTGTGCTTACTTATGGTAATTATTTTTTCATTTCTCAATTAAAAACTTAGTTAATACGAACCTGATGAATTGCTCCATTTTGCAATATAAGTTAGAAGGACTTTGAAATGAAATCCTTCTTGTATACTCTTTGTCCTCGTATTGGTACTAATCTAAAATAGAATGTTCTCTTTCGTCTGAGAAATTAGTCTTTTAAGTTGACATAAAGTTTGAAGTGAAATCTGTGTGTGTTCGACTCATTATTGGAAATCAGGTTACACTTCTCAAGGCGTGTAATGTACATGGAATATACTCGTATTTACAATAAAGAGAGGATGATGAGACATAAATGGTATCATTGTATCCATTTTCTTCGTAGTGTCAATTCGTACCCTTATAAAGAATAAATATCCAAATGATATTCGAGGCCGATATTTGGTGGAATTCCATTTGTAATGCACATAGAAGGATAACTTTGATTGTCTACAGGATAGAATTTTTCCCGTTTATGTAGCTGATAGTAAAACTTCTATCCTGTGGAATCGCAAAGTTATTTTGATTCTTCCTTGTGAGTTAACCAAATGATAGTCATCCCTTCTCCTGCGTTAAAAACTTAAATGGTGCGTAGGGAGATTTTAAGTCCTTATATGGTGATACTTATAATCTTCGTTGTTGAAGAGCAATGCCGTACTTTGTTATTGGTTTCAGTCCCTATCAACTATCTTGATTTTATATTGGAAAAGTCCTCAAGAATCTTAAGTCTTACATTTCTATGGGTAGGTCCAAAATTTAATTTCGATGCTGACCTGGACTACTCCCAAGCTTGATGGGCGATCATTAATTTCCTTGGTCTCATAGCACATTCTTGCTGGATTTCTAAATAGTGACTTGGTAAATTTTCTCGGGACAACAGTGACAGTTGTGGCTTATTTTAAGACATCAGGAAAGGAAAAATTCTTAAGTAGGTGAAAAATGTTTTTAGTTACTTACATTGTTCCTTATGAGCCATTTTCTAATGCCTGAATGTTGTGAGTGATCTTTTATTGAGACAAAAATTTGTCTTGGAAATTGCTTACTGTTGCACCTGTTTACCTCTTAAGACGGCGATGAACATTCCGTCCAAACAGCATAATCAACCCGTTGTTCACTATTCCATCATATAATTTATTAGAAAACTACATTCCCTCTCCGACACCTGACCAATGCTCTAATAACTGCTGGTTAAAAGGAAATTAAATACAACTTAGACCCCAGCGGTTTACTCCATTTTCACAACTTCTCCTCCCAATTGCTCCAGCGGCGTCGTTGGTTGGCAGCGGTTTTGATTCTCATCTCTCGTTTCCTTTGCCCCACTTTCACCTTTCCCATTTTTCCTACAAACGACTTCCTGGTGGTGCCGCGTGGTGCCAGGCCGGAATGTCAAGGCTCCGCCGCTAACCCATAGCAGATGTACTTAACGTTTAAGGCGATTTACACGCTCTCGATTCTGGAGTTCCTTTCCAAGTCAAATCTCCCCATTCCCATCGTGGTTCCGACCGATGGGATCATCTGCAGCAGCGAAGCCGCCGCTTGGCTCCCGCTCCTGGAAGCCCGAAGGAGAGGCCCAATTGTAAATGCACGGTTTCTTATCGCCATTCGCCAGATGGGGATTACATCAGCGCTCACGTTGGAGGCGCCTCGAGCTAGAATAAAAAAGTCAGATCAAAATTGAAGGGAATGGATCCGCGGGTCATCGGGCCAATTTTCTCGGGGAGGGGGGGATAAGCCTTTACAGTTAGTACTAAATGTGAATATTTGACTTGATTATTGCCACTCCCACCTCTTGTCGTTCACGATAATGACATTTTGAAGAGAAAATACTCCTCGGAAATGTTTCAAGATGTTTTTGCATGTAGTATTAGATTACACCGCGGAGTCATGTCAATTAAATCAAATGGAATTGTCAAATAAGACAGTGAATGTCTCACAGAAAGTCCACATAATATCGATAGCACTCAGATATCCTTAAAGGCAAAAGAAAGGTAACGATTTTTAGTATATACATTTCAAGATGTTTAGAAGGAGGAAATGTAATAATGACAACATTTTTCATTTATTTATCGTAAGTAGTCTCTTACTTTACGTAAGGTACCTATGCGTCCTAATGTTTCGTTTTCCAAGCCCTCCTCTGTGCTTGTTGTTTTCCGTGAAAGTTTTCTGTCACGAAAAACCACCTTTATGTGTTCCCAACTTGTAAATAATTATTCTAAACTGTATTTATGGAGTTTCATCAATTACACGTGTTTGAGTTATGGCACCATCAAACAAACTCAATATGTTGGTATATTACGAACTCTATAACTATATCATGCCCCTCCGAGTCGCCGTTAGGACGTGTGGCGGGGGGTGTTAAGGCACCAGCCATACGAGGAGAAAAATTAGTTGATTGATTCATTTGAAATATGTTAGCTTATATACAAAAACACTCGAGTACCTGCTAACGTTGCCCATCTTTCGATTAATGGTTGTCCCTTAGATCTGGCGGTCCACTGCGGTAGAAGAGTCCATCACGCACGCAATTGATTCCTCTGACCCTGTTGTTGGTCCTAAGTCTCTTTCCCCTCACCCTCCCGCCTCAAAGCACTTCCGTCCCTTACGACCACTACCGGGTCACCTACCCCCCGGGGTCGGGTATCATCCCGACTTCTTGTCCCCTGACCCCATCCTTCCAACCGTCTCTCGCACCGGCCCATTCCTCCTCTATCCACCGGTAGTCGTCCTTCACCCGGTGGCTGTCTGTCTGGTATGCACCGCCCGCTAGGGGCAACCGGAAATGCCCTGGGAATGCGGGACCTATTCCGGTTATCTTTTGTGATGTGGGAGGTTCAAATACGTATCCTCCTAAAGAATTGAAACTAGGTATTATTAAATGCGGCCACAAAGACTTTTTGATGATTTTGTCATCCGGCAATTTGCCATAAAATCCTTTGTTTCTCATTTCCACCCTCCCACTCTATTTATAGATCTGCGTGTTCCCTAAAAGCCATCGCTGGGGTGCGTGGTAGGGGATGATTCAACACCAGAAATGCGACATCATTTTTACCTTGTTGCTGGTCATCAATAACTATAAATATAGTTGAATTAGTGGAGATAATGGTGACTTTAGGTTTGTGCACTGCATTATCTAAGCGTGAAATACTTCTCTACGCACAGAAGATGAGCTGCTAGTAAAATGAAGAAAAATAAACTAAGGTTTCGTAAAATAATGACGATATATAAGGCTCCTTTAAAATAGTTTTCCCTCTAGCTAAGCCCTTTACAGTTACTCTGATCTCTTATCGTTCATTGGAAGATGACATCCTAAACCTTACGTTTCTACCCTCGATCTCTGTAATTCCATCGTAATGGCCTATCCTACCTTAGTATTTTGAGTTTCATATTTCTTTCCGTTTTTCATGTGGCATTTTGCATATACTCGAAAATGAATTATTTTTCTCATAATCTTAATATTTTTAAAAGTTTTTAACATTTTATATATTTATGTTGATTAAACTGTTTATAATTTCTTGCATTGATTTGATAATTACTTTTAAAATTATGAAATCTTGAAATGTTATCATTATTGATTTATCAATATTAAAGTGTTTGATGGAACGATTTTGTAGAGCTTTGTCAATACCAGAGGATGAATGTGGAGCATTTGACTTTAACATTTCTGAAGCTGCTTTTATTTCCATTTAAGTTTTCTATTTTTTTCTTTTGCATCCACTAATTACTATGTTTATTGAATTTTTTATTTTTTAAAATTTATGTAAAGGCAAATTATAAGCTACGAATTCATAACAGCTCTCATTATGAGGGTCAATATTAATGGATCTACATTTACATCTACTTATACCCCGCAAGCCGCCGCAAGGGCGTGTGGCGAGGGGTGTTAGGACACCACCCGTAAATAAGAAAGAAAAAAAACCGCATGCAAAAGCCACAAATTTATATCATCCACAAACAAAACATGGCATGCATTCATGCAAGAACGCTTATTTAGCGTTCAATCATAACAAAATAATAACTTCATTGGCGAATTGATTCTGTTCTCTTTAAAAATTCAAATACTTCCGGAGAATCGTTGTCAGTTAGTTTAAAGGTGTCATCCGCTGCTATACACCAGCTACAGGACTTTGCCACTGACATAATCGTTCATATAATTCCCAGTCATGACAAATAATTTTTTACTCCATAAAATTCTTGCACTAAGGGTAAATTCCGTTCGCCTCAACTGTGATTTATCAATGAATGATTACTGTACTGTTGTAATTCCTTCATTCTCTTCTCTTTAGTTTTATCTTTGAGATGGCTATTTGTCTGAGTGTTAAAATAACATCGATCCCTTTTCACCTTTCACTAACCTACGCACCTCCAACCAGGAATAAAGTCTCTGACGCAAGCTGTAATCCCTGACGATCGCTTCACAATAAATCGCCCACCCATCAAAGCGCAAATAAAGTGCCTATAACATACTTAATGGCTTAATGTTATTTTAATTTTAACGTCAATTGTGGCCATTTAATAAGTAGCAATCAAATTTGATTTAGAAGGAATAGATTGAATTTCATCACCACCTCTAGGAAAAATTATTGCATGAGTAACGCAATACTTGAAACTTGAATATAAGAACCCCTGTTCGGTATAATACTCTATCCATTTCATCAAAAACTACTTACTTCACTACCCGGTTTCAGCGTAACTGTGGCATCTTCGGGCGTAACGGTAACTTTCTGCCGATCGTATTGTAACACATGACATTCTGTTTGCATTCCTACCCATCTTTTGTATTTTTTCACCTCTCAATCACCTCTTACCCTTAAGTAAAAGTATGAAATGCAAAAGTGTTGCCTCTCACGCCTGTTGTGGAAGCACCTTCGCCCTCACGTCACAACGGTGGCTTCCAGGGTACAATGGATCTCTCTCCCTCTCTTTTCGGTCCCTCGGATTTCGTTGCTTCCCAAATTCCTCCTTTTTTCTCCTTCCTTCTCTCCCCACCCCCGTGCCGCCCCTGAAGTCTCCAGGGGCCGCCGTCGCATCTCCCTTCCCCTCCCGTCAGCGGGACGGGGCGTGGTGTTACCTCCAGGAATCACTCCTAGACCCTTCCCTTCTCGCCCCATTTCCTCTCCCTCTCTCTCTCCCAGAAATATCCCTTTTACGCGCCCCCTTCCATCCTCGGTCCCCCTTCCAAACCTCCTACCCCCGCTGTCCCAAATCTTCCCTCCCGAAGACCTCGCCTTGTCTGCTCTTCGTTCCACCAACCCTCAGAAATCCCTCGCCCCCGCCTCCTGCATCTCCATCACATCCCTCAGGCGAAGACGGCGGTTTCGTCACGCTTTAAATCTCCTTGTGCACACTTCCTTTTCACTTCACGGGCATGCATAATACCTCCATGGGTACCCGGGATCTTCCATGACAAAGGGTCTAAAATATTTCATAAATCTTTGGTGGGACTTACAATAACACATCCACGACCCAGGGTGAGTGAAACAGCTCACCGATACGAGACGTAGGTACCCTTTGCGGAGGGAGAAAATAAACATATTTACAAAAAATAATTATATGCAATTCTCCACCAGTAAAATTATTCATTCGCGACCTAGGTCCCGACCTGAATTCGCCAACCTTTAGGTTAAGAATGTGGTAACGACTGCGTGCTTATATTCAAGACGGGTTCAATGAACATTATTCAAATTTTTATTCGCATACTTGATTGTGCAAAAATTGAGTTTTGTCATTTTTTTCAGCTTAATGTGCAGTGTAATGGTGGTTATAAATTAATTGGGATGACTCTAGGATTGCGTCAACGGCAGCCTTAGTAATTTGAAACATTTGGCCTGGGGGAAGAGCTTTCATCAAATATGTAACTTAATAAACGTATTATGTTCAAAATAATGTGCAAAATGAACTAAGAGTATTAGATGATGCACCAATGGCATAAAAGCATCCGTAGTCAAACTTGCACCAACTCTTCAATTAATCACAGTCATTTGATTGGTATTCACCGCCTACTTAGCAGTCTGTTGTTATAATAAATGATAAGAAATTCTTTTCACGCTCATTCATTGCTCATCGACTCGAATGATATTTTCAGAGCGCTTAATTACCTTCACATGGTAATGTTTGATTACTTTTTATCTTCAACCTAGTGCAATCAAAAGAGTTACATTTGGGGCCAGACATTAATTTACGTTGGTAAAACCTGGTCGAAAATTATTCAATACGCCTTCGAATGATCCTCATTCCAATTACTCTCTGTGTGAATCATTGACTATAGAGCACTTAAATGAGGATTGCTCTAAACCACTACAAAGATGGCTTTTGTTAATTTCAACGCGGAAAATATCCTCTATGCCCTTTTTCCGTTGGGATGGCTCTGGATGACAGTCTCAGTCCAACTGAGTGTGCTTCTCCAAGGGGCTGTTCAAAGAATAAAGTCTCAACTTCCTTCCGAGAACCATCTGTGGTCTTGAAATGCTCTGCTCCCTCCAAGTTGAGAGTGACGTCAAGGAATTATTTGACAACATTAGATATCCTTTCGCCAACAAGAGAGAGAGCTTAACAAGTTCCTCGTTGTGTTGGGAACTTTCCTTGGATTCAAATGCGGAGGGTGTGCGAGAGAAAGCGGCAAGGAGAGAGTTTTGAGGGGATAGGATAACGTAAGGCAGAGTTCAACCGAGAAACCCCTTTTGAAAAACCTAAAATGGAGTTAAAGCAACGCGTCCTGTACATGATTTCTTGTCCTTGGGCGAATCCTCCTCGATACACCGTAATGCTTTGCCCAATGTTCTCCAAGCGCACTGGTCGACGATACAGGTTAGCGACAAAAATGTATTAATCAGTGCTCCATCGTTTTACGTGTTACTGAGTCTAAGATCAGTTGGCTTCGATATCGTATTGGAGGGGGGGGGGGTAATCCAATTGGCCGAATAGGCTAAATTGTCCTATACCCAAATTTTGTGTATGGCTAAAATTTCAGCTAGGGTATGACATGCCAAAGTAATTTCATTGAACTGGTTAGTAATTTTTAGATAGCTGATCTGTGAGATTTCTTTCAGCTTATATTCGGCAGGTTGGGAATTTTTTCGGATTTAAAGCCGTTATCCAGTGCTACTCAAGTCATATATTCTCTCCCTATCTCTCCCTTCCTCTCTCTCTAGGTCTTACTGGAGGAGGACAGTAGAAGTGCTGTGACGTCGTGGGCCATCAAGATCTTCGCAGAGGATCCGGTCCTGCTAAGCCGTCTGCCGTGGTGGGCGGGCACTGTCGGATATCCGTCGCGTTGGAAATGAATGATTTCCCGCGCCCGTCCTTGCTTACTTCCGTCGATTGCGCAATCGAGGGCGAGGGGATCCAAGGGGGAAGGCGAAAATAAGGTATGGCCGCTCGCTGCTCCGGGATGACTTCCCTTAAAAAAACGTGTTATTCGATTATTACTCCATTTCACGGATTTTTATGTGCATTATTTCATTGCGAAGCGTAAGGACATTGCACAAGGCAGTAGCTACACGCCTTCACTTAAATAATCACGATCCGAGTTTCGCTGCGATCATTATCATCATCATTGTCTGATGTTGCTACGGCGCAGTGAAGCGATATTCGTGCTTAATAAAGCGTACGCGTGGAACTGCCGTGTTTTGTGTATTTCATTTTCTTTCGCAGAGAAATAATTAGGTGAAAATAGTCCCGAAAAGGAGTTTTCTACATTATTTTCTTTTAAAATGCTCCCCCATAACCACCGCGCTTCCTATAAGGTGAAGATGAATGCTATCAGGTCACTTGTGCGGTGAACTGTACTTCTCCCATTAAAGCCCGATGCCGAGAAACAATTTTTTCAATAAATTTAATATGATATCAAGGTTTGTGGTCACTTTGTCACGATAATCCCGAACATTGAGCTGAAATAAGGTGAAATTTCACTATGATAACTATTATCTAGTTTTCGCCATTCGTAACATTTTCTAAACATCAACTTTTAAATTATTGTAGACCTGATTTAGAGCCTTATATTATATTCCGTGAATTTTGTACATACCAACGGAAATTTGGGTTTAAATATCAGTAACAGTTTTTTTATTTGCCATTTAACGCGTTTGTCAGAGCACTTGTGTACGCGTTGCGACTAATTATTCGTGTTAGAATAGCCGCGCGCATTAAATTACAGAAGTCGGACAAGTATATGAAAGTATAAAAAACGAAACACTTTGAAACTAATAAGAAAATATGGTGGACTACTTTGGATGGACGACGATAAACATGACAGCTAAAAACGTTGACGCAATTCCAAACAGTAGTGCCTCTATGATTTAATAAGCAAATCTGCTGAAATATTGAGAAATGTATACATAAATACTATTTTATAGTAAGGCATAGGTCATCTAGGCGTCAAAGAGGGCATTTATCCGATCAAAGAATTCAAGGGCAGATTGCCGAAATTTCACTGCTACCAGTTGCATCACTCGTTGGCCAGACCCTTCTCTACTGGGCGGAAAAATAATAATAATGTGTGACTCCACAACTCTGGCGTTCTCGTATCCCCAAGTTTTCAGTTAACGATGAGTTTTTTACTCGACATTCGATCTCAATGAAGCGAGTTTGACCCATTTAAAACTGAAATCGAGCAAGTGAATTGAGTAAATATAAAAAGATATGGAACGCGTAGAGTTAATTTTTGGATGTCAGTCACGTCATATGGGTCTTCTGAAGAGATTCGCTCTCTTCTTCCAAAACTCCGTCGCTTGATGGGTCGTAAAAGCTGGTTCGTGACGTCAGGCTCCATGAAGATCGTCGCGGCATTTCTTGCATTCCAGCCTAGTCAGTCGTCCGTGGTGAACGTAATGGATATTCGTCCCTGAAGGAAGTAAATAATTTCTCTCGCCTTTCCAACTCTCCTTCCATCTTTCGACTAAGCAAGCCAGAGGGGATTAGATGGCATGACGATTCGCTACTCCAGAATGATGTTCGTAGTAATTGAATTATCCATTTAAAATGAGAGTAACATATTTATGGGGGCACGGAAGTGAGTGTACGTAAATGCTTCGTCAAGGCTAAGTTTCTTCCCGCTTCCGATTATTCTCCTTGATGTCTTTAGGGATTCGGGAACGTGACTAAACTTTTGAAATGTTCAAAGTGCTATTTTCTGTCCTCATTCATCTCTGAATACCATTCCTATATCAACAATTTCCAAGGAAATCCCTCTTAGGTATTGAATGTCATTTAATAGAGGAATTAACCAATTTTCCACCGTACATATCTAATTAACTACCATTTTTTCGTATTTTGACTTGAATGTAAATCACAGCATCCGTTAATTCTTCCACATTCTACATCGATGGCAGCCGACTATTCTTACCTATTCCATTCTATTTCCTTTACCCGCTGATGGCTCCTTATTCCTGAATGTGTCAACACATGTCCTAATAGTGTGATTGTCCTTTTAGGCGATGGTGGGTTGTGGGGGGGGGGGGGAGCGCACATCATGGAGTCATGACTAACTTACAAAAATTTGTTGAAAAAAATTCGACCAAATTTTCGAAGAAGTTAAACAAAACGCATACGCGCAGATTATAATTACGAAATGTACCAATAGTAGTGCGTGAGGGCTGCAACTCTTATAATATTTGCTGAAATGTATCCATTAGCAAAGTTCTATGGTCAACTGCAAATTGAGTTGTACAGGTATCATACGCCCTCTCTCCTAGAGGCATCTTCAATGATAAAGCCCTAAGACTGCATGCTCGATTGTAGCCGATAGGTAAATACAAATTGGACGAATTAAATGTCTCCATAGAGGTAATAATTTTAGCAGCCCCGCTTTACTCTGACCACAATGCAATGTGCGATACGAAACCACAACGAGAGGTTGAGGGAAATTGACAGCTGGACAGATCAATATGGAGAATCCTTCTGCCCTCACAAAGTTCGCGTACCGCAACTGGAAAATAAAATTATTATTAATATTATCATTGTTTATTTTTAATAAAAACAGTACCCAACATCCCACAATATATTCTTCAGTTCCGAACACCTTCTGTCTCACTAAATGTTGTCGGTCATGATTATCCTTTTCCTTCCTCTTCTTCGCTTGCCCAACGTCCTAACCTCTATCACAGCCTTCAGCATTCCATCGCCAAACAAAATACGCTGCATTCGTCTTTTCTCTCATCTTTGGATATCTTCCAACAATCCTCTCATCCTCCATAACTATACTTAGCACTCCCTCGTTCATTGCAACGAAATGATGTCCAACGCTCATAATCCCCTATTCTAATGTGGTGCTCAAACACCCTCTGCCACCAACCCTCGTAGTTGCTAGTATGGTAGGTTATAGATGCACCTAGCATGTTCTACGTTTAAAAAAAGAAAAATATGCGTCGAAGCGATGAAGTGTTGTTCCATTCCGCTCGACTCGATCCGGAGATAGGTTAATGCCCGGAGGAATCAACTGTCTACCCCCGTATCCCCTCCCACAGCCCCTCCTCACACGCGAACGTACACCCCCTTTCCCCTCTTCTGTCCCCGGAATCCTCGCGTGCACTTATCCAAACCACTCCCGTCTCTCTCTCTCTCTTTCTCCCCCTCTCCCCGCCTCGAGGGGCGCGCTTCCACGCAAGAGCGATTAAGACGTGAGTCAACCCGACCACTCCTTCAATCCTCCACCCCACTCCTTACCACCTCCCCCTTCACAGGAAAAACCCCTCCCCATTCTAGGCACTCCTCGGGCGTATCTTCTTTCCTTTTGTCCTCTCCTGAAGTTCCGCCTTCGTCCATTATCCCCTTGACCAGGATATTCTTTCTCTCTCTCTCGCCCACACCCTTCTCTGGACGTCATCAATACAACCCTCTGCCCTACCGGATCTGACGCCAGCGCTGCAATCACCGTCCTCCGCCCACCTTCTCTCTCTCTCACTATCTCGCTCTCACCCCTTGCTTTCCACTCCTTCAATCCCAGATATTCTCTCCCTCCTCCTAATGCGAGTATCCCTCCCCTTCTTCAACCATGGGAGGGTCGAAGGGGAGTGGTGCTCGCATCTTCCCCTTAGGAAATGCCGCCCCTAATATGTTTTTTCGCCCCCTCACACATCAACCTGCCAACAGCTAATTAACTCTCCGAACTCTCCTCATCCTTGGTCGCGCACCCTGGAAACTCTTTCCCGGGGTGTCCAACCCTTTCGTTTTTCGTATTTTTTTCCATAGACTATCCCTCGCTCCTCCAAGGATAATGTAATAATCAGTTGATTGTTGTTATTAAAGTATACCGGTCAATTTGGGTTTCTATGGGCTTAGGTATTAGGCATTGATGAACTTACAATCCTCGCCTAACGCGGCGTTAAACACTTCCACACGACCTCTCCTTGGTGAAAAACATCCGGGGAATATGCAGACAAGCCAAAATAAAATTATGATTTATGATAAGAGTACTGGGGAAATGCGACGAAAAGGTTAGAGAGTAATGTTAGCCTTCACTGATTAGGTTTCATTTAGAGTATACTACACATGAAGTAGGGTTGATTTCCGAATTAGATCACATGCAGCGTAGAGGAGTTAGATTAGTAAAACTTTATTATGATAAACTTATTAGCGTAACAAAATTATGAGAGAAGCTTAGTTGAGAATAACTCAGAGCGAAGAGCGAAGGCTAAATTACAGATCTCTGGCATAAATTGAAAGGATGTCACCTTAGCGATGGTGTTGAAAATGTATATAATGGCCCCATCGTACTACAGTAGGAGAGATCATGTAAATAAAATTAGAGAGATTAAGTGTAGAATACAGTAAATGATCATGTAAGATAAGGGATTAGAAAAGCGCTGTCCGACCGCGCTAGAGGGGAAAAGTATTTTGTGTCAAAAGTACCAGTCATTGTGTTTATTTGTAACAAAAGTCGGTGGAAATGTCTCTGCGTCATATCACTGTGAGGAACCGCACGCTTTGATATGATTTCGTACGTTTATGGTTGGCTCTGGTAATGAGTTTCTTTTCAATTAATCACCCGATAAGATTTCTCTTGCTGCACCTTTTGCACTGGTACTAGAGAAAAATAATACCATTTCCACTAGCAAAATGGCCAGCTAAATAATGTCGCCAAAATGTGCACTCAACATTTAGAAAGTTAACAACATATTTTCCCCTCTTCTATTTTTACGGCATAAGATAATGTTTGTCATCCACTCTTACACCTCTGGCCAACTCTTTTGTTTCCATAATGTCAACCAGCGCCGTAAATACTAATTATTCCAGTGAGTGCAATGTGGTGAATCAGTCGTGTTCACCTAAAAATTTAACCTAGTCATCATTGTATGTCGTTGACGCGCAGGATATTTAAATGTGGAGAAGTACGATATCGCATTGCATTAAAATTAGTATAATGCAAGCCAACCATTGCTTACCGAATGTTTCCCTACTTTAACTTTTGCATATACATAATACCCCACAAGCCAACACAAGGGCGTGTGGCAGGGTGTGTTAGGGCACCAACTATACATCCATTTGATAATACCAGGGTCCGTACAATAAGTATCAGGACTGGTTCCGAAAATCAAAATTTATTGCAGTTATCATTACAATTACTTAATAATCCTCAAAATACATTCATCCTGCATCGATACACTTAGTTCGACGCGTCTGCCACTCGTCAAAAGCCCGCTGGAAGTCGGTTTCCGAAATACTGTTGAGATCCTTTGTGGTCGCCGCTTGAACCGCCTCGATTGAGTCGAACCGATATCCATTGAGCTCCTTTGAGCTATCCTTTGAGCTATCCTTTGAGGTAATGACATTGTCGAGAAAATCTTCGTCTTCCTGGACGCAGTCCAAAATTTCTTGCAAAATGTCCACCCGCGACAGTTGTTGATCCTCGCTCAAGACTTTCGGCACCAGCTTCGCGCACACTTCCCTCATCGCAAGATCCTCTGTTACAATGGTGTGGACAGTTCCGACTGAGAAGCCGGTCTCCTCACTGATAAGAGCGATGGTTAAACGCCTGTCAGAGTCCAAAACTTCGCCTTTCAGAGTCCCAGCCTTCCTTAAACAATTTGTGCCATTCAAAAACTCTTGTGCGGCTTAAGACATCATCCCCATAAGCTTGTGTAATGAGTTCAAGGGTCTCCGACGCGGATTTCCCGAGTTTAACGCAAAACTTCACATCGTAGCGTTGCTCGACGGTGCCGTCCATGCTGGCATGACGACACCACAAACAATCACCCATCACAAAAATTTACCTCCTGTCTCAACGCATGCCCGGAGGCGACTGAACTAAAGTGTGCCTGAGTGGTGGGTGACCCCTCTACCGAGCCGACCGGTCGGACCCCCATGCACTGCTCCGCTGAGACTACAGCGAACCAGTCACGATACTTGTTGTACGGACTCAGTACGATCCCATATAATAAAATACACGTATTGTATACTAGCTAATATAAAAAATACTCATGCACATATACTCATAAATGCCTTCATGCTTAAATTTATGTTAGATGAATCCTTAAATTTTGGTCTATAAGCTAATATATGCGGGCGTTTGGCCTCGATTTTTGTTATGATTGCATATCGTGCTACGTGAGCATGAGTATCTGAAAGTCTGTTACGGCGCCTGTCTCACATATTTTATATTGGTGGTCGAATCTACGAGTATAAATGGGTGTCGTCGTGATTTCCTTGGTTTCACAAGAAGAATCTGCTGTCCTTGGTGAACCAAGTAGCTCCCAGCCTGATTTCTCTAACATGGCCGTCACGCTTACTCTCTTTTTGTTTAAATTTTTAAAATTTCTAGAGGATTTTCTCTTGGCCTTTTCCCTTTTTTTACTCGCTGTTCTTATATATTAGAAATTTATGAGAAAAAAAGAATTAATCTGTTAGAAATTTAATAGATAGTATTTTATGAATGAGAAATTTCTTAGAAACTATTTTCATATTAGAAATATTGTATAAGTATTTTTTATTCGTGTATTGTATTAGAAAATGTGTTTTATGTGTGAGAAACTCAAGTTTCGCCATTTGCACTGGACCACTAAGCTCATGCGTCTTATATGAATTAGGGCATTTTGAGTCGTTTCCTTATCCAGGGTGACTTTTTCCTGTTCTACTCTGCCACCCCTGTCTCCCAACTCATCTTATTCCCTGCTTCCGACGTCCGAAAGGACAAAGGATCATGATAAAAGACAGGAAATGCTCGCCAGGAACCTTGCCTGCGGAGAATTTCAATTGAAATGAGAGGTCGGTCCGTGGCCGGTCGGTGAGGGATATCCGATAACAGGTCTGGTAGTGAATTCAAATAAAAAAGCCTCCATTACTGCCGAGGCAAGGGAGAAGACTTATAAGTGACTGGAAGTGCCTCCTCGGGTTTTAAAATTTACTTTTTCGCTGATGCGCGGCGTCCTTAATGTTTTTTGCCTTGCAAAGAAATATGGTGGACGTTTATGCTCATTTCCGATCATTTAAAAAAATTCAGTTTTACTTAAAAGTCCAAAATAATAGTTATCGCTAATCTTTCGAACATTTTATCAATATTTCTCTTGTTTTTGATGTATTCTGGCAGTCATTCTTTAAATTCAAGATTTTCTAAACATTATTCGGGAAAATTCGAGCAAGAATATTGGAGGTCACATTATTTTAATAATGCGATTAAATTTTGCCGATCTAACGATAATATAAACGTTTATATGTACTAACGAGATACATTATTATTCACTAACGCGTGGAAACTCGCTGTGAAAAAATAGTTTGACCTGCCTGGATTGAGTTCAAGCAAATGATTTTTGGTGCAAAATTTCCACAAGTTTATCCGAACTACAGGTTTCATCATTAAATCTATCATCGACCGATTTATTTATATATTTAATTTTAGGAAATTTTAATATTTATAATTTAAACATAAAAAATTTTCATCACTTCTTGGACAGTTTTTATCCGCTGTATGCTTTGGATCCTGTGCTTGCCTCTGTTTGGTGCTAACGGAAAAGCAGATAGCCAGCACTGCCTAAATTACTGAGGGGAAAACCGCGAAAGGTTGGGATACTCCCCAAACGAACCAACTTTCAGCTGTGCAACAAAGTATTCATAGACTTTACGATATTCGCGAAACACTCGAGGGAACGAGCACATGGGTTTGTGACTTAAAATAGATGCCTCAACCTGTAGCGCGGTGAAGTTATTTTAGTTTTAAGCCTTGCTTACTTATGCTTCAGGGGTACTTACCTTGCCAAGATGTAGTCCTTTCGTATTAATATACTCACGATGCGGGAAGTGACCAGCGTCAAAGGAGACACATTTGACAAAAAGTTATATATATATATATATATATATATATATATATATATATATATATATATATATAGTACAAAGTACAATACATAGTAACACACAATATAGAAACACAAAAAAAGAAGAATACTCACACGTTATTTCTTGATATTCCGACGGAAACAATCCGTCTTCATCTGAAGATATAGAAGTAATGTCCTTCAGAAAGAATTACGGTTGTGAATAATAATGTATATGAAGTTAGCACCAACGAACAAAGACAAAAATACAAACATCTTTGTATATATATATATATATATATATATATATATATATAATATAATGTGCATATGTATAATATATATATATATATATTTATATTTATGCAAACATTATTTTCAGTTTAACTTTTAACATAAACTTTTTATGCAACCTGCTAATACGCACAAGCACATTCCCTTACGAAAGCTCTATATGTCTTCTCAGCATTTAGCAGTTTCTCGCGTGGACCAACATTGACTTCGTTACAATTATGATTCCTGATTGCCTGAGGAAAGGCCAATCACTATTTATGTCTATCTGTACTGGATTCTATCTCTCTTATCTTATTTTTGTTATCTCAATTACGACACATTATTTGGGACCATAATTATTCCTTTTGTATCGTAGTTAACCTCGTATGATCCTAAACTGGCTTAAAGGCTAAGTCTTGCTTGTTCTCTTCGCGCGAAGCGGCTTCCAGTGCAATTCCTCTAAAAGTTCTAACTATCGCATTACTTTCCTCTTAACTTATCTAATTCTTTTATCGATAATGTCTCCCAATGATCCCAAATACTTGCGGTGCTCTCCAAATGAAGCTTATCTAAAGCGAAAAAGCACCTATCTTAAACTTTCACATTGAATTTTCCCGCCACCCGTTTAATGAAGCCGTGTTTTTTCAGGTGGATTCGTATATTTTCCTGTTGTGTGCGCCCCGAGAAAGGTGTGATGTTGGTATTAATCCCAAATATATAATTTGATCTGCAGTAGTAAACACTAAACCCTCTATTTTATAATTTATGCCCTGCTTGTCTCTACTTTTGCTCCAAATTTTCACAACTGTGCAATTGTATATGTTCAAGTCTAATCCCCATTCCGATATTTTGCCTAAATCACTAGAGAGCATCCTGCGATCTACCGTGGAAATACTTTAGCAATTGAACGGGATTGATATTCTATTAATTGGTATTTTACGGAAATATGATGGAGTTCTCTTTTAGTCTTCAAATATTTGAGATAAAATTATCATCTCGACTCTGAATGGTAAGTAAAGCAATGCCCATCGTCCTAGTGGGCACACAAATTATTTTTTTGTTCATGTATGATGTCCGCATTCGTATTTGAAACGAGCAGGTTTATGTGGAGATTTCCCGTTTTTTTTGTCATACGGCTTGAAATGTCTGATTGTTAATTAGAAGGAAGTAGCCATTTATGTGAGGTGAATAATTTCTGCGGAGTACGTGATGTTTGATGCCACATAAGGTTCGGCGAAACATTCGCTGATATTAGTTATAATAATTCTTATCATTATTTAGCGGTGTTACATTCAGTCGAATATTTGCAGTTTTCAAAACTATGAAAATCCATTGATCTTGGTAGTTACTAGGGTTGGAAACCAATTCAGTATCCACCGTTCTTTTACTCTGCCTTTCCATTGTCCCGTATTTTGTGCCTTGCCTCAGTTTCATAAATGTTTCCTTGTCAATTTACGGAATGAATGTATAGAACGGAATAAAGAGTTACCGTTTGGCGATTTCAACTGTTGCTATTTTTCGTTGGCCGCTGATGTTTCAAAGAATCCATCGCCAATGGGGTCATAATGCATATTATTCTCCTCCCTCGTTGAGCGCCTCGGAAGCTACGATATTGCATTTCTGTGATGGCTATTTAAGTTATATTGTATTTCCCACCGTGTATGTTATTGTTATTTTTGTTATTTTTTAAATTATAGTACAAATATACCCCTTCGGTTACTCGAGAAATAAAGATCTTTTTTTGGCGAAAAGATGCTAGCAGAAAAAAACATACTTTTTTTTACCGTCAGATGTAAGCGTAAGACAGTTAATCACTGCAAATGCGGGAAATATTTCGCGGTGGATTACTCATTCGTCTCGCTGGAAAGTTGCATCTCTCCTCTTGCATTTGTAGCCACATCATCCTCACCGTTTCTTCATCCAATTTCTTTAAGCACCACCATCAACACGCATTCCTTTTCTCTCGCTCTCCCGTTGCTCGCGTACCTATTATCCCCCATGTCACTTCCCCTTTCTGCTATGAAGAACAATCTCCTGGACCCGGTGGAGTTAGTTAGACACAAACCCCATCACCTATCTAACAGGCTTATACCAGCAATTGGTGACTCCTCCCTCTTCCTTATCTGTTTCATTATTAACAGTAGTCTCAACCAGTAACGGATCGTGCCAAGTTGTTCATTGACCGAGCACTGCAACACTTAAAAACCAGGCCTATTTTTCTAACAGTACCTTTTTTTTCCTCCCTTGATCTCGCATTTCCAGCTTGCCTCTATTATAGTCTTCATCATCCGATTGCCTCTCTATGTCTCCTAAATTCAGTAGACCTGGCTTCTTCGAATTTATCCCGGCAGCCTTCTCTCTTACTCCACCAGTACTACAAATTCATCGTTTGTTTTCCCTTCCGTCAATTTTTTTTTTCATTCTTTCTTCTCCGCGGCCACATTTCGAAGGCTCGCAGTCTACGCTCTAAGTCTCAGCTACCAAGTTTCGAAGGTAAAATAGGCTACGTTCCACATTGTCGTTTTCACTCATCACTAATTTTACAAGCCGTAGTTGAAACTGCATCCATTACATGAAATATTTTGCAATTTCAATGGTGCAGATCCCAGTGGCGGCTTTCAGAGTACCTCCTAGGAGTAGATGTCATTTTATATTAAATGCTCACCTCGCACACCATCCATCGGTGACCTCAGCACCATTGAAAAAATGGCCATCCATAACGTGAGAAGATGCTGCAATGATTCCACGTCCTGGGAAAATGTGAAACTTCATCTTCTGAAGACGGTCTACGATATATTTAAGCGCACTTGGCCATGTAGGAGTAGAGATGATACGCAGACGGATCTGCGCACGAACTGTACGTCTCCTGCCGTGTTTCCTATCGACAAGAACTGAAGATGAAAATATGTGCTTAGCTCTTCCACCTATATTTAACTTCTTCCACCTTTCATAAGAATGCTCTCCATAATAGTGAACAAACTTAAATGCTGCAATTTATTAAATTACATTTAAATATTCCGTGGACAAAGAGGGTATGTTAATAGGTGAAATCTGAAGAAGGTAGAAATAGTGTGTTCAGGAAAAATTGAGCTTTTTTGTACGTTGAAGCCCATGATAGAAGGAATAAGATTGGGTAAGCGTGATGGAGGAAAGAGGAGAGTGTTTTCTTAGACAGAAGTTACCAAGAAATGAAGAAAGAAATAAAATAAAGGCAGACTAAAGGATCTCATCTCAATATAAAGACAATATTCGTTAGGAATCGTCGAAAACCTACCTTTAATTGGCAGAATTCCTAGAATGCCCCTGCAGTATAATTCATAAGGACAACAACTTCATTTAAATTTTCATTTGTTTAATTTAGTGAAGGCACCCTTTACGTTTTTTCCTCTGTGTATTGCCAGTTGATGAGGCATGTAATTTTGGATATTAAAGAATTCCAGTCTTTAAAAATGATCGCGTCTAATTCCATCATTCATTTGATGATTAGAAAGCGATTTTTTTAAAAGTTATTGCAAAATTAATGTATGAAGAGTATCACACTAAATATGATCCATCATATCGCCATGTTATTGAAACTCGCCCATTCTATGCAGACGCCTAAAATTCTAGAGCGCGCAATCCATCCTGCCAGTCTCGTAAAGCGATATTGATTTCATTCGAAAATTGCTCCGACCGAATGGAAGCGATGGACCGTGGCCCAATACGGACTAAAACGCATTTTATATCCCCTTGGGTCGTAAAAAATATCAATTGAAAAGGATGATGAATGACCCCTACTCACACACACGCAAGCACACACTCAATGCGCCTTTAGAAACCAAACACCTACGAAAGGGATGAGCGATACGCAGAGTTCGTCATTCGAATCATGGACATGAAACCAACTGCGCAAGGACCAAGTGTTTTAGTTTCAAGTGGAAAAAAATTGAATACATACTCTCCGCTCGTTTGGGAACTCCAAAATTTTGTTCCCATTTTTTCCACAAAAATCATTTTTTTTAGATTTTATTGTCTAGGAATTAATATATAGAGAGCATCAATAGCCCCGTAGGTACGGTGACATACTTCAAATACCTAATGGAAATTTCACCCACCTTCCTTTATTCTGTTAACGCCTACCATATACTCTTAATGAACTTAACGTATGCAAGGGTGAGATATCCGTAAGGAAATGTATTGGACTGGTAATGAGTGTACTTGGAGGTAAAAAAAACTGATTTTTTATATCGCATTCTCAATACCGTTATCCATTTTCCTCTGTAACACCGTTTGTGTTCAGGGATTTAGGCACCAGTTCCAATGGCTCTTGGTAGCATGAAGAACCACATCATGTTGGGTTCTGTGGAACAAGCCTGCTTGAATAATAGTGGCAATATATCCGTTATGACTTATGTTTATAACTATAACGACAATGCGCTCACGTAACATCTTTCACGGCCTCTGTTCCCTCACTACGGCAAAGTTAGAATTCCGATTAATTTTAAACCGTTAAACAGAAAGGGTTAGATGCCTTGCTATCCGTTGTTGATAGCAAATGTATCTAGTGACTTACATTTGAAAATGCTAATGATTCATGATGTAATTATTACACTTGTAAAATATTATTAATTAGTTAAAAAATTTCAATTAAAAACTGAGTGAACACGGATTGAAATGGAACCCAACGTACATATGAAGATCCTAGGTAAGTTCCCATGTTGAGATCATAGACATCTTAAATTCTGAATGCAGTTAGTTGCATATTTTTCAGTGGAAGTGCAATTCATACCTGTCTATTTTGTGGAGAGTGCTTTGGTTCTGTTGTCCGCTTCTTCCTTCTTCGCGGACGGGGAGGTTAATTGTAGATACCATGGTACAAGAGTTCTCAAAATTTTAGGGAGAGTTCTCTTTCCATTCCTAACTCCCTAAAAATGCTTCCTCCATGTAATGAGCCGCATAATCTGATGGATTTGAGATATCGGTGCCCCCACTAATGATCCCTTTTACAAAATATAGCGATTTTAAAAGCTTTAATGGACTGAACCGATCAACTCAGTAGTCAACGCTGTGAATGCGACGAAAATGACATAGGAGGCTTTTGGTGCAACTTAAAAGAATATAACAACGGAAGCCTATTTGTGTGCTCAATTTACAGAACCCCAGATTGCAATACAGATATTCTACGCAAGCTCGACGACCAAATATACACTCTCAGCGAAAAACATAGCAACAGTACAATTATAAACCCTGGTGATATTAATCTAACATAAATTTATTAGGACTCTTAATTCCTAGGAAAATCTGCCGAAAGCAGAATTTCATGCCAAAAACTCCTCCATGTGTCTCTGAAACATTCTTTAGAATAAATTGTTAAGTTACCAACACGGGACCACATCATACTTGATATCTTCGCGACTTCTACGTCCAAAATCATTACAAACATTGAAATAATGGACGGCATCAGTGACCATAAAGCTATTCTTGTAAAATTAAGAACTAATTTCATGAGAATAAACAAAGAAAAGTCGGAAAAAAATTGTACAGTGCGAGGATATTAGGTATATTTGTAGGTGCATGTGTATAGGATATTAGGTGTACTTGTAGGTGTATGTTTATGCTAGTTGGTGGTTTGAGTGTTTGCATTTGCGTGTGCTGTATGTGTTCTTGCATGAGTGTATGCCATGTTTTGTTTGTTGATGGTATGAAATTGTGGCTTTTGCATGCGGTTTTTTTCTCATTCTTAATTACGGGTGGTGTCCTAACACCCCCCGCCACACGCCCTTGCGCCGGCTTGCGGAGTATTAAATAGATAATACCCCGCAAGCCGCCGCAAGGGAATGTGGCGGGGGATGTTAGGTCACCTCCCGAAACAAGGAACAATACCACATGAAAAATCAACGCATACATGCAAAAATACGCCCAAAGCGGCGTACACACTCATGGAAAAATCTCTTCATCCAACACTCATGCAAACACAGGTATCATAAACCAGCAAACAATTGCACCCCAGGATTCAGCGTGAAATCCATCCAACAACGCGTTATATATATATGTGTATATATATATACACACACACACATATATATATATATATATATATACATACATACGAGGGTCATCCGGAAAGTAGTACCCGTTCGTGCCGCATGAAGTGCTGACGACGCGAGTAGCCGCTGGACGAGGTCAGATAGCTTCAGTGGCTTGTCTGCCTTCTCTGAGCCAAGTTGCGTGACGCTAGCATTGCCTGTGTTGTTTCTGTGATTGTTTACAATGTTTAAAAAAATTGAGAACGCCGCCAGTTGTGAAGTGAGGGCAGTGATTAAATTCCTCAATGCAAGAAACGTTCGCCCATGTGATATTCATCGCCAATTAAAGGAGGTGTATGGAGACAATGTAATGGACGAGTCGTCTGTTCGGCGGTGGTGTCGCAACTTCAACATGGGGAGGGGGAACACACACGACGATGAGCGTTCGGAGAGACCGTCTGTCATTACAGACCAACTGGTGAGCTCAGTTGACGAATTCGTGAGGAACGATCGGCGCGTCACAATTGATGACATCTGTGAGCATTTTCCCAATGTTTCTCGAACAATTGTTCATGAAATTGTTAAACACCATCTGCATTATGCAAAAATTTGTGCAAGATGGGTCCCTCGCGTATCTCAATGAGCTGGCGGCGAAGGACTATGCAGCAGGAATACAGAAACTTGTCACACGTTATGACAAATGCCTTAATTTGCTTGGAGATTATGTTGAGAAGTAGTTTAAAGTATCCTCTTTCAAATAAAATTTTTTATGTTTGTTAATATTTACTTTTGTGTCTTTATTTCACGAACGGGTACTACTTTCTGGATGACCCTCGTGTATATATATATATATATATATATATATATATATATATATATATATATATATATATATATATATATATATATACACACACACACAGATGTAGATTTTCAGACTATAGAGACACAAAGAAAGGACACTCACAAAATGTTATTTGCCGTTTCGACGGCAATAATTTCGGCGGTTTCAAATAACATATTGTGAGTGTCCCTTCTTTGTGTCTCTATAGTCTAAAAATCTACATCTGTGCTTTTATATATTTGTGCGTCGCCGAAGAGCGTTCCATTTCGAAGATATATATATATATATATATATATATATATATATATATATATATATATATACTATATATATAAAATATATATATGCATATTTATGTATGGTTAATAAAAATTGAGGAAAACTTCATTATGCTGCATGCTTGGTGTTGAAATACCCTCTGCCACACACCCTAGTGGTAATGTTCTGGGTAATGTATAGGAAGTTAGGAGTAGATATATAAAAAGGAATTATGGGTAAAATGTATCCGATAAATGCGCGCACAGTTCACATAGTTTCTCAAGTGACATCACCGAGACATACTAAGAGCAAGGGAATTTAGTTTTTCTTTTGTGAATTAGTTAACTTATACGATACAAATGAGTCATATTATGAACAGAGCGACTAATATTTGTACTGAAAATACTCAAAAATGAAATACAGTCTTTATTATACATTAGTCAGGAAATAGAAAATTTAAATGCTCGGACTATACGTGCTAGGTAGAGAGTATACATATAACTCACGCTCAAAGCGAAGTTACGGCCGTCTGAAGCGACAAGAGCAGGAGTGACGTGCCGAAAGATGGGTGTGAAGGAAGGCAGTGAGAAGGAGGAATGCGAGTTAAAGTGAAAGACGGTTCATGTGTGGTAGGTTATGATGGGAGATGTTTGGGGGATTTTTATGCCTTAAAGGGAGTCTACCCGGCGAGAGAGGTAACTTATAAGAATTACATGAACTATTGTACTTAGAGGCAAGTCCCCAGGTGCAAAGAGCAAGAACGATTATTACGATCATTATGAAATACATAATTTATATTGATCCCCGATTTTAACGATGGAGACCATTTTTTAATATTCTGTAAGTTTTGGGTAATTGAATAGGAGAAGCATTAAGACCCATACTTTTCTTGATAACTATTAACGATCTATTTTCTCGTATTCGAAAGAGCCTTTGATAATTTTCAGACGACAGAGTGTTAAATTGTTATAAGGACGCCGGCATGTTTCGGAATACTCTCTGGCAATGTAGACCAGATATTGGAGTAATGTAAGGAGTGTGGGTGAAAATAAAATATCAGAAACTGTAAAACGTTAAAGTTTTAATATGAAAGAAAGGATAGTAATGCGTCATTTATAAAATAAATTGAATCGAAGTTGGATCCTCAGAACAATATAAACATTTGGGTATTACACTGGCATCAAATCTTTCATGCGGAGTCAAACACACACATCAGTAAAACAAACGAGTCAGCATTAACGAAGCTTCATTTCGTCTGACAAGGTCTGGGAAAACATAACATAAAAGGTACAGAGTAGTGCTACTACGCTTTTTTATGCGAAATTTGGAATGACTGTTGTCCTGGCACCCCTCAAGCGCACGAGCCTGGTGGATTAAAGAATAATCTTAGCTGAGTTAAATATTCTACATTTCAAAGTGTAGAATATTTTTAGTATATTTTTCAGGTGGCAGGGTAAAGTAATTTATATTTTAAGATGTGTTAAAGAAGCTTCATATGATATTTGGATAACAATAAGTACATAAAGTATTACTTTGACAAGTAACCTGTGAACACATAATTGTACCAATAAATGTTATTATGAAAATATGCATAGTTCCCAGATTCAATGATGATGAATTTTCTCCAAACTGAGCCAAAAACCATTGAATTCAAAGTCGTCAGTGCATTATTATGCCTTCAACGGGCTTTTATGCCTTGGGGTATGCCTCCTGACTTTCTTACCCTGACTTTCAGCTTAATTCCTGGCAGAAACTTTTCCCTCCATCAAAGATTCACCCTGGGACGTCCTCGTTGTTTATTTAGTTCAACCAATGAATATTCATCGTTCTTCCTTAGCATAGCAATGCCATCACTACCTGCTTTTTCTTTTCGGTTTCTCTTCAGGTCTGCGATTTGCTTTAAGTCGCTCGGCTTTAGCTTTAGGTCCCAAAAGATTTAAAAAAAGCTGTGATCTGGCAAATGGATGAGTATGGTACAATCTAATTACTTCCAAAGAAGCGACTCCAAAGGGTGTATATTTTGGCTTAGTGTCAGCGAATTTTAAATTATTCCTATGAGTTATCTATCAATCAACTTGTATGTTATGTTTACAAGAGTTGATACGTCCTAGAAACAATGTATTTTACCTGAGATAAAAAATATCTCCAGGAAATTCCATGGGGAGCTTCATAACGAAACTTCTCCATTTTATTCCAATTCTTCCGATCAGGAACAGTCTTTAAGGGTGCCTACTTACCACTCTTAGCTGATCGAAACGTCGCCAGTTTTTCTTGCGCTATCTGAAATCATATTTTTGTACACATTTGCCAATACGCTTTAGTCCCAGAGTTGCTTAAAATGTCGCTGTCCTTAGCTAAGTTTTGCCATTCTCTATTGGCGGAAAATATTTAATTTACTGCTACGCTATGAGTTTTGGCTATAATGCGATACAAAGTGGATCAAGGAATATAACCGCTTGAAAGGTTGAACAGCAGATATCGTACCGTGTAGACTTAAGTCCAAGCCTATAAGTACTCCGCGCTTGAAAGGCCCTTCAGGCAGGGCCACGGATGGAGGCATTGGGAGTCATAGAGGTCAAAGTGCAAGTGTGAAGGCAGGACAGAAGGTCAACGGTAAGAGGGACCGCTTCTGTAAACCTCAGATACTTGGCCTTAGTGTTGGCGATTAAAATAGAATGCAGTTGATGATCACTGAGAGTTATTACAAAAAAGTAAAATTCTTCTGTCTCTCGCAGCCTCAATCAATCTATCATTGTACGTAGATGTAACAAATAGTAATTGAAAGGAAAGTCGAAAATGACAGAGACCATGACAAACTTCAAAGGGACATTAATAAAATGGCAGATTGGGTGACAAAAAATGTGATGGATATTAATGTTAACAAATGCAAATCCATCACTTTTAGCAATAAGGTAAATGGAAACAATAGGGAATATAAATTATCAGAAAATGTCATTCCTAGAAGTGATACTGTCAAATACTTAGGTGTATATTTAACTAAGGACTTAGGGTGGGGGCTAAATGTGGAGTACATCTATAAGAAAGCTTTCAAAACTCTTCATTGGGTAATGAGAAACCTCGGGGGGAGCGTTAGAGCAACCAAGGAGAAGGCTTAATCAGACCCTAGTAAAACCAATTTTAGAGTACGCTTCTCTTGTATGTGACCCTCATGAAGAAGGTCATATTAAAAAACTGGAAAAGGTGCAAAGAAAGGCTGCCCGATATGTCCTGGGGAAGCATAGGAGGATGGAGAGTGTGTCTGGCATGCTAGAAACGCTGGGCTGGGAACCTCTAGAATCTAGAAGTAAAGTAAGCAGACTTTGTGGAATGTTCCGAATTTTGAAGGGGGAGAAAGCTTGGGCAGATCTTAGGAAAGAGGCGGGGAACCCAAATTTTATAGGCAGAAATGATCACAAATTTAAGATAAAATGCCGGGCACAGAGAAAAAATTAAAAACATTTTCTCTTCTAAATAGAACAATTGTTGAGTGGAACACCTTACCTGCAAAAATATTCGAGCCCTTTCCTAACAGAGTGTATACTTTTAAGAATAGATGTAAGGCATATATTTAATAATTTGATTGATGTGTGGTATATGGTATTATATGTAATAGCTTAATTTTTTTTAATTTATCTTTTTTTTTCTTGCTGATTAATGGTTGTAAATGGGATGGGGATTCACTTGTTTTGTTAAAGAGATTTGTGTTTTGAAGTCTAGTTTTATGTATTATCTTTTGCAATTATTTGGGACTTGTGTGCCACCTGACAATGTCTATCAGCACATGTGTATTTTTAATAATAATAATAATAATAAAATCGTATGCCATTCCTAAAACCGGCCGAATAGGATATTGATGGAAAAAAATGGCGCTTGAAACTGGAATAATTTATCTTGAAGTATCTTGTGATGTTTTTTTGTTTAATTTCTTAAATAAATGCAGTTTTTCAATATGATAAGAACTGCGTGATGACATTTATTGAAGAAAAAACAAAGCTATAGTTTTCTAAGAACAGTATTTTCTTAATTTATAAATTGTTTCCAATTATTCTAATAAATTTGATATGTTCGTAAAACTGAAGGTTATTGAAACCAGGGACCCATATCTATAAACTGTAGTGAAAAGAAGTCCATATGAAACGTCCGTTAATGCAATATAAAGCTTTCGTAGCGTTGAATGGCCTGAGAACGTTGAAGCAGCCAAATGTTCCCCTTTCAAAAGTTACATCTTCATTTTGTGTGAACCTGTGAAATTTTGATTTGCTTATTGTCGTTATTATTATACAGTGTTTATATGCTTAAGAAACTATGAAACAGTATGTATATGCTGTATGGAATATGCTTAAGAAATATAATTGTACGTTCATTTTGACTTTAAACTTTAGAAAATTTGCCCCAGGACTTAAAGAAAAAAACCTATGAAGTGCGGATTTGAATACTAGTTTTTCATGATAGATCTGTAGATCACGTTACTTTCTTTACTGGTCATTACTTAATATGAATTTCACTCTTTAGAACCTGTCAAGGCCCTACAATAGTCTTACTAATTGATCTATAGGGCTGAATCCGATTCTTCAAATGGTGTTCATTTTGGCTCAGTGGTAGTAGAATTATTGATATTTTCATGTAATTCTTAGGGAGAGACGTATTTATTCAATAATTTTCCATTCTAAACATTCATTTTAAATATGCACACAACGGAATATATCCAAAACCTTTTCTTTTTTTGAGCCTTTAGTGGAGTTCAAACCATTTGGTTAGGGAAGCGATCGCGAATTTTCATAGCGTGCCAATTATCTTAATGGTGATTAGAGGGGTGGATGGCTAACATCCCGCTCTACCATTGAAAGCGTTATCCTTCCTATTGTTCAAATTTTACTCTGCGGAATAAGGCGATCCCAGCGCCACAACGAATTATTAGAGTGGAGTCGTATTTGCGCGTACTCGTAAAATGCGCTCAGGAGGGAAATTGCGTTATGGGCAATTTAGAATATAACAAGCGAAAAAATGAGCATTTTCCCAGCGCCTGATCTTTGCCTTTCATTATTTCTCTCGTGCCCTTCTGTGCACGGTATTAGGGGAATCATCAATTATATGGTTTTCGCATGGCCTTCCGAATAGCGACTTTTTTGCTCCTTACTTCGGGTTATTGCCCGTGAAAAAGGCAGTTTTCTCATCAAACAACGATCAATTTTTTTATCCTTTATAAAAAGGTCTCAGGGATCTTAAGTTTCATAAGTAGGAGATCCCAGGAAGTTGAAAGGGTTATCAATCAATTGGACTATTTCCTAAATCGATACGAGTGAATAAACTGTCTCTTAAATCGTATTTGATAAATATTTGATTGAATGGAATGTTGCAGCATCAAATATATGTATTTGAATTCTGGAAAAACTAAATATAATTCTGGCGTACGCTTTGCCTCCTGTTCAATCCTCACCTTTATTGAGCTCATATTTCTTATATCACTGTGACATGCAATAACGCTTAAGCACTAAAGCTAAGGCCGTCGTTAAAGAGGTCCTCTGAGTGGAAACTGGATCCGCAAGACAAGCAAAAAGCAAAGATAACATCGCCGATTATATCGTCTTGTAATAATGTTTTTTTTACCGTTCTGGTTAAGAATTGCCTTGGAGAGTTATAAATTACTGATAGCCATTTTTCTTCTCTTTTTTTTCAAATAATTTAAACGTTTGTCGAAGGAATGGAGCGTTTAATTTAATCTCGTTATTTTATACTCTAGACTTAATTCTAATAGTTATTATACTTCTTAGCACATACTTCAATAAACATTACCAAAAGGCCTAGGACTAGAGAAGTTGCAAAATATAAAACTGAAAGCAATTGTTGATACCACTGGCTTCACATGCAATCCAGTAATTTGTCATCGGACGGAAATAATGGCGTAGATGATGGTGAGCGCTGATAGGATGTCCCTGGAAAAACGACCATTATAAAACTTCGAATGGTTTAAGGGGCTTAAAACGGTTATGTAAAGGTTAAAAAATTAATAAATCGCTGCTCTGTAGATTTAAAAAAAATGTAAAAGTAGGCTCTTATAAGCGCACTTCATATTCATAATTTATAATTTCATATTATCTGCAATGAAGCATCACTTCCAGATATGCAGGACGAATTCGTGTATCTCATACTCTGTGGTTGGTTCTACATTTTTGGAGAACTCCTTTCGGTGGTAATTAGCTGGGTTATTACCTTAACTTGCGAAAAAGGTGTCATAATATTAAATTGGGGGCAGATCGAAACTCTGCTTAGTGTGTTTCGGGGCAAATGTGGTTAACGTTTAAAAAGCTTAAATATTTCTCCGCTGTTGAGAACTTTCACCCACCAAGCAATTAAGAGGGTCGGAAGATTTAGTTCAACTCCTGGTCTATCATGGGATATATTGGTTACAAGTAGGCCATAATTTATTACCATACAAGTGATTATACCTATGTCCTCTTAGTCCCAACTCCGACCTATTGAGGTGCGCCGATAGGTACATTTATACCCCTGGCCGTACTCTGCAAGATTCCCGAGAGACATGTGGCAGACAGAGGTGTTAGGTCGCCGTCCTTCCGTAGCTTAATAAGTTTTAGGGGTCAATTTTTCTCGGCTAGCTTCATATGATCCTATACCTGACTTTTGCAAATGTTCACAATTTTAGATGATGTCCCTACAGACTTTGTTCAAAACCGCACGCTCAGATAGCGTTTTATAGATGTTTTTAAATCTAAATACCCTCAAGGAATCGGATTTTGTAACGTTAAATAGCTTCATTCATTAGAGTACTTAATATGCAGTCACCAACTTTTGATACGAATGATTAAGAGTAACTAAGGGGCACCTCCCTCTTGAAAATTTAAATCGGACATGGTTTGAAAACAACGGGCAAATTTTATAAAATTGGGTGCAATTTTCCACATAAGTATTGCATGCATTTTTCCTATGCGCTTGGCCCCTCGATGGTTAAATTAATCGATTTTACTATCGTCTACCATCAGATCTTTTAATCAAATCTGTACATACTGATGAGATTTATTACTTGTATCTATCGTGAAGTACAGCAAACAAAAGCGACGCAAACGCCGACTAAATTGACTTGTTTTTTTTAGACTTCGTGATAAATATTCTTCTTGCTGAGTACAGTCCATATGTCATAAAGGAGTTCAACGTACGTCACTCAAGTAAACATTTCAATAAGGTTAATATACAGGTACATTAATTTAAAATAGATCCTGATTATTTTTCGTCCTGCAGACTTTTTTCAGTCCCGTAAGAGGTTTATTAATATTCAATGACCCCTTAAAGTCTCCGACTACAAATTCCACCTCAAAAGTAAATATTTTCCTCCGTTTGAAACCTTTCTTCATAATTTATGGTGAAGATTTCTTACTCTCTGCATAATTTATGTATTTAAAGAGATGGAGCTATGTGCTATAAAGCTTATGTGCACAAATTTCTCGCGATGACTTTTATAGAATTTCACCGAAACAAAAATGCGAAAATAATATTTTCCTATTTTTTTAATTTAAACCCTATTTTTTTATAAAATCGTAAATATAATATAAGAAATATTTATGCATAACACAATAATTGGTCCACAGTTATACTTCAGCATACTAGTCGCCTCAATGGCACAAAGAAGTCATTTTGTTTCACTATAACGAGGGATCGCCCAATATTAAATTATGAGAGTGGATCCCTATCAAGAAGAACGTTAACATAAGTAGGTTTTCAATGGGCCATAGACCACTTGAAACTGCTGTACTCCTAATTCTAGTATTTTGGGTCAAAAGTATTCCGGTGTGTAATCACCCCCTACCACACACCCTAGCGGTGACTTGCAAGGTGTAATGTAAAAAAATCCCTAAATTACATTACAGGAAATATCCTTTAACCACATTCTAAATATTACACAAACTTATCCTTTGAGCTAATTCTAAGACTGTCTACCTCCCTTATTGGCTGTTGGCGGGAGGATGGCACTAATGGATACTTTTTGGCAATCGACGAAAGTTTCTCTGTGGGTAGCTGCGTGTCTGAGGACTGGCAGGGAGGTGGATGAGGAGGATGGGCCACAGGATGCTCTCTATTTTCTGATTTTAACATTGAGGGGCGTGGTGCATTGGCCAATATAATGGTACATTTTAGGAGATATGTAATATTTACGGTAATGCAGGAAGTAGTCTAGGGAGATGAGAGATATTTGAGCAGTATATATTCGTGTGCATTGAACATTACTCATCTCATTAAATATACCCGCCTCAATACCACAATTCACCTGAAGAGTGGAGCTCTGTTTTGATGGCTGAATTCAATCTAAATGTATAATCAATATCAAAATATTTAACATTTAGGATGTTTTGACTGAACTTGGGCGGCAAACGCTTAACCAGGCAACGGAGTGAAGTGGCTCTTACCCTCTTAGCCCGTATCCAGAATTAATTCATTCAAATCAGTGAAGGAGGGAAAAATAAATCCTTCGCAAAGGTTTCATTCGCTAAAGGCGGTTGAAACCTCACTCCACGAGTCATTGTGTTACCTTGGTTCGCGTATTAATGAGTTTATGGTTTATTTATACATAGAGTCAAACACGAAAAACCCGCCATATGGTGCACAAATAATCATTTACGTGGATATAGATATAAGGGAAATGGACAAAATTTTACATTTTTACAATTATTCTTATTCAATTATAATGAAATGGTTTAAAATTTGGAAAACATATCAACTCATTTTCTGTACGAATAAGAATGTCCTCGCTCCAATACATATACCTTTCCAGTCCTCTTCTCTTTAATGTTTGCTCCCTCCGGTGTCATATGTGTCGTACTTCGTGTCGCCACAGACCCTAAAATTGCTGTACCCCAAGATGTTAACCAGTCACCGTGCATGATAGCCGCCACCATATATCCATCCTCGCCCGACGGAATCCTCGCGGGAATAAGTGCCCGCCTCATCTTCTCGTTCAGTCCACTCTCCCTCGCCTTTCGAGCCTCCGGTTCCGCCGAGGGGACTCTTTCAAACGCCCCTTTCCGCCTCCTCCCATAGGACTCTTTAGCTTCACCCTCGCCCATCCCCCTCCCCATGCCTCCTCCCCTGTCGTCTTCCTTCCTCTCCGCCCCCCGACGCGCCCCTGATGCGTTGCTTTCCCTCGGTCCCCCCAACCGCCCCCGCTCTCCCTTCCTCCCTCGGGAACACGACTGACTGCGGCGGGACTACCTTAAAGAATGATCGATCGGGGACCGCCCACGCCCTCCCTCTCCGGGCGCTGTGATTTTTATCTCTCGGGAAGAAGGTGTCTCCGTGCCGTTTCCAAATCCCTTTCCTTTCATCCGCAGAAAATGTTATTTTTCAGGACTTTCACCTCGACGGAGGGGTTAGGAATTTCAGTTCCCATGCGCCGTGTTTACTTACAAATCTGTGGCGGCTTAGTTTTAGCAATTATATCATCCATTCCTATAGCATTTATATCAAACCGAATTTTTTTGACATTGTAGATAGTTTCCTTATTAATGGGTTATTTTGATGTGATAGCGTGGCCTGCTGACGAGATGGTTCCGGGTTCAAACCTTAAGCTACGCGCTCGGACATTGTCGTCATATTATAGGTTACCAATCCAAAGGATGGTTTGAAGGATCTCCCTATGTATCCCCTTGCTTACCCCTCACTTCATTCTCTCTACAATCTTTGCCTTGCACTGTCGTCTTTCATATCCTGCTTCTCACACCTGTAATTCATCATCCTTGGCTTTCCGCCTTAACTCTCCACCAGTATTTTTACTTCAGGTATGGTCTTCGGTACAGTATCGTGCCTTTTGGACGTGTCCAATGAATTTCCTTCTTCTCGTAAGTGCCCTCCATAGGATTAACTCTTCGAATTATTTCTTCATTAATTACTCTTTTATTTTCATTGTTATTTGTTATCAACAAATTTTCATCGTTTCTAATATTCTTTTCTCTACTGTTCGCACTCATTTGTCCTTTAGGCAACACCAATTAAAAATTCCAATCCATTCCATTTTCTGATTAGTGGACATGTATTTGAAGTCGGATGCTGGCCCTAGGAAATTGCATACCCTATAGCCAAAGCGCTAGAGATGTCGGAAAATTAGTCTGGTGTGTATTCCTCCCCTGCCACACCCTAATGGTGGCTTTCAGGGTACTAAAATATCTATCTATGAGTGAGCCATGCGGAACCTTGTGAAAGGCTTTTCCGAAATCCATTAATATTTCATTCACTGCTCTCTATTCTGCTCTCCTGATTTTAGAAAGTTGTGAATAAAATGGCCGATGTGTGTTTTTCATTATTTACTCTTCATAAAACCCGTGCTGGCTTCGGGAAAGCATTTCCCCTATGCCAAGGAAAGTCACTACTTTTGGAAATTAAATAAGTAACTTTGTAATTCCACACACAGTTGTGTGTGGAATTACGAAGTTACTTATTTCATTTCAATATGTTGTGTAAGTTCCATAAAGTTACGCAAGGGGCAACAAATTTCACGAAGGTCGTCACGTTGCTAACTCTTAAATGCTCTAAGATTTTGCAGGATCGTTGTTCGAGATATTGGCCTTTATTTAATACATTCTTCATGAGCGATTACTTTGTAGATTAAGTTAATTAGAGCCATCTATCAATCTACGGGCATTGATCCTCCGGTCGGGTGACAAAATATAAATCATTTGGCACTTGGATTTTGTCACGTTTAGATAACTCAATAGGCCGTAGCCCAAGACGTGTAAATATAATATTATTGAAAATCGCAAGTGTTCTTTCTGTTTCTTTTCCAATACAGAAAATTCCAACTGCAAGGAAACATTTTTCGACTTCAAGTTCAAGACTGCACCTGTAAAATATGCAATTATATTTTTTTTAAAGAGTGGGCAGATATCGATGAAGGAATCATTATGTAATTCCAATTTCCACCTCTATTTCTCAAACCTATCAATACCAAACGACTGTGGCCGTTTTAGATTGAAATAATAAATGTAAATAATTATTCAATTGAGAATGCGATAAATATGTTCCGTAATCTTGGAGCTGAAATAGGCAAATATTAATGTCTGAGATGTAATCAGGAAATATGAGAGAGTTGGGGTTTGCTTCACAAAATAACTATCGAATTAAGTATACCCACCGCAATGCCATGATTCACCTGGAGATTATAGTTCTGTTTTAATGACTGAATTAAATCTAGATGTATAATCAATATTAAAATATTTAACATTCAGGATTTTTTGTATGAATTTGGGCAGCAGACACTTAACCGGGTAACGAAGTGGAGTGGCTCTTAGCCCGTACCAGAATTCATTCATTCAAATCAGTGAAGGAGGGAAAATGAATCCTTCGAAAAGATTTCACTCGCTTAAGACGGCTGAAACCTGACTGCGCAAGTCACTGTCTTACCTTGGTTCTTGTATTAATGAGTTTATGGTTTATATATATACATATATTCAAACACGAAAAACCCGCCATATGGTGAGTATATATACACATATGTTTGCATATATGCATAGACATGAAGATAAGATATACTTTTCATCTCGATGCAGCCATCTTAAGGAGTGAATTAATTTTTTCACAACAACTATCGCTAGTTTTACAACTTTTGCCGCTTAAATGTGGCATAATACGGCTTTTAAAATAGCAAAATTGGCGAAAATTAACCTATGGAATCTTTGAATACACCCCTAGATGGCTTTTTTTTGCCAGATTCATGCTCCCTGCCATTAGAGGTCGTATTTTTTTCTATAAAAAAATAACGCGTAGAATTTTTTTCGCAAAAAATTAATACTTAGTACCGTCAAATACTTAAAGCTGGCACGTTTGTCCACAAGAATTAGTCTTTTCACCACCTCTAATTGAGAAAGAAGAGCTACAAAAACATATGAGATTGATCAATCTTGTGAATCTAATTAGAGTAGTAGTATTTCAGGGAGGCAATACAGCTGGGGTATTTTACCATCTTTAAGAATAGGTGGCTGATTTGGTACAGAAAGGATCATAGGGAATGGAGAGAAATCCGTCATTTGAATTAACCTACTCTCAACGAAATGTGTCAAATGTGACAATTTAAAATCGCATCCGACGGACAACCATCTTAACTCAAAGTACTCTCCACAAATGGAAATAGCCCAAGTAGGGATCGGGGTACCACTGTAAAATCCCTCCTCCTTCGGGATTGGAACCCTAACCCTGCGGGTGAAGCCAGTACAAGAACGCCATTCTGGACTACCTTCATATAATTAGAAATTCACGGTTAGTGTAAGGAGAAATAAGTAAATTATTTCGTATTTCTTCAGTTTTTCTTGGTAAAGTGCTTAAAAGTACATTAATTCAGAAAGATATTCTTTCATGTTGTTGCGTGTATAGATATCAGTTGCTCATATTCTTTGATTTGTTCATCTGCGTCCCGAAAAATCCCTGGAACTGGAAATGGAAATATGGAAACTTTATTATAAATCTCAATTTTTTGTCCGAATCTCAGTAAATATTTTTTCTGGGATATATAAAACCTTGTATATTTAATGCAAGAAGGTATCTATGTGGCTTAGGAAAACCATAAATATGATTGTATTGGTAAAATTAGTTTAATATGAAGCCTAAACGTATAAATGTGACTTTCATGGTAATCTCACTTCATATAATTTCCTCATTTCATTGATGAGATAATTGATGTGCATTATTTTTTCTGACGTTTACTTAATAGAGTTTTTAATCCTTATATATCAGATTTAAGCATTGTACAGTGAAATCGAACCTTAAAGTGACGGCCCAGAGGCCTTGACGTTTCCATAAGGACCAAAGACAACATCACTCAACACTAATTTTAATCTCAAATATAACCTGAGAACATGAGATGAATATATTAAAAATGAATTGCCAAACTTGCAAATTTTGTTTTCGGCTTGTGTGCTCTTGGCAAATAAAGTCCGCATGGAGTCGATGTTGTCAAAAGCCAACTTCTTTTGGCGGTGCGCTCCGGAAATTAAATTTTAAGATTGAGGTTCCTCATATCCTCATTTTACACTCATCATCGAGGAGGCTCCTTTCTCACTCCACATCTCTCTCTCTCTTCATTTCTCTCCCTTACCTCTCTCTCTTTAACTTCCCCTCGTAAAACTCTCCTACTTCTCAACCCTTTCCGCTCTTTTCCATCTCAACGAGATTTCGTGCCAAACCAAAAACACTTCCTTTCAGTCCCTCAGAACTTTTCCAAGTGTCCTTCATGGAATTAAACTCGTTCCCTGCCTCCATCCCCGCCGAATCAGCAGTCGTTCAAAATTGTTACCACTCGCTAGAACGTGAGGTTACAATGTTAATGAAGTCCCCGAGAAACATTCCGACCCTTAACGAAAAGGATTTAGTCTCCGATTTAATGTTTCGACCGTGCGTTTCCACAAGTTAAGTGATTTTATAGAATTCCCTCTCCTCCAGTCACGTTTATACTGTGAATACTAATTCCTTCAGAAGAGACCAAAGTGGCCCAGTATCGTTTTCGTAATAGCCCTAAAGAGTATCGTGCTCTGTGTTTGTAAATTAAAACCATACCTACTAAGTGTTTTTCCGGAACAACTAAATACCGTAAGGCTAATTGCTTAGATATTAAGGCGCTTTTATTATATGCAAACCATTGTTATACGTTTAAGCAAAAAAAGAAGTAAGCACTATGTAATAATTATGTCATGTAATGTGCATTGTTGCAGTGGGGTTAATTGGGCAAAATGTGACTTTTGACTATAACAATGGTTATAGTCACAAGTCACATTTTGCCCAAGCCACAATATATAACGTCAAAGTGTAAAAAACATTCGCCTTTACTGGAATTAGAAAACCTTATCCCTCGATATCCTGCAGAATGCTTAAGCCAGTTAAGCTACCGGGACGTCCTCTTACACTCCGAAATTTTAGTCGACGACTCCGTTAAAAGTTACTGTCACGGCATCTCCCGCAGCTTCTTCGATTTTTTCATTATTTTAAACATTTATCGGTAGATAATAATTAAGAAAAACTCAAATTTTGGTCCTGCATGTCTGGTATTAGATTACCCCCTGCTACATATCCTTGTGATGGCTTCCAGTGTACCATGTACGCCCTTAGATCGCTGCGTCATTTACATAATTGGCTTCCCATCCGAGTGTCATTAATTGTATCCCTTCATTCTATCTTATTTCATGCTAATATTATTACCACCCTCTCTCTAGTATGCTCCTTTCGGTCCTAAATCTTAATTTTCAAATTTTCCCTTGCCCTACCTTGCTTTCAATATTTGCTTCTGTTTTCTTCCTATCACATCCTGAAAGCCTCTCCTTTAAGAACACGGTATCCTTATGCCGCAGGTGTCTTTCGATTGGATTAAATTCTTTCACCAAATTAATTCTTTCTTTCTTAACAATCTCTAATCATCAATTAAAATTAATCCGATGGAGGAGTTATTTCCCCAAAACTCTGGGTAGATCATTATCTTGCTTACCAAAGTTTCTGCCCGAAGGAAGTCCGCCTCGTCGAGTCGAAATTATGACTCAAAACTCTCCCCCCTCCTCGGCGTGCGAAGGGGAAAAACAAATCGGTGCCTGGGCGCAGACAGGAGGAGTAGGGCGTTAAAGGGGAGGAATCGGTCATCAAAGAGTCGTTCTCGTGGAACATCAAATCTACCGTTCCGCCGCTTGTTATAATGGGACCGAACCGCTGTCGGCTCCACCACCTGCTCCCTCTTCTCAAAAACCATTGCATTTATCACGCTGTTCCTCTGTTCCTCTACCACCCTTCCTCCGACTATTTCAATCTTTCGCAAGCCTCGGGTCTTAACCACTTCCACACCTCTCTCCGTCTCTCTCTCTCTCTCTCCATCTCAATCTCCCTCGCTGCCCTAACATCTCTCTCTCTTTCTCCTCCCCTGTCATCAATCTGGGATTATCCCAAGGACTCGCACACCCAAAAGCTTTGCCAACTCCCATTATCTCAACGTTTATTACACTTTTACATTGCACGCCTTAACTCTCCCTTTCTGCTTCCCACCCAAGCCCCGAGAATCCCTCCTCCCCCCCGGAGTTCACTTATCTCAAGTCACTCCCCCGCAAAACCACTTCCAGCCTCTGAAAACAAGTAACCTCACCTTTCCTACTCGCCCAAAACTCTTCCCCTTCCTCCTTCCCGTCCAAAAAATCCCCCCCCGCACTCTCCTTCACATTCCTCCTTCAGTCTTACCCTTTGTATCACCATCCCCTTCCCTTCCTTCTCTACCTTCTGCCTCGGCTTTCGCCCCATTTCCTTTAGCCGGACTTGCATCATTTCCCAGTACAAAATCACCTCATCCTCAGCTTGCCTTCCCGAAATTCTTTGCTTTTCCGACACTTTCACTCTCTATTCGAGATGTTTATCGCAGCATAGCGGAGAAAAAAAAATACGAGCGTTGGGCTTGGGTCCAAGGAAACTTCTCAGCGGCAAGTAAAAAGGGTGCATGACCTTGTGAGAATTTAAAAATACCACCGGGGTGTTTTAATTAATTGACGCGATTGTTCGTTACGTAGTCCATCCGTGGTGTTTAAGAGCTCTTTCTCGAAAAAAATCAAGTTTCGATGAAAAGAGTAATTTAAGATTTTTCTCGTGAAACAAGAGCAACATTAATTCACTATAATCATCCGATGAATCTTTCGATACGATAAGGAAAGGCAGTTAAGCCTAAGTTGTTGATATGCTTTTCTTATCTATTCAAGGATGTTATTTATGCTACGTAAACGTGAAAATCCCCTTGTAAAATTTAGACGTAATGTATTATGTAAATGGAATTTTTTATAATTTTCTTCCATTTTATCAGTTTAGGACTTACAGGTAGTCCTCGTATTATTGATGTCGCTACTTAATGGTGATCGAACGAATTTCATACATAAATACATACACTTCATGCCGTTCTCTTTTGGGGCAGGTGAAATCAAAAAAAGCAATTTTAAATCTTTACAGAAAATTCGGTTCCATATACTTATTTTTTTACTGTTTCGCATGTGTCACATTCTTGCCATGTTTCGTACATTCTCTTCTGTTGCTGAGAATTATAATATTCATCGCTTTTGTCACTTTTTGTCACATCCGTCCATCCATTATCTCACCGTTCCTGCGAAAGTATGAACGTTTCTATCACCGATCTGTTTCATGAACCGACTCTCAATCATTGGACATCTTAAACACTAAACCTGTACCGCTAAATTACTTCTTTCATACTTTTACATTACAATGTACATGTTTATACATTACCCTTCAAGCTTTCGCAAAGGCGTATGGTGGCTGGTGGTGGGACATCGGCCATATATGCACAAGTGTTACTTCATGCGTGCATTTGAATATATACGAGGGTCATCCGGAAAGTAGTACCCGTTCGTGCCGCATGAAGTGCTGACGACGCGAGTAGCCGCTGGACGAGGTCAGATAGCTTCAGTGGCTTGTCTGCCTTCTCTGAGCCAAGTTGCGTGACGCTAGCATTGCCTGTGTTGTTTCTGTGATTGTTTACAATGTTTAAAAAAATTGAGAACGCCGCCAGTTGTGAAGTGAGGGCAGTGATTAAATTCCTCAATGCAAGAAACGTTCGCCCATGTGATATTCATCGCCAATTAAAGGAGGTGTATGGAGACAATGTAATGGACGAGTCGTCTGTTCGGCGGTGGTGTCGCAACTTCAACATGGGGAGGGGGAACACACACGACGATGAGCGTTCGAGGAGACCGTCTGTCATTACAGACCAACTGGTGAGCTCAGTTGACGAATTCGTGAGGAACGATCGGCGCGTCACAATTGATGACATCTGTGAGCATTTTCCCAATGTTTCTCGAACAATTGTTCATGAAATTGTTAAACACCATCTGCATTATGCAAAAATTTGTGCAAGATGGGTCCCTCGCGTATCTCAATGAGCTGGCGGCGAAGGACTATGCAGCAGGAATACAGAAACTTGTCACACGTTATGACAAATGCCTTAATTTGCTTGGAGATTATGTTGAGAAGTAGTTTAAAGTATCCTCTTTCAAATAAAATTTTTTATGTTTGTTAATATTTACTTTTGTGTCTTTATTTCACGAACGGGTACTACATTCCGGATGACCCTCGTATTACCTAATATACAAAACACTGGTGCTCATGGTTGTATTTCAATAAATACATTCGGCTGGTTGGGTTCGATTTTGTTATGGTTGCGTATTGTGCAAGGGAAGAAGAAAAACTTGAAACTGCCGGTGTTTCTTATTTTTCCCGATTGATCTCATTTACATATGTAATTAGGGTTGCATAATGAGTCCTTCGGTGTCGCAATAAAACTAAGGTTTCCGTCACCTCTCTTAAAGTCAGTCCTGATCTCGTTGTAAACCCTGGGCCTCCCAACCTACTTCCTCCAACATTCCCGTTACGCTTACCATCATCTCTTGGCAATTTTTCACAAATCTAACGGATTTTCTTTGAATCATGTCTAATTTCTTAATCAGTGCTATCTCCCATGGATCCCAAATACGTGACGTGTATTCCAAATCTGATCTAACTAAAGTGAAGTAACACCTTTGATTTAGGTAACACATTATCGGTGAGTCTAATCGAATTTCTTTCAAGTCCTACACATCTCACGCCCTTTCCCTCCAATGTTTTCCAAAAATACACCTCTTTCACGTGATTACTGCATGTAGTCGAACTCTATGTTATCCCAGCTTATCCTACGCCCGGGTTTTTCGTCATTACAGGAATGGAAAGAGTTTTTAATGCACCGAAACATTTGTTCCCTTAGGGAAAATTTCATTATTTTATGAACAACATTCACCAAAGTTTTCGCCAGAAATTTTCGTGGCAATGATTTATTGAACTAGATTAACTTCTTTTACAAAATATTTTGGAATTAATTCCTCGATCACGCTATAAACAACTCTGTTTGATATCTCAGTCCCCGACTTTTTGTAATTCTTTTAGGGTCATTTTTAATATTCTCTGTCAGATTTATACTAATTGATTGTGTGCTTCATGTATCGGTCGTAATATTAAAATTGTAACATATTTCATTTTGGTATGAAAACCAGTGTAGTAAGGTGTAAACTTTGAAGAAGCCATGAAATTTCCGAGAGAGATAATTTTTTCGTTGTTTTTTAACATTAATTTCATACATGAGGGTTATATAAGATGCTGTGTTTACTTATTTGAGTCATAAAAGGAAATGATTTTACAATTTCTAAAATTCAAAAATATGAGAACCGTATTTATGTTCAATAGTGTTTGAAACCGTCGTGAAGACAGCTTTTATGTAAAGGAACTTAGCATATTCCGATCCTGGATCCCTCAAGCTAACTAATTATTAAGTGAATAAACTGTCCAACTTAGATTTCTCTATTAAAAGCAGAAAAATCTGTTAAAAGTTTTATCATGTTTTTTAAATATTTTAATATGATATTCTTTGCAAATATTTCGACAACGAATTCAATTCAATACCGGGTGTCAAATGACAGTTCAAAATTCAAAAATACCGAAAAATAAAGCGTAGATTCGATGGATTACGTTGAAGTTAGTCGTACTTATGGCATTCCCAGGGGAAACATATACAGGTAATACGTGGACAGGCTAGCAAATAATTAGGATTTATTAGGCTCATGCGATGAAAATCTTAAAAATAAACGTTATATTTCGCTAGTTTGGTCTACTTTGCAATATTTTGGTTGCAAATGGGATCCTTGTAAATTATTTTTGATTGCGTAATTAGATCGCATGCAGCGTACATGAACTAGATTTGTAAAACGCTGTTTTGATAAGGCTAATAGCGTATCTGGAGTTTTAGAGGAACTAGGTTCGGAATCACTCCCCGAGTGAAGACTTAAATGATGATAAAATCTCTTGCATCAATTGGCAGCAGATCTCTTTAGTCATGATATTGAAAATGTATTATTAGCCCCATGGAACTACGGTAGCAGATATAATGTCAATAAGATTAAAGAAATCAATTGTATAACTGTCAACTTAAGGAGTAATTTTTGTAGAGAAATATTCCACGCTCAGATACCGTAGTTATAGTACTTGCAGTTAACATCATATCCATTATTTGAATTATTTTACACATCCATTGACAATTGACCATTTAGATAAACTTAATTTTTGTTACTGCATGCCTGTTTTGTATCTTGACCTGCTGCACGCCCTAGCGGTGGTTTGCAGGGAATCACTTCAAGGTAGAATTCGATACCGTTTTGCTCCACTGCAAAGCGATTGTCCCTGTTCGAAAGGCTGTGAAATAACGTGTCAGGTATTTAAATAGCCTCTTGGTCAGAGTCATTGCTTAGCTTTTACTATCTGATCAGCATCGAAAATGTATTATATCTCCCTATTAGAACTTAGACAATGTTAAACAACCAATTTGTTTACCTTCAAAATGAAGCATCCAAGAGCTGAAGTGATATTTAGTCAACTAATATGGCTGGCTTTTGATTTTGAAAGTTAAATATGTTATGATAAAATTTGAGCAGTCAATTTCCTTGAAGAAATCGCCACTTGATGATTGTGGTGTTTCATTTTCACAAATATAATTGTAAATATTGGACAAAAGTAGTTTACGATAATTGACAATGCGCCTCAGTTAGATTAACGAATGATCTCCAACGACAACCGATCTTTTCACATTTACGTGAGCTGAATACTGTTTTAGTCTCTCTGCTGCTGCCATATTTCTCTGAATAGCACATAGGGAAGATTTTAAAATACGTGGGAATCTCTTTGTAGCTTGTTAATCGGCATTAATGACATCCGATTGAGTTTTATGATCAGGTGACATATGTGACGATCTCTTGTAACCCAAGAAGTTTTGCTTTGTAAAATAATAACGTTCATTGAAATTATCTTAAATCTAGCTAACAAAGACGTTTAACAGTGAGTCATATTACTGGTCACAAGTCAAAATAATTCCATCGCTGGTGTCATTAATGAATTTCAGAGGATGAGACTACCATTTGATTTCCCACACCTCAAACTTGGCCACATTGACTCCACTTACGCTTGCCGGGTGTCATACCTCGTATCCTCTCAACCGTTCAGCTTTCTCCTCCAACGTATTTCTTTTACAAATCCCAGTGGTTCCTCTCGAGCGAGAAAGAAACCTAGCTTGCGGAAAATTCCGCTTAAAATATTTTCCCTCAAAAACCCCACCTGCCACAAAACTTTAAGCAGGCATAGGAAAAGATTAGGAAACCAATCTAAAAAAAAATAACAGTGCTCTCTTACGGGTGAGTATAAAAGACCAATTTGCCTACATCCTTTTCCTTTCTCCCTCACTCTTGTCCACCCACCACCGACCCCCATAAAGATAGGTCGTTAAAAATAAAAGAGCATCGAAGGCCGCGCCGTGGCAGAGGTGAAGACGTCACCGAGAGGAAGCAAGAGGAGGAGAAGTAGATTTCGGGAAGCCTCTCCGATCTTTCCTCCACTACCTCCTCTCTTAAAGATGGCATAAGGCCCTTTGACTGCCCTATTTAGAAGGCTAAAAGTAAACTTCCCCATCCGACCGGCGAATCGCCACCGACCGCCACTTTTTAATGCTTTTAATGGACGTGGGAGCGGAGAGGAGGAGCTACGCGAGAAGGGAATGTTTCCTCCTTAGACGAAAATTCCTTGGGAGGCAGGGTCTGGCTATATCCGTCAGGTTTTATTGCTCGAATGAGTGTTTTGAAAAGATTTCTCGAACCAAGAGAATGATGGTCTTTATTATTATGAGTATTATTTTATCACTGCTGGAGGGATAGCGTTTTACTGTTTTTTTAGTGGAGAAACAGGAGAACTATTGTTTCCGGTCTCGTCACTTCTTCGCGATTGGAGTCGCACAGCCCGCGGAGAGAGCCCTCGCCTCATCCTACCTTCTTTTCCATCGCAGAATGAGCGCTGTATTTCCTCAGTTACTTCTATGTTTCCCGGGAGAAGTAGATGTTTCAATAGCATCATCGATGCACGTATTTTCTGGTCGCGATCAATCGCCGGCTTAGGAGAAAGAAATGGGAATGGGATCGTATTGATTGGTTCTGTTTCGTCGACAATGTATGAAGAAACCGCTACTCCAAATTTGGATGCGATACACGAAAATATTTGTGTGGATCATGACATTTTTTCGACAGATATTCTGGTGTTCAAATACTGCGGGAAACTTGGAAGTAGCTTGCTTTAGTTATGCCACATTTGCAATACGCAGCAATGAATTGGAAGAATGTAAATAGAAAATCCACCGCATTTGTTAAAATTGCTACGAGAATACAGTAAGCGTGACGGTAATATTGGAGAAGTTAGGCTGAGAGCCTCTCGATATTCGTAGAGAGCACGCAAAACCTAAGACTCCTACTTTTTGAAAGGTACAGAATGCATGAGTTTTGTTGCCACACCCAGGTAATTATTATGATGCCAAATTATAAGGGTGTATTCGATTTCCGATATAAAATGAGAGAGATTAACACAGCCATGGACAGGTTAAAATACTAGTTTTTCCCTCTCACCATAAGGAACCATAGTAATGGAACCTAATCACTAGAATATATTTATCCTAAGACAAGCATGAAATGATTTATGAACTTATTTCAGGGGTATTGACAGTTACTTGTTTATGTATACCAGTATTTATATGCATATATATGTGTGTGTGTATATATATATATATATATATATATATATATATATATATATATATATATATATATATGTATAAACACACACACATATATATATATATACAGTACCCTATTTACTACCCTTCGCACCCTATTTGCTGAGTGCATATTGCAGCATCAAACTCTTATTAATTCTACAGCAGCCACACTATCCACATCCGAGGTGGGATTCCTACCTAGATGCTTCTGGTTACCAGTCCGTTGTGTTACCCGCCTGAACGTCGCGGCCGGCACCAATCGTATGATAGACAACAAAAAGAACAGCATGTGGTGAATTTCTATCGCTTGACACCTAAACATATGAATCTTAGCGAAATAAATGTTAATTTTAAAAGAAGTGAGAAAATAAAACGCCAAGCCGTTGGTCACCTTCCTCAAGGGACAACCTTGTGTTATCAATCTTCGGATTGATTATTTTCTACCATGCCGCAATTTCATGCTTAAAAAGTTTCAAGAAATACAGAAAAGAGGACATAAATGTGAAGTTTTATCTCTCTTATTCATTCTTCTTCGAATATCCTCTTCGTCGTGTATTCTTGGTGTTGCGATGTACGCCAGGGCCTTATACGCGAAGATCTGGCGTGATTAAACCATCTAATTCAATAATTATGACTGATTTTTACTGGGGTAAATGGATGTCCATGCCCACACGGAGCGAAATCAAAATTTTGTAAGCCAACACCTCACGTCTCATTATCTGCTATGGCCGTAGCATTCTAGCAAATGGAACTGACCTAATAGGAATCCCGGAGATTATCACTGTATGGAAAAGGAATTGCTTTCGTGTACAGTGTTTTCTGGAAATCAGCTTTAGGTTATCACGTCCCCAGTTTAAATAACTTGATCGCAGAAATTTGATGTCTCTTTCTGTCATTCAAATGTGTTTTATTAATGTCATTTCCTCAATTACACCTGTATGTCCTCTTATGCCGCAAATTGGAATTTCGTGCAAAAATTTATGATCTTTTAAGTCACTAAATGATAAACAAGGAACTATTACCACTTCCAGCTAGTAAAAGTAGCAACTTTATAACATGATTTATGGGTTTTAATACAACTAAAATGTAAGCTTATGTTTCACCATGTCCACTCACTCGTAACGTAGCTATGGGATTTTTTCTCCAATTAAAATGTTATTTTCTCGAACGTTAACATTTCTATGGAACTTTTTGATGCTTGCGTGAAGAAGAAGGAAGGCTAAGTTAAAAGTCAAAATTGTGGTTCAAAAACTATAGCAGGGGATAAGTTTATCCTATCTAGGAAATAGTTTGGGTCAAAGCTCTAGGGACATAAGAAAAAGAATTGCTTTGGGCAAAGAAGTTTTTGCAAGGAGGAAGTAATAATGATAAAGTCGTCGTATAAGGATGTTGAGAAAAAATTTATTAGTTTTATTACACCTCTTCAGTTATAAAATTGACTCATATATAAAATTAACAGTAGCACTATGAGTTCTTAAAATAGCTTATTTACGTGAAATGTTGTAATATGTTGCCTCTTTCAAAAGATAAATTATAGATAAGGTATGCAGTGATGCTACAGCTCGTTAATATTAAATTAATAATCTCAGCATATTTCCTTTATTTCATTGAAATTTTCCAACACGTGCATTTTTTTGTGCGAGTAACCTGTTCTAAGTGAATATTGTACTGCACTGTAAAATATTGTATTGTACTTTTTTCAGTCACAAAACTACGAGAATGAGGTTTTTGATAAAAATGAGGACTAAATAGGAGGGTATAAATTGAAGCTGGTGGAAAAGTTCACCAATATTGGAAGTGTTTCGGACCAAGATGGTCCACGTGGTAGGAACAACGTGCATGTAAGAAGAATTGCGCTGGGAGAGCGGGGTTATTGGGAGAATTTCAAAGGTGGCAGAAAATGCTAATTCAGAGCATTTTGATCGGTGAAATAAATTTGTTGACTGTGATAGAGGGGAGGAAGTTGGGGGAGGAAATCGCCAACTATTTTCTATGGAATATTTTATACGTAATTAATTATGGATTTAGCGGCATGTACTGTATTAGGTTTGTGTCATATGAGGTGACGCTTGGAAGTGAAGCCATAGTTAGTCCGTACTCATCCAAAAACGACCTCAAACGGTAGGCTACGTACCTGATAAAAAAATGTAAATTGCAAACATCGAGAAAAGGCCATTTTAAAATCACATATTTTAATTTTATTTTACTAAGAGAAGCTTTTTTCGATGCAGAAAAACATTTAATCGTTAATTTTGTTATTAGAGGGTCATTGGTCGGTAAAACGTAAAGCAGAAATGATATTCTTATTTTTTTAATGCATAACTTTAATCTGGCAACCTATTTTATTTAAAAGGGAGTATTAGGTCAGAAGAAAAACTCCGTCGGACGTAAAAACGTGAACCTTTAAACAATGCTTTGTGTTACACGTAGTACATCACTATGTAAGTACTTTTCACTTTTAATCACTATATAAGTACTACTACAAAGAATAGTTGCAACTTAAGACCAGATTTAATTAAATAGAAGACTTTCGATTATAATTTCAGATGTTCTATCGAATTCTTAGAGCTCTTGGAGATGAAAAAACTAAATAAGAATGTAATTGCTTCCCTTTGATTTATCTCAACTTATTTCTGAGTCTCCGTTTTTTTTCGGCCTCGAAATGTAATAAATATGTCTTAAATTACAAGGGACAAAAAGGTTCGTTTTTTTTCTTTAATATTTCTCTTCCATATGAGAGAGTCTTCGATCGTAATAAAAGAGCACACTGGTTCACTTTATGGACACATCCGGTGAAAATTTGACGAAAATTTAATACCGTTTGGAACGCTTTGATATCCGCATGCGATCCTCTAAAACGCGATTCTTTGAAAATAAATCTCTCGTCCGGCAATTTGTTTATTTTATTTTTTAAATTCCCACATTTTTTAGACCGGAGGACGATGAATTTTTTTAGGTAGGGAAAATATTTTTCAAAATGACAACTTTTAGGACTTCGAGAAACTCTTGTTCCAGATAATAAAAAAACGTCACGCAAACAAAACATATAATGGGAGTACAATTTCAGGTACTACACATGTTTATTGTTGCATTCAACGGATAAGGTCTTTTCGAAAATGGTACACCCTTCCATTGCCTATGTTGCCTTCGATTCGTAAGCAAATGCGAGCCGCCTGTCAATGGATTCCTAGTTGTAATCTGAGGTATGTCGCACTATTCCTGTGTAAGCCATGGGATAGGCTTTGAATCATTTATCATACTTAGTGATAGTAAACACGGAAGTAAAACTAATTTTATACTGCATGCCTGGTGTGAGATCACCGCATGTTACGCACCTTTTCGGTAGTTTGGAAGGCGCTATGTAGCTTTAGATGTTATGAAGTGAGACTGCATATATGCATCATATCATTAGCGATATCTAAATAACACTAGGTATCCTAACATCCTCTGTTGTTTGCCCTTACGGGGCATTGTTTAGATGTGGATGTGAAATTGTAACCTAAATTTTTATGCTATTATAATATTATATCTATGAATTCTATGTAAATCGATAGTATAGAAATCAATAGTTATATATTATGTGTATAACTTTTCTCTAAATTAATTTCCTTTGGAATAAATCCCCCACTGACACAAGAAATCCATTTCTTCACTACAGTCATTATGGACTTGTAATCATTTCATCCACCTAGTTTCTCTGGCATATTTTTAGCGTTATGACGCTCGAATCATTACGTAATTACATTTACTGTTACATTAAGTAGTGACTATTACTGGCTAAAGCTCTCGGCCGGACATCGAGAGATCCGGGAGTCCAATCCCGTTCAAGGCGAACGATTTTTACACTCTGAAATTGTTGCATTGAAATGCATATTAGCGAATGACTCCATTAAAAGTTACTGTTACGGTATCTCCCGCAGCTTCTTGGAATTTTTCAAAGGTAAAAACAGCCTAAGTGTTTAAAGTTGGCTTTAACCTCGTGGGCAGTGGCGTGTCATGCACGACTACAAATGCCTTGTATGCACGGTATTTCGTCAAAACATTTTGTTCCTTTAAAAGCCCCCAAAATTTCAGAGTTTAAGTGAATGCCTCGATAGCATAACTAGCTGAAACACTCGACCGGACATTGAGGGATCCGGGATTCCAATCCCGTTCAAGGCGAATGATTTTTACTCTCTGAAATTGCGGCATTGAAATACATATTAGCGGATGACTCCGTTAAAGATTACTGTTGCGGCATCTCCTGCAGTTTCGCGGAATTTTCGTGATAACATCAAAATAGTCATCTTTTTCGAATACAGTGATGCAGTCCGTGGTCGATTGACCTTGAGCTTCAGTATAACTTTGATTAAGCAATGATACTCGAAATAGAAGCATTTTTTTAATTGGAGTTTGAAGTAGATATACCTTTTCTCAAAATGAAAGAGTTTTGAACTTTACCTGGCATTGAAATTACTTGTGAGAAAAAAATTTCAAATGAATTCAGTAGAAGAAAAAATGATTTTGCATCCCCTTTCAGCTTTTACTAATTAGTAGCGTGAGTTGTTCAAAGATTATATGCTTATATTGATGTATTTATACACCATATTCCTTTTGGTGCATATGATATGTGACGGCAAGAACATTCACACGAAATTGAACTTACGCACCATTGCATTTGACTGGATTGGTACACGTTGCCATGGGAACATTCAAAACGATCGTTCATCCGTGCTAAATGTACCTCGCTGTGTCTCGCTCTAATATTTCGTCCTCGGACCTTCGCTGTTCTTTCCATTCTTCTCCCAGTGGAAAACCCGTCAACTCCCACCCCGTTCTGCGACCGACGCGACGGTCGAAATCTGCGATTTATAGAATTCCCGGGCCCCGCACCCCTCCCACACTCCCGTGCCAACCCCCGAGCGAATTATCCATGTTCTCGACCCAAATGCCGTTGAGGAAATGGACCCTTAATGTTCAGTTGACTCCGCAGTTATAGGAATCGTGGGAAAATGGTTGACTGATTATACCGTTTGGCCCGATAGTACTTTATAGAAGTATCTGCCCCTACTTTGTGAAAGCACAGAAGGACACCGTGATTCTAATAAGTTAGCGTCGAAATGGTCAGTGGTTGAGATGTAGAAGTACCAAGATTTCAACATCAGTACCACACTTACTTTTCTGTATGATCATCATCGTAACTGTTTATCTACTCTAAGATTGGCTTGACGCAGCACTCTGTTTAAATGTTAAATCGGCGTCTAACCACTTCATAGTTACACATTTCATCTCCTGAACATCTTTTACTATTTGAGCCAAGTACGTATATAGTACAAGGGTTTTATTCAGTAGTTTTATTTTCCTTCGCTTATCCTCTTCAGCTCTCATTCTTTTCTTAAGATTTGAAGTTAAAGAAACTAAATCCAAATTTACTGAATGTCAATGGTTGAAAAAATGTATTTCACTTTTACCATCTCACTTCACAGCTTTGGAGGACGAGGTATTGAGTTGGGCTGCTGTCCAGAGGGCCCGGGTTTGATTCTGGAGACGCCTCTGGGCACCCTCTACTTCAGCTAAGCTGGAAAAAGAGCAATTCCCTCCTGAACTCCTACTGCGTCAGGAATACTGAAATAAAAAGTGTAGATTCGATTAAATACTTAGGCATTACTCTCAATAACGACCTCTCCTAAGTGAAACATATATACGGGGAATATGTGGATAGGCTAACAAAACATTACGATTTATTAGAGAAATATTACTTAAATGTGATGAAAAGGTTACACAGAGAAATGTTATATTTCGTTAGTCAGGCCATTTAAAATATGTCACTAGTATATGGGTTCCCCGTTTAGATTATCCACAGCTGATTCGCATTATTATTCTTCAGATATATGTATATCCCATGGAAGTTTTTATGTAAGTGTAACACCAAAGGATATTGCCTGTTCCAAGATGCTTCATTCGATCACATCTACAGGGTTCGTCCGGAAAATAAGTGTACTGACTCCTGGGCTGGGCGCGCCGCTCCAGGCGCGCCCAGCACCGCTCTGACGGGCTGCGATTGGAGGGGGGTATGTTGGCAAGCGACGCTGAAAAAGGCAGTCGGCTCTGAGCTGTGGTGTAGTGAGGAGCTCTGTTAACGCGAACCTCCACGCTCGACCCACGTCACGGAACGCGATGCCGAAGTTTTTGGAGCAGCGTTATTCCATCAAATTTGCGGTAAAGCTTGGGAAATCGTCTACCGAAACTGTCGGTATGATTAACCAGGCTTACGGGGAGTCAGCCATGTCCAGAAACATGATCTTTCGGTGGCACAAGATGTTCGTGGAGGGCAGAGAAGAGGTCGACGACGAGTCTTCGAGAGGTTCCCGATGATGCCTTCGCGGGAGCGTTCCAGGAATGGGAACGCCGCTGGAACAAGTGTATCGACTCACAAGGGTCCTATTTTGAGGAATATTAGCTTAAGATATGTAAAAGTGTAATAATTTTTTTTCCTGAGCTCAGTACACTTATTTTCCGGACGAACCCTGTACTCTATAATGTACATCTTTTTTATATTCTCTTTTTTTTCGAAAACTTTAGTTTGGTACATTTCTTGCTATTTTTTATTCTAACCCTCATTCCTTAAACCACTCCGATATCTGGTCTAAATTTGTAGAGAGTAGCCCGAAACCTGCGGGTTTCATTCATCTGTAAATCACGTTGTTTTCTGCAATAATATATTTAAAATTTAATTTTTCATGAGCGTAATATATGTAATGGTAATTCATTTCTTTGTTCTTTAGAAAGTGACGGAATTGCGTGACATATTCCATAATCCATCGAGAAACCTGCCTTTTATATCAAATTTCTCCAATATATATATATTTATATGTATATTTCTTTATTTATAAATAAATATTTATATACATATTTACACACGTATATATATTCAATTCATATATACAAACGTATATATCTCTATATATATATTAATAAATATATATATATATATACACACACAGGGTCCGTCAACATAACTTCCTTTTTCAAACGCAAAAAGCATTCAGAAAAGGAAGTTATGTTGCCACACCCTGTATATACTTATTGATTGTATCACACAGAAATTTTTTGTATTCATGCGGAAAATCCGGGCAAAACATTTCTTAAAGGCATCAATAAATTACACTTTAGTATTACACATTAGTATTGTAAAGTGCATGGATGCCACTATTTACCCAATTCATCGCAGCAGTTTAAGCTTGTTCTTTAGACGCTCTCCCGATAGTTTCTCGGATGTTCCTCACTCGGTCCTTCAATCCGGCTTTTATCGCGGGTGGACGTACTTCTTGAACGTTAAATCGGCAAACGAGAATAATTTGCAAAGAGTCTCCGGCATCCCAGTCGCAACAGGACCATAATGTAGGTTAGCACGTAGAAGGGGATGATGGTTCATGAATATTGCATGACGATGGAAGAGCCCAAATGCTGGGTGATCCATTAATGCATTTGTCCCGGGCACACTCCTGAAGCTTACCGGCCGGGTCCCAGAACCCCTTATGCCTCACCTAAACACTTCCCTCGAAGCGGCCAACCTATTTATCGACCGGAGAAGCTCCGAAATGTAGCACAACATCTCTCCACACTCACAATTTAAACATTACTGCGCGTAAAGGAGTAATGTTTTTCTAGTTTTATGAGAAAAATAAAATATCTAAACATGAATCTGCGTGATGGCCAGTGCGCTACAGCCATGAGTGTTGGGGGCATTGTGATGGGGCCAATTGTCGTACAGTAAGATTAATTAAAGTAGAGATACTGTATCTACGCGAGGAGATAAGGAGCGTAGTACGGCGAAACTAAAAAGAAAATAATGAAAAACCAAGCGATTAAGCCTTAAAATTCCTTTCTTATGTTTCCAATCATATAGCGATTAACGATATATCTAATTCCGTCTCCAAATAGAAATATATTATGTTAATTTTTTATTGGATGGAATTTCTTATTTTAAATCCTTACATCTTTAATTAGCAATTGAAATCTTAAGTCTTAATACTCCATTGGAATTATTTCTGATTCTACTTTTATCGCGCATCGTCATAAATAAAAATAGGATCTTTGATAATAATTATCGCAGATTCTTAGTATAAACTTAATTGCATACAAATAAGATGGTTTTTTCTCACGTGAAGTATTGTTTGCTTAAAGGACCTAAACTTACTCCATGAAGTAATGCAACTGTACTCGTAACTATGCCTGATATATCCGCTTGTCTTCTCTGAACCCTCTTATGTTCTGAATCAAAGCCTGCCTCCCAAGTATATCACACGTACATTGGCGGTATTTTCTTTTTGTGCTCATCAAATATTTAATGTTAATAAATATATCGTGTTTTTGGTATTTCCTTGAATGGGATGGATTTGGTCATGGGCGAACACATAATACCTCGATGACCGTAATAGTAGCGTGTGTTAGAGAGTGTCCTAAGACATCAGCCATTTCGAAGTATAGAAAATAGTCTATGGAAGTCTGATAATTATTTATGTATTCATGAACATATTATTTATCCATCTCGACGTAGGTGGGAAGCAAGATTTCGCAATTTCTACCCTTGGTATGGGTTGAAAACATTCATTTTGTTGGGATAGATGATTCCGAAGGGGTAATAATCGAGGAGAGGATAAAGCGTGGAGAAAATGATGTTTATCTTATTATTTTGCAAAGATCTCTTAAAAGGACGCAGATAAATATTTATTTTACACCTTACCCTACAATCTGCCAGAGGGCGTGTAGCCAGGGGGAGTAGGTGTACAGCAATACAGGTTACGGTGATAATTAATGTTGGGTATTATTTTATTTTTTGGTTTGTCACATGGAATGTTTCCCACTGCAATCGTCACGAATTTGGTGAGGGCAAAAGAATTCCTTCAATATCGCTCAGTTCGGCATTCAATTTCCCTTCTCGTTTTAGTCCCGTCTACCAATCTAAAGTGGATTCCACATTTTTCCCTCGCTGTCACCGTTAATCTCGACTAATTTGTATTTATCTAATGATTTAAATCGTGCACGTGATCTGTAATCACCCATATGGATTGGGGTTGATACTTACACTAACTTGGGGACTCTCAGCCTGACAAACGATTAAGGACATGAAAGACTCGTTAGCACATGAGATAAGGAGAGTTTGTGTGGAAATCAAGGGCAGCATTTTAATCTCATTTGAGTGTTTCATATTGCATCAACAAGAAGTCTGTAAACTTTAAAAACTTGTGGTTAAATATTCAATTAAACTCCCACAGTACTCACCCCAAAATGTATGTTTGGTAGGTGACGGTAGAGCTTACCTAATACTAATCATTATTTTCCTTTGCTATATTCTGCCGTTGAAGGTAAGTTTTTGGATGTAAACAGACTGAACAATTAAACATATCTTTGTTTGAACTAAATAAACACATCTGGTATCCGACATGCAGTAAGTTTCTCTTCGATTCCGCATATGTCCTTCCTCCCATCATTCTGTCCAACATTCCTATCCTATTGCTACCACTTCTTTGTTTCTCTGACGTTCTCCCCTCTATCACAGTCTTCAGCATCCCATCGCCAAATAAACGCTCTGCATCGAAATTTCCTCCCTCCTTTCAATTTCTGCCAAAAGTTCCATTTCCTCCACCACCTATGACTAGCACTTTCTCGTTTGTTTTAATTTCTGTCCATTTTACCTTTTCCGTCCTTCTTCACCCTCATATTTCAAAAGCCTCCTGTATTTGCTTATCACAAATCCCTGTTCGTGGTGCGCAATTTCAGTACATCTACTTGATAGCCCTCAATTCACTGCAAGGACGCGTGTAAGGGGAGTGCCAGGGCACTGACATAAATTACCAAATTTTAGTTCATGGGTGTAAATGTATATTTATGCATATATACTAACACTCGTACTCATACAATTACACACATAAATGCTTACATGAATAATTAGTGTGTTGAACTAAAACGTTAAAGTTGGCCTTTCAGTAAAATTATCTAGGTACTTGGGTTCAATTTTCCTATGCTTACAAATCATGCAAGGGGAAAAAACCAACACGTACGGATATGGGGTCCAGCTCCTATCCTTATGCCGCTCGTGGTTTCCCAGGAAGAATTAACTCCCGAAAAGGGTGTTGGGTGAGGCTCTAGGTGCCCAAAGGCGTTAACTATAATAAAAGACCGGAGGGTCACGCCATCCGGCCAGTATCCCATGGCTTTATCCAGCAGACTACCACGTCTATCTCCCTCAAGCATTCAAATAATAGGTATGTAATTTGAAATAGTGTTGACAGTTAATTTTGTCGTACCCTACGAAATATACCTTTTTGAATTTACGACCTAATTACATAGAATCTTAAGTATTCAAAAATATTTTATGACCTTTCATAACCTGCCGGGGCAATAAAATAGATTTGTGTGGGGGATTAGGTGTTATGTTTCAATGGTGATGAGGCATTTCAGTAAGTCAACCGGGAAGCCGCAATCATAACCCATGCCGCAGGTCCGCCAACACGTAAAAATATCACGCGGCCGCAGAAATAACGCCCCTCTACACTCGCCCAGAATCCCCAAAATTGCTTCCGCCACCCCCACACCCATCCCCCCCACTCCACCGCCCCATCGACCCGCACTGAGAATCCCACCCCCTTGAGCCCTTCCCCCCGCCGCGGTGTGGCTGGAGGTCCTCGTAGACTCGATATCCCGGGTCGATAGCCGGCAAAGACCTTCATCAAAATAAATTAGTCTTCCCTCCCATCGCCCAGCTATCGGCCTCCTATTAACTATAGAGGCTTGGGCTTATTCGTTTTTGCATCTCCGTTCACGTTGTGCAGCTCGATCAATCTCGATTTGACAGAGGAGTACCCATCCACCCCCCCCCACCTACATTACATTTCATTTTCCCCGTGTTGCGTGGTTGTAAACAAGAGGGATGTGCTCCCTCAAAACGGAGGAGGGGGCTACAGCTTTTCCCAAATTTCAATTGAAGTGGCCTTTCTTTTTTTGTCTTCTCTTGTTGAACGGAGGGACACTCCGGGAGTCGGTGAAAAGGATCAACTCCCATTAGAACTCTTTCTTCGAAAGAAACTCAAAAGGAGTTCATTCCGGGGACTCCTTCAGACTAACGCGAAGTACATTTCGTCGAAAGAAGCTGTAAGAGCTATCATGGGATCTCTTTCCAAGAAAGAAGACTTTAAGGACCCGCGTAGGCGCGTTATCGCGGCCTTCGGTTCAAAAAATCTTCTCCCACCATCATGTTCCTTTTCTTTGTGAAGCATTCTCGTATTAGCTCGTTACTTGGTTTCATTCTTGGTCTTGTCCGGAAATGCCACCAGGCATTCTGCTCGGATGTTTTCCAACTTATTAATTCACGATGTTCCTCCTTGTGATTTTATGTTCTCTTCTGGCTATCGTTTTCGCCGTATTTCTTTCTTCGTCTGCTGCTATTTTCATGAGTTGCTCCCGAAGACTTCCTTTTACTCTTCGTAAGACATTTAAACAACTCGCTTGGGCTAATTTTTCTATAACGACCTTCCGTTTGCTGAGGATCGGACCTCTCTTCATTTCTCCAAACTGAAGTTTGGTTGGCTGCATGTCTCAATTTTTTTCCCAGCCAACGCCTGTTCTCTGACCTGTTCCTCTTTGTGCGTTGAACAATAATTCACCGGTTTCCTCTGTGGCAGCTTTCTTTTCATTGCAAGGTGTGCCCGATTCATGCTGTTCTTCTCTCCCATGTAGCGATTTTAATGACTGATGAAATCTAATATTTATTTATTTTTCGATTTTTTTAATTCTTAATTCTTTGGACAATTTGAAATTAGATTAATTTGACTTGGGCTGATTTAAAACATAATATAGCTTGATTTTCCATCATTTCCCTTTAATAACCATTTAAAACGATCTCAAAAGACATATCGTTTCGTTAATATTTTATCAGGCTTATATTGGATTATTCGATGTTATTACGAAGTTTGTTTTGATTGCATTTCTGTTTTGACGTAAGCGATAGACGCTTGAATTTCCCGATATACCTCGCTGAGTTCAATAATTAATCACTGATGATTGGGTTGCGTACATATATTCTCACGATGTTTTTAGGACAATATTGGGCCCTATATACCGCCTTGCCCTGCGTGATGTTTTCTCCCTCCTTCGCCCGGTCTGATGTCACACGAATTTTATCACTTCGTCAACTGGCTAGTTTATTGTGCGGACGGATCCTTACTGATTCCCTTTCTTCTCTCGCAGAACATCTGTATGGACGCGTCGGCTGTAGCCACACGGATTTTCGTCGCGGCTATTGAATCGAATGACAACGTTCTCACGGCACTAAAAAATCGGTTCGTGTACTCTCCGATGGAAATGAAATTAATAACTTCTGCTGACAGTGTAAGCATCAAAAGGAAATTAAAATGTTGCACATAGCCTCTGTGTCATGGATTTTGTATCATCAAAAAGACGAAAAAGTGTCTCGTGATGTGATCTTCCAGATGTATATTTATGTATATGTTGGTGAAATTCATCTGCTGCAGTTTCATGGTTTTCATTTAATCGAATCTTAAGGTATCCAAATCGTTTCATTCGCCCTCAAACGCTCAAATGAAAGAAAATTGCTTCAATACTTATTTTTAAAATTGAAAACGTAATTAATCATTTACTATGAAGTGTACGTGAGCATTGCTGCTTTATTTTCATGTGTGTGATACAAATTTAAATGAGTAAATCGTGTTCATTCAGTCACAGCGATAAATTTATCGCCGTAGCATGCTTTTTTAATGCATAAGCACCGTGCTTCCCGAGGGGCATATCCCATTGAGTTTTCATTTTCTTATTGTCATCCTTTTAGAATCTACACTAGTTGCGTCGATTTATCCTGCGTGTAATCCTTTTCGAATGGCTTTCTCTCTATTTTCATCCTTGTCGAAACACCTCCCGTCCTTTGCCGTCTTCATCATTCCGGCTCAATATTAGCCCGCATGTACTGCAGATACTCATTGATTGGAATGATATGTTGTATTTTTTATGCTGGATAGAGTGAAGCCAATTACTTTTCGGTGGAACAAAAACTGGAACTCATACGATAGCAGCTTTTTCCCCCAAGTGCAACAATACCCTGAAGGGAAAGATTTTCACAGCGAGGAAAATATTTTTCGACCGTGCATTATTGACTGTAAAACCGAACGATATCGCAAGACAACAATGCCACTGTCTACGCATTGCCCGAATCATTTTTTTTCTGTCATCAGGAAAGGGAGAGCAAGATGATTCAAAACACATACGATGGCTTAGCCTGTTTTCATAAAAATTGTTTCCCTTGAGTCTTGGCGAATGAAAAACGGCCAGAAAAATGTTTCCATCTCCCCTTGGCTCCCAGGCGAGCACGTTCACGGCGACTGTTCCATTCCATTTCACGGTAGTCCATTTGATTACTCTTACTTCCGCTTGGTCTTCGTACGTAAATAAAAGCTAGAAACGTTTCGACCCAACTGAAAGCTTGCTCTTCGGGGATAAACTTTTCGATTGCGTCCACTTCTTTTGTGCATTGACTCATGTGCGAAGGAGTCCGGGAGAAAATCGAGTTTGACCAACTATTTTTTTTACGTGAGGCGTTAGCTGCGGAAGGGGTGCTGGAAATCTTATCTTCGGCGTCGTCCGTGACGTGAGCGGCCGTCCCCTCATACTCCCCTTCTCCTCTTGCCCCCTTTCGACTTCCGCCAATCATTTTCTTGTCGCAGAAACTTTCGCAACGCCTTCAAAATATTTATACTAGCTCGAGAAATGCTAACCTATGCACATATCATCTCAAGTAGCAGGGAATTTCGTAAGATCATTCCAAACCCTTAGGGCCCTGGTACAGTTATAGGCATAAAATGCAAGCACATCTTATTCTAAACACATTCAAAGGCAGTGGATGTTAGACCTCATCAAACAATGATTAAGGTAACTAGTAATTTTGGACATTCGTTACAATTTTGTTTTGAGGAAGTTTGAAGTCTTGTACGTTATATTTATTAGTGGGTTGCGGTAGTCGGGGGCAGAGCGTTGGACTACTGACCGGGCTCGGGCTGATTGCCTTTGGACTGAGGACCCGGGTTTGATTCTCGGATAAGCCTCTCTGGGCACCTGCAGCTTACCCAAGCTGTGTGGTTTCTCGGGTACTAGAACTTCCTAGGAAACCATAACCGGCACAGGGTAAGGAATTAGCTCCCCTACCTTGATGTGTGAACTTCACACGCCGTCGGGCTAAGTACTGGGTGAACTCTACCACCTACATCTACATCTACATAATTCCCCGCAAACCGCCGCAAGGGCGTGTGGCGGGGGGTGTTAGGTCACCAACCGCAAAAAGGAAAAATACCACATGCAAAAAAACAACACGGAAAATTACACCCACAGCAGCGCGCACACTCATGCAAAAATCCTTTCATCCAATACTCATGCAAACACATATACCGCAAAACAACTTAAAAAACTGCACCCCGTGATGCAGCACGAAAGCCATCCTACAACACGGAAGCCAGGACACAACAAGCAAGAAATTGAAACATCACTACCACATGAAAATGCACCACGAAACACTCTACCCCCAAAGAGTATGTAAAAGGCGACCCAACGTTGCAGGTAGCAGGAATTTCCCCCCCCCCCACCAATCGATCGACCTTAGGGTTCATTTATGTGTTTATGTTTTTTTTTATTTCTTACTGACGTTGAAATTTTGAGCGAAGGTTAGACTGGCTCCGCATACCTAGCAGGGTTATAGGACGGTCAAATATCCTTAACTTTCCCTTAGGGCTTTTCCTATCAATAAAAAAGAAGGCTAAAACTAAGCGCTCAGTTCAATCAGTCAATTAATTGAGTGTTGAAATTTTCTTACGATTATGCAATCCAATAAAAACTGTATACGCTGACCGGATTCATAGGTGCACTTAGCGTTCATCTAATAGATACTCATGTGCGCATGCATAGGTTATGGGCCATATTTGCGGAGAATGAAATTTGCCCTGGTTGTCAGCTGTTAATTTGAATCATTTCTGGATAAGGGTTCAATTCTTGGTGCCCTTCACATCCCTACCTTCATTCGAGTTATGTTTGATTTTTAGAGCACAGTATGTTACTGGAAAACTGCAGTTGGCAAAGGAGAAGGAATTTTTCTACTTTCCCTGATGTGTAATGCTTAATGCCCGTTATATGGGCTCTATTTGCGCTTATCAAACATCACTGCGGATTGATTAATGCGGCAAGCGTTCGATACCCACTCCCGAAATAAAGGTGAATCACGAAACTTGAATTCCGAAGTTTTATAAAAGTAGCAATCTTCGCGGTATATCAATCCGAGGATTGGTTTGAAGCAACTCTCCAGATTATCATGTTCCTTGCCAATATCTTAATTCCCTCATAGCTCCTTGCTCTGAAATTTCCCACCATCTGCTTCTCGTAGCTCATCTTAGACCTTACTCTAGTGTTCTTCCCCTCTATTGTTCCTTCAACTATGGTATTAAGTAGGCTGTAATTCGTAGGACGTCCAATTAACTCCTTCTTGTCCAATTTCTCCTTCTTGCTAAGTGTCCTCCACACGCTCCTTTCTTCACCTGCTCTTCAAAGTACTTCATAATTTGATATTTTGTTCATCCATTTAAGTTTTCAGCATTCTTTTATTACACCATATTTCCATCACTTTCAATCACTTTTCCTCTGCTGCGCCTCAAGTCATAGTCACACATCTATATAAAAATGGATCCCATATATGATTCTTGCTTCGGACAGTACTTAGGTGTGCATTTAAACGGGGTCGATTCCGCGTCCAACCCAGATGAATTCTCACGCTTCGATTAATTTTTGCGGATCCAATCCATAGAGTTATGTTTTTGACCGCAAAGTTGGCAGTCCTACTCCACTCACACGCATATGCAAGTAATTCCCCTTTCCCCTCTGTCCTTATCATCCCTGCGATCCCTCTCCCAATTTGCCTTCCACTTTCTCACGAAGGCTCCCTGCCTTTCACCTTCTGTCGTGCGCCCGCTTAATTAGCGTTCCCCTCCACGCCCTCGTTCACACCTCTCCTCTTGGGTGTCCTGAAGGCAGGGTTGGAGATAGAGGTGGCCCTAGCGAAAGTGTGAGCCTTGAGATTGTCTGAAGTGATGGCAATCGGTTGGTAAAATCAGCATGCGCCTCGGTGCTAAATATTTAGGGTGTATGACACTTTCCGATGCCACACCGGACATTTACTAAAATCAATACTTTCAAATGCTATAGACATTAGCGCAAAAATGGGAGTGACTAAGATGATAAATTTTTTAAATGTTCTACTAGTATGTTCGGGATTTAGTGCCGTGTTAAGTGGAAGGGCATTAAAATAGAGAGAAGCTAATCACAAAGTCCACCTATCGTTAAAATAATGGTAATAACAAGTCAGTAATTCTTACTTGATAAACATTATGGTCCCTTATCACCTGCGAAAAATATTTTTTTTGAAACTTCTCCGTTCTTCAGTGTATCACACTGATTTTATTATTCTACTCATGGTAAGATGATGATATTAGTGTGACACAATTTGAAATCTGCAGAACACAATTTCAAAGTCATGTATATGATTAACTCGTTCTGTTAATCTTAAATCTGTGAGTGTCTTTCACCCTAATTTCGTTAATATTCGATTTTCAAACAGTTTACGATTAGCTCTTTTTAATCAACGCATTATTTATTTCTCGTTTTTACACGCCGGCGACCCTCCACCCTAATATCCCTAACTAATATTTTTCAGAGGCGGATTAGCAGCCGCTTGACGCTTGATCCTGGTCGAAGAGTGTTCATCATCATCACTTACAACCGTGAGTTTGACATTCGTGTTTATATTTTGGTGTGTTGCGTGGGGAATATATGTGATACTAAGGTTATTGTTATGTTTGTGCATAAAATACTGCGTAGATGAATAAATCCGTCATCGTTTTTATCAAAATTATTCATCAGCTCATTTACAATCCACAGGTGTGTCAATAGGTAACTGTCATTTTCCGAGGTAAAATTTTAGTGCCCACTCCCGTACGTTTGATGACATGTGAGCGATGTTAATTCCAGATATGGTGCACTTTGAATGTATAGGAGTCAAAATTAGATTTTCCGGAAATGTTTGAAATCGTTCAATTTAAAAACTACTCCCTGTTGGATGAACGTACATTTCCAGTTCTTTCCCCTTTAATTTCAGTTTCCCTACCTTAGAGTGAAGATGAGTCACGGCCACGGCGGAATTTTAAATTTAGCTTTCACTTTTGCAGAATTATTTTCCATCGCCCCCTTTATCTCTCCCTACCTTGCCTCACTTTAACTCCCCTACAGACAATGGGTATGCATAGGAATGGACATGGGTTTTGTGTACTCATACATTGACAATGGCGGTTGAAATCCTGGTCACTTGTTAATAAATTGGTAGGGAGCAATAAAAAATGATTTTTCATTATCCTGCAATGGAAAGATTCAACAAATTTAAGCCTTAATATACCGCAATCAATTATTTATAGGTAACTTGGTGCATTTAGACGGTTTGGTAGGTAAGAAATGGGCAACGCCGTTCGGAGCAGAGAGTGGTGCTGGGTGACTTAGGGTGATATGGCTTCAGGAAGTGGAATGGGCGTGCCTCTGCTGACACTTATTCTGGATAATAGCTAAAATAAGAGATAGCAACAAGTATATCCTAGCATTTGTTGTACATTTCCTAGCAAACGTTGAACAATTCCTTTCAAAACCTAAAAGATTCAGCAAGAAGACATGGCGTGGTTGCCTGGTGGATATTGAGTTCGACTTTCAACGGGGGACAAGGCTCAAGTTCAGGTGATGCTAGTGATATACCACGCAAACTGTGTAATTTTCGGGTGCTAAATTTACAGGCGGCACAAGAAAACAAACATCCCCTCCTTTCATGTAAAATGTTTCAATTGCACCCTCCGTAGGCATTCGTAGGTGTGACGTGCACTACCTTGAAATAATCCTTTCTTTCCAATCTGGTTATCACTGCACGTTAAGAAATTAGTGATTAGAGAACATCGAGTATGCATCTTGCGAAATGAAATGAGCGCAAATATTTTGAATTCACTCTTGCATTTCATTTATTGTCATTGATCTACCAAAAGTATTTGAGTCGGATTAAATAGGCAATGGGATAGTGGTAGTCCAGGGGTAGAGCGTTGGACTATTGACCGGAGGGCGCGGGTTCGATTCCCGGGAACGCCTCTCTGGGCACCCTTAGCTCCACACAAGCTATGTGATTTTTCGGGTACCAGATCTTCCTGGGAAACCATAACCAGCACATGGAAATGAACTAGCCCCCATACCCTGATGTGTGAATCTCACACGCTGTCGGGCTAAGGACTCTACGTACCATCACCTACCGAACCGACCTTAAGGTTGATGGTTTATAAGAAAAACTCTGAAACAGCATTTCGATCTGTGGGTTTTTATTTAAGGTTGAAAAAAGTTTATGTCGATAAGGCTAGACGACTTTAGCACTATATCAGTGGAGTTAACGTTGGAAATAGTCTTTCAAATAATTTCATAGCAAAGAAGTGTCTTTGACTAGCCAACTCAGACTTTTTATTAAGCGTTTAATGAGGGTGCTCTTAACTCCTGGAAGCAAAAAAGTAATATGCGTCCCCCGAAGAGAAATTATTCCCTCTACACCTTAGTATTCACCGAAGACCAAAATCTAATGCCATCTGATAAATTTGGCTGAGTATAATCAGGTATTTAAAATGAGTCCGTGAAAATTGGAGACTTGAGGTAAATATCCGTGCAAAATGAATATTTGGCTGCAGATCGATAAGAGAGGGACTTGACAAGGCTTTTTATTTCGCGGTTTTTCTCGTAGTTTCATATGATTCCGCGAAGGATTCTTGTTCTCCCACATAGTATACAGCCAACTAGTAAAAAAAGGCAAAAAATTAGGTACCTGAAGGTAAATCCATCTCAGAATGATCAGAGCAAAGACAGGCATCGCCAATTAGGTAAACGAAAGGAAACTTTCCATACAACAGCTACATGCAGTGCTTTGGAACAAAAATCTTACGAGGGAAAACAAAGTCAACTTTTATTAACGTAAATACTATAATTTGATGATTTAGTCAAAGATACCAATGTTTGCGTTATGTTCGACCATTTTGCGTTTTTGCGATGCGTTATGCGATTTTTACGTTGTGAAGGATCTCAGGTTTTCCCGGGGTATGGTATTCAAGAAGTTCGCTCGGGTGTCCCACCGGGTCAGGTTGCAGTACACCGACGCTGTGAAGTGACTTCACCCTAAAGACGATGGCAGAGTCAGCCTTCGAAACGTCGGTGTACTGCAACCTGACCCGGTGGGAAACCCGAGAGAACTTCTTGAAAGATTTTTACGTTATGTCTCGTAGTAGGGTATGACCAAAATGAAAGCATGCATGAGTACATGCGTTTTTATGTATTAGGTAACGTACGATAGCGTTTGAATAAATGAAGAGGAGAAATATGGGAGTCAATGCTTCCTAAACGACAAAGTGGTGAGCTGATTAGATATGGGCATATAAAAACTTCTCCAGCTCCTTCAAACATGCATCAATCGAAATAGCATTTATGCAGAAACATAGAGGAATATTTATGGTTTAAATTTATTCATGAATTATTGAAAATGAACACATTTTTTATTTCTACAAAATAGAGATTATACGGGATTATTATTGAATTACCCTCATATATTCAAATACTTCTGAACTATTATTTCTGTGCCAGGCTGGTACTCTAGAGACATTCACCACAAGCCCTTCCGGTAGTTTGTGGGGTGTTGTGAGGATGGATATTTAAAAGAAACAGATATAGTCTGCTCTGCCATTTTTTAAGTCTACTTTATATTTTATTGATGATAGATGATCTCCTTATTATCATCGAATTGCGTAAAATTTGGACGTAAAATAATACAAATACTTTTATATGTTTTCGAACTATGTAAGTATAAAATTCAAGCGAGAAATATGTCGGCGAGTTTCTAAGTCATCCTTGGTTTCTTTTAAAAATGTTTCGATATCATTAACATGATAATCACGCGTTTTCTTAAAGACACGTTAAAACATAATCAAAATCCGTTTTTATTTAATATTATTTACTTAACTAACCCGAAGGTATTATTTTTTTCGGCATACTGATACTTGTCTATTATGCTCTTTGGCCTCGATTTATTTTCCTCTACCGAACCTATCTTGCAACGGCAATTAAATGTCTCCATAGTATTTACATCAATTGACGGTGCATGGGAAAAAATATAAATGCAAACGAGAATCGAAAAAGAGTCGTTTAATTAGCCTGACGAAGTCTCCGAAAGAGGGCAATAAACGGAGGTTATAGTAGGTATTAGCGATGCGGAGTCACAAAACAAAAACTTGCTCCTCCTCAGTGGACCGCAAACGTTTTAGTCGATTAACTGTTCAGTTTTATTTTACTGCATAATAAATAAGGGAGTGGCTCATTTCAAAAACTAAAATTGCAAGAGACTCCCTCGTTGCACACTTTGTACGTCATTACACATCTTGCTGGAAGAGCAGATTACCCTGTTAGGTCTACCAAAGCAAACTTCGAGGTAAATATTAATTTCCTAATTTGGGGTTACTCTGGAGATTTATGCGCTGTAATCTCATTCATTCGTAACTCTTGACAGTAATTAAATCAATGTACTGGGCAAAAATATTCAAGCTTTTTTATTTAGAATTTTTCCTAAACCCCGTCCAGAATGACCTAAATATATAGAAAAGCAGGCAAAAGTGCATATCATAATATGGTATTTTAATTTAAAATGCACAAATTAATGCGACCACGCTTCTGAAACATAACTGATGTCTGTGCCGCAAGACACAAGAGTACCCGGAACATAATGCACAGAATGCAAGGATGCACAGTTTATATTGGTTTCAGCTAACCCCCACCAATAGGGAGAGCACGATATATTAAGGGATAACATATGTGCGGCTGTTTCCAATGCTCGAATTTTCCCGTATAAAGGGTACAATATATTCTGTTTATCCACGTATAGTGTGCTTGTCTCCATCTTAAGGGGCCCATATTTATCAACATTTTCATCGTTCAATTTGTAATTTTATGCTTTAATGCGTGCAATAATATACTGCTTAAAGAAGTTTGAGAACGACTTTTGCGGAGCGTGAATTTTGGAAGTGGTTAGCTCAGAACAACAATTCTCTCTGCATTTGATCGCCAAATAAACATTTTTGAGGAAGAGTTCTGTTTTAATTGTCCGAGCACTAAATATTGTGTTATCAAAACAATAGTCAATGAATACTGTAAGGTTCCTTAGGTGACCATGCGCACACATTTCTATTTCGGACATCAATTTTTGTATTTTTATGTCGTGTTTTGCAAAAAAAAATTACATACTGCCAGCGTGCAAAAATAGAAAAAATCCATTTCGTTCTTTTTTCCCTGTTGCAATCCGATTCATGTTAATTTAGGGTTTTTACAAACGGAAACACCAATCTTGTTTATTTCCCATGGCGGATACTTTGTCTTTCCTTTGGCGCCAACCTTTTCTCCTTGTTCTTCTGGTCAGAAGGTTCACAGTATGCGTCAAAGGGACTCCGAAGTTAGGGGACTCCAGAAATATAATCTGTAATGTATCAAATTGACACCTTATAAAAAATGTATACACCTAGTTTCAATGGGAAGATTGGTCTTAGCTTATTTATTCATCGTCAAGAAAGTAGCAGAGTTAACAATAGTCTAAGGGTGAAGTTTTTGATGGACTCATTGCGTAAGCTTTGCTGCATAGTTAAGCTCCACCTGACAAGTCACTGAATACACTCTTCGAAACCCTGTACTACAGTAAACTATTCTGGAACTCAATATACTTCCTTCCTTTTATATTTCGTTCTATATTAGTTTTCAATATTTCATTGTAACTCATTTTATTCTCTATCCTTTTTTTCTGCTTTTTTTTAAGTTCTTCCAGCAATTTCCTTTATTTTCCCTACTATGCCTAGAACTTTTTCGTTTATTTTTCTTTCAGTATATTTCAATTGTTCACTCCTTCTCCATATCGCAAATCAAAATCATCCGCTCTATGATAATCCCCTTTCCTCAACGGCAATGCTTCCGAGCCAATCAATACTGCGCTCTAAGGGTTAAATGGAATAAGGGACCTTATGGTCTCAATTTCGCTCGACGTTTATCTATCTATCTTTATAAAAGTTTTTGATTTCCTTGACATTTTTATTCAATGTCTCGTATTCAATGACATTTAATAATGGAGTGACCCCAATCAAAGCTGTATCTGGGCCGCGATTGCCCTCTGAGTCGGTCCTGCATTGGATTTCAAGGAATAAACAGAGAGAGAACTGTATCCCAAGGGAAACAATCGCCTGGGCGAGTAGAGTTGGGGGTGAGTGCAGGCTATGGTGGGGCAGAGGGATTTACGGAAGAAGCCCCGGCTCCCTCTCGGGCTCGTCTGCGAATATTTAAGGTATAGAAGAGGATTGAGCTCCGCCGCGGGGCAGGAGTTGAGCCACCTTTAAGGAAGACACCGTAGCCCCGGGGAGTTTCGGTCGTCGCCGTTGGCAAGCCGGCCCCCTGAAGAATTCACTCAACACTACCCATTCTCATTCCTCCTTCCAGTACTTTCATCCCTTGCTCTTCCGCAAACTTTAACGCCTCGTTACATCCAAGTCTCCTTTTTTTTAATTTTCCTCCATCCCCAGCCGTTTATTTTTTCATCCCGCCCGCAAATGTGTATAACTTGTCCAAACATTTCAATCAGGATTTCGCACCATCTCGATGGAAAGGCTTGCGACTGCCACATTCATCATTCCACATCCACCCCCCCCCCGCTCCCCCCGGCTCTTCTTGGGTCGATTTGAGACTAATGTGAATGAGCGATGCTCCGGAAAGATGAATGCTGACTAGACGCGAAACTCAGTCGCGAGCCGGGGGCCGAAGACCGAGGGCACACGGAGCCACATTGACCTTTTTAATCATGAATGTATTATTCCTCTATTGATTGTTTATCTCTCTAGGCTCTGAAATAATGTATCAGAACGTCAGTACTAGCTGAAGTTGCATTACACTGGCAGTAAAACCACATTATTATTTTTATAATATATTAATATATGGTATTAGATATTGATTCTCATTTCCAATTTCGTTATGTCATTAAATATTTCTCATCTCAATTATCAAATTTCAATAGTTTTTATATGTCAAACGAAAAGCTTTCGTTTGACATTTCCGTTTCATATTTCAAAATATTCGCAGATATTTGCTGACTATTATCATAGCCATGTTGGAAATTCCCCTTTGAAATATTTTGTTGATACTTTTTATTGCAAATGGTAAATGATATATTTAAAGCCTTAATTTCTAATATCTTAATTCCTCGAATAAATTTTAAGGATTCATTTTTGTCATATTTTATTATTATTTTAGACACATCTCAGGTTGATCTATAAATATTTTAAATTAACATAATGGATTAAACTAATTTAAAGGCATATATATATATATATATATATGCATATGTGTATATGTATATGTTTATATGGTATATATATATATATATATATGTATATAAATATTTATGTGTGTGTAGGATATATTAATTGTTTTGTACTTCATACACCTTTAACAGTCTCATAGAACTTTGAACTTAGGATCCCGAAATAGAAATTTCAGATTTACACGAATTAGTTTTAAAATTTTTAAAATACTGCTGCAATGTTCTACATTGTCCTCTGTAAGCATACAAAATGAATAACATTGGATTAAGCAATGTCTTTAAGTTCTGCCACACCTTCATTTGAAAAATAATCGTGAAAAGTAGGCCTCACTGGGCCTTAGAGGTCGATGTATAAAATTTCATGCGATATATTTTCAGAAATCGCTGAAAAATGGCCACACTGAAAACGTCATTTTTTAATTTTAATTTTCACTGTATATTAGAAACTGTAAAGCATTTAATTTACATATTGAAAAAAACTGTCGGTGCGTTAGTTCAGTGAGTAGCAGAGTTCGATGTTCTGAAGATTTTTTCAAGGGAGTTGTTTGCAACGGAGTCTTCTTTTTCTCCTTAAAAAAACATCACCGAAAACGTGATTTAAAGAAAGGAAAAACAAATAATTAATTATTTAATAACTGTCCATATTCCGAGAGAAAACTGTTGGTGTTGACAAATCTGCTTCATTTGAAATGAAGCTTTTTAATTACCTCGTAAGAATTAAATCGATATTACGCAGGGATTTTAAGGAGACTGAAAATAAATCGCTTCACGGAGGCACTGTCGAATGTAAGACCACATATTGATGAGTCAGCCATCATTAAGCTGGAAAGATGATAATCGTAATTGCTGGAGAAACTTGAGACTTAAAGATTTGGGTTCGTCGTTCTTCACACGAATTGATCGAAATAGGTCTTCGGAGGGAAATATCGAAACTTATTTCATCGACGCTTCAAAGCGTTACCCCTTCAAATTGAGGCAACAAAGAGATTAATTGGCACGCGAGACTCTACCCTGTGCGGAGATTTCCATGTGTCACCTTGGGGTTTATTATTGGCACGCAATGGGGGAAGCTAATCGGCTCGTCGAGAAGTGATTCGGAAACAGAATTCGTGGCGTACCACGGCTAGTATTTTAAACCGAACCTTTTATTTTTCAAAGAATTCAAACTTTGTTTTCCATCATCGGAATACATAAATGAATGTCTCTCCCATTTATTATTTTAATATTGTTCGAATTTCGGTGTTTTCATAAAGACTTTGATGTAATTTTTCGTCTTCCTGGGCGTGTATATTGCCTAGCCAGTGGAGACTGCCGTCCTTTACGCAGTAGATGGTACGGTTTGTGAATGTATTCATTGAAATATAGTCTAGTCTGGCAAAAATTATCCAATATGTTCCTTGATAAAATGTGCCTGTTGTCATTACCTTTTTACTGTCATACTTCTTACTAGGCACTTGTTGCAGTAAAATATACGCTCTCTTTGTAAAGGTCAATCAATATCAGAAACTAAAATTTATTGATACATAGAATGCCATTTTGCCATTTGCGTAAATTTCAATACGATTTTTTATTTTCTTTATTTTATTATATATTTTTAGTTCTTTAGTCAAGTGTATTCTTTTCAACTAATAAAGCATGCCTCTGAAGATTGCTGAGATAAGATTACTTAAATATATGAAGTTCAAATATATTCAAATGGAAATTCCGAAAAATAACGAAGCCATATCCTTTGGTGTGTAGTCTTATCTTGAAATAATAAAAGCAAGTTATAGTCCACTGGTTTGAATATTTTGTCCCTTCCCGTCCAGGCGGAATGTTCTTTCTATGGCCAAAGTAAACGTTGATCAACCAATTGGGTGCAGTGGTAGTTGTCAGAGCAGCAAGTACCAACGATTGTCTCAGTGAAATTCTCTTTGACCTTAGCCATAAATATTGCCGTTATCATCCTCCTGGCTATAAAACATTTGGTTATGTTGAAGAAAATTTTTACTTTTTGCTATTTCACCTCCGCAATTAGAATTGTTGGTGGTTATCCAACTTATGTACATTTGTTAAAGAACGAGATAAAAATAGAAACCCCTTTAATCGCGCCTATGGTTTGGATAATTATTATTTAAAAAATTTCTGGCCAGTTGATTTTAATTTTGAAAACGTGTTATCTGTCCAAATTGCACTATATTGTAATAAGCCAAGGGAAATAGAGTGACGTAGAAATGTCTGAAAAAGAACTCTTGGTCTCGGGAACAATTCCAGAAATAATTTTTCCCACGTCCACGATTTCATTTATCATATACTGCTGGGTCCATTTATCAATCCGAAGATTGGTATGCTACAGCTCTCCACTCCTTTCCTTTCATGGCTCGCAATTTCATTAATTTTAAAACTATCTGCCTTCACATTTCTCATTTACTTGCTTTCCTGAATTGTTCCAATCTCTTTTCCCATTCATTCTTACGTCGATTATTCTTTTCATAAGAGCATTATGCCTTAAAATAGACGCGGTTTCTTTGTTTCTCCACCTTGGCTTTATTCTATTATAACTCTTTGTTTACGCTTTCTTTGTAGGAATTCTTTGATGATACTCCGCTTTGTCATGTTATCATTTTCTTTGTTTTTAAACACAGAATGTGCATTGTTTTCATAGTTTCTGTTGTTTTACACCGGCAATAGTTCACCGTCTTAAAAAAGTGATTTCAGTTCGTAAGATTTATTGAATTGCCTCAATTCAAGGCGTGTATGATTATGTAATAATATTGTTCTTTTAAAGTGTAAATAGTGTATATTTTTATTTCATTAGTATTTTCTTATTTTCCGTCATAATAAATGTATACATGTATATATATATATATATATATATATATATATATATATATATATATATATATATATATATATATATATATATATATGTATATGTATTAATTAATATATATTTAGGTATATATGTGATAGTATATTTATATAACATATATATATATACATATAGTATTTTATGTACTTACGTATGCATTATAAAATTTTATACCCACGAATATAAAACTGTAGTCACATGCATGGCGATGGCAAAAACACAAAAACTCGCAATTTTGTTTTTTTACTATTTCCGAGATACGATAGCAATTTTTCAACCGAAGGGCTTTTTAACTATATATATATATATATATATATACATATATATATATGTTTATATTTTTTGTAAATATATACATGACTTAGCTTGATTAATCATTCTCTGCTTGTTACCCTCCTATTCATATTTAGTATTTGGCTCAACAAAGCTTCATTTAGTGAACCCTTCATTATCATGCGTCCTTTCAGCTGATCTTATTTTCGGTCTCCTTTAAATGTATATCACTATCATCATTCATGGCCTACTCTACGACAATGTTGCCACCCATGGCGTTCTTATACAATTGAGAAAATATCCCGATGGAAAAATCCCCGTCCAGACGAAATATTTTTCCTTCCTAAGATTCGCACCTAATCTATGCACATCGGCGGCTACTTTCGCTTAAGTTAGTATGTTGGTATTTCCCGAAGTTTTGTTAAATTACTGCCACTATTTATTCCGTCCGCATTTCAGTGTCCACGTGAATATTTTATCTCTTAGGTTGCTACCATTTCTCCCGCTTTGCAATGCATTGAGTAAAAAATTCAACGGGAATCCTCTTCCTGGAAACTAAAAGCATAGAGCATTTGCAAAATAAAGCAGGGAAGTTTATTTCGTTTATCTTGCCAAATATATGGAAATTTTATGAACTTTGCCATCAATAGCTTTGAAAAAAAATAGACGCACACGAAGTATCACGACATATTTTATAAAACCTTGGTAAAACTGCTTGATGTACAGCGGAAAGACATTGCTCTCTTGCCTTTTCATTAGTTTTCCCGCAACTTAAATGCTGAAACTAAGCTTCTTTGTGGCATATTTTTCTGATTTGTGTAGAGGCTAGTGGCCATTCTGCTATTCCCTGCAAGTCGAGGATGCATGAATGGAGGATTTGTATGTTTACTTGTATTCTGAGTAATAGGGTGCCAAACCGAAAGTATAGTACTTGGCCCGTCAGATGCAGCATTAAACTGTCACCCATTGGCACCCTTTGATGCTGATATTGGGTTTTTCTTCATCCATCCTCAAATCCTAGAATATCTCTCTATTCCCAACTCTTATTTTAGCGAATTTTAGTGGAACCAATCATTTGCGTCATCGGTCACTGCTTCTCATAACTGTATACACAGTTATCAACCCTGAGATCGGTTTTATATTTAAATATTGGGAAAATGAATTACCCTGTACTTAAAAATTTTATGAGTTAATCCACCCGAAAACCACAAATTATTTAAATAAAAATCTAATATCGAAGCGGGTTGATATGTGAAATTCCGCATTCCATTTGGAACGAACCTCATGGAATATTTTCCCAAAACCATTCTTGATATCAACCGGGAAAGAAATATAAATTGATTGCATGCATTATTGAAATCATTAACTCCTTGTATATAATGAAAGTGGGGAAACCAAATATATACTCGTTACACACCTTATTTTGTTTACACCTATTGTAATAGTATTTGATTCTTAATTGCAGCAAATAAATTATAGCATTAAATACATCCTTAACCCATAATATCTAGAGATATAGGTAAGTTCTTTTGAAAGACTGTGACTTAAATACAGAAATCTAGATTCTTTATTTTAAAGGGCGTCACTTTGGTTGCACACCTGCAAATCAAGCCAAACACCATGTAGCTAGTTTAGGAGTAATGTACTTGTGAAGGAAGGTTTGTTTCATGGGTCCACAACCTAAGCTCTGCTACATTTCTAAGTCCCCCTAAAAAGATATTTAAAAGATACTTTAAAAGGCTTGGATTTAAATAAACCATTCTTCAAAACCATATTTATTCTACCTCCCTTCATTCTGTCTATCATTATAATATTTTCCTCTTCCCCTCCCACCTCCATTTGCCCAACACACTCCTTTCTATCAGTTAATCGCTACGTAATATGCCCTACATTTATTTTTCCTGCCTTTCCTTGAATTTCTACCAACGGCTTTCTTTCTCTTCCACCATGCCTTGAACCTTGTGCTATTTAACCACAAACTCCACGAAATACCTTAATTTTTTAAACACAGAATGAATAAACTTGGTAATTTTACCACACAAAAAACTTAATAATATTACTTGTTTCGACGCATAGGCGACATCATGGGGTATAGAAATGTCTTAAATATTATTTCAAGCAATTAGAGATGATAACATTATTTAATTATATGTTAATTTTAATCATATGTATTATGATTGTCATTAGGCTGTGTTAGGATTTTTTCTTTTAATGATTATTTTATGCGTAGCTGAGGTTGATATTTCTTGTCACTGGGGCTTGCAGTTTATAGAATCTTAAATAAATAATGACTACCAGTATCGCTTAAGTTGAAGTTCAACTTCGTGAATTGCGGTAAAATTATTCATGCTCTTACATGTTCATTCGCTTGTCGTATCGTTTAAATCTGTAGTCTTCGTGACCCCGCGGTGACTTTTCAAGGTAACATGCTCATCTTCACCCCATTCCTCCATTATATGTTTCTCGCCCCCATTTCTCTTTTTCTCTCCCTCCCTCCCTTTCACTCTCCTTTTCCCTTCCCACTCCTTCCCAACCTTTGCCTTATTTTCTTTGCCACTCCTTTCCTCCCCAAACTTCATCACCACTTTCACTCTTCCGCCTCCCCCGCTCATCTCCTCCATAACCAAGACACTCAGCAATTTTTCTCCCGCCTTTCCATCTTCACGCCCACGACCTCTCCACCCCCTTCAACCTCCCGGCTATTTTTAACGCCACGCAATTGATCTTTTATTTTTCTTCCCTCGCGGCTCCTTCCCCCATTCCCTCTTGTCCATTACACATCCCTTCCCTCTTCCGCACGCTAAAGCCCAACCCTCGCCCTCTCTTTCTCTCGAACGAAGGACTGAATTAAAATAATCTTGTCCAGCAATCCTCCTCCCGCTCGCGGCTGAAGGCGCCAAGCTTTCACTTTCGTTACCTTACCTCTTAAAGAAACATTACTTTAATACTCGTCTCCCTCCCCTCCTTCCGTTATGATCCTCGGGGTTGAGGGGACGAACGTCTGGCGTATATTTTAGAGATTCCCTTCTCCTTCTCACATCTCTTTGCCGGGGAAGTTACAGTTTTTTCAATATCTGTTTTACAGGGAGAGGGAGGAAGTCCATTGAAAGTGGATTACTTGGTCTTTCCCGACATATTTTGGTTGTGAAAAATTGATGTGGACGCGTTTAGAGTTGGTGACTTTCTTCCTTTCTGTGAGCGAGAGGTGTAATTTCTGTTGCACAGTATTCGTGATTTCGATCTAAAATTTTACTTCGTGCTTCATCATGCACCCATCTAAGTGTGCTGCATGCAATTGCTTTAGCATAAAATTAAGATGTTACAGACTGACTTCACTGTAAAGAGTCAAATATGGAAACAACCCTGTCTGTTTTATTTTCAAATGCTTCAGCATCTCGATTGACTTATTCAGAGGAAGGGTGAGGAAACAAGGGTTTTCCTTCAGCTTCGGAGATGGATCTTGAAGACGTTTACCACCGAAGATTTTAGAAAAAAAGAAATTCGTGTGCCCATCCTTTAACTGTGTGTGTATATATGTATATATATATATAAATATATATATATATATATATATTTTTATGTGTTTGTATATATGTGTTTATATATGTATATAAATATATACACATGTGTATATGTGTTTGTGTATATATATACATGATATATATAGATCAGACGTAGTATTCCAGTGGACAGAGTGTTCAGCTGCTGGCTAATGGGTCGGAGTTCGATTTACGGAGACCCTTCGCTTCAGATAAGCAGTATAATATTTCAAGGGTACCAGCTCTTCATGGGAAACAACAGGCAGCACAGGGAAAGGAACTGGCTTTGTACTCGGAGAGTGCTATTCTCATGTATCAAACAAATCCGGTTGATAAATATATATAAATAGCCATAAACACAGTAATCAACCCGAAGGTCAGTTTGGCCGGTGTTTGTAGAGTTTATCCGGTACTAAGTCCGACGGCGTGTAAAATTCATACATCAGGGTAGGGGGGCCAGTTCCTTTCCCTGTGCCGGTAATGGTTTCCCAGGAAGATCTGGTACCCGAAAACCAAATAGCGTGGGTAAAGCTGCAGCAGCCTAGAGAGAATTGCCCGGGAATCGAATCCGGGCTCTCTGGTCAGTAGGCCATCGCTCTAACCCCGGACTACGGCGACCCACATGTATGTATGAATGTACACACACACACATATATATATATATATATATATATATATATATATATATATATATATATATTTATTAATTTATACGATAGGGGATAGAACTCCTTCTGAGGACTATCCCTCTCTTCCTTGATGAATGTGGCTACGGCCACCGAAAATTCGAAAGTTAGTGAGTCTCTTTTTTCGTGTGTTTCTGTGTGTGTTTTTGTATGTGTCCATTAGTGCTAAGTGCTATACATTATTATTCACGTCCGTGAGAGACTTTCAAAAAGTGTTATATATATATATATATATATATATATATATATATATATATATATATATATATATATATATATATATATACATATATATATATATATATAACCCTCCCCGGACTACAACCTTGACGTGGTGGAAGGGCTTGTGCGTTCCGATGACCCCTAGAGCTGTGCTGGCGGGAGTAATAATTATTGCTCCTGGTAGGGTCACCCATGCCAGATAGGTCGAAGGTTAGGAGCCAGACGAAAGGTAGTCCACGCAGCGTCTGTTCCTCAGTGAGGCGGCTGCAATGGCGTCTGACCCCAGTGGGGCGGCCATTAAGTGATGGTGTCACGTTAAAAACACTATTGAGGAAGGCAACGGGAAACCACCTCAATTATCATTCCCTAGAAAAATATGATGGACAATAGAGATATTTTGAGTCCTGGCAACCACGGGGCTCGGCCCAATCGGCCGTGTGTCGTGCCCGGCAGCGGGGGAGGCAAGGCTTCCGCGGTCGTCATCCCACGAAACCCTTGCAAGGGAAAACCAGCAGCAGCAGGACAGAAGACGCAGGAGAAGAAGACGAAATTAGTTAGAATAGGAACGTGGAATGTTCGGACAATGATGAGGACAGGGAAATTGGAGAATGTTAAGCGAGAGATGGAAAGGGGAAATATAGATATTTTAGGTCTATGCGAGGTGAGATGGAAAGATAGCGGGGATTACTGGAGTGATAAGTATAGAATAATATACAGCGGCGGGGACGAGAGCCAACGAGGGGTTGCCATTGTATTAAATGAAGAGGTAGGGAGAAGCGTAGTCAACATAGAGCAGGTAACGGATAGAATACTACTAGCGGAGATAAAAGCAGAACCGACGAACTTAGTTATTATTCAAGTATACATGCCACCGAGCAACCATAAGGAAGAAGAGGTCGATAGGATATACGATCAGTTAGAGGACATGATCGCGTGTGTTCCTGCAGGGAAACATTTGATAGTGATGGGGGATTGGAATGCGACGGTAGGCGAAGGAAGAGATGGTGATGAGGTGGGGGACTACGGTTTAGGCACGAGGAATGACCGCGGGGAGAAAGCAGTTGAGTTCTGCAGAAGACAGGGGTTAGTCATCATCAACACTTGGTTTAGACACCACAAAAGACGCAGGTATACATGGAAAATGCCAGGTGACTCAGGAAGATATCAGCTAGATTATATCCTGGTTAGACACAGGTTTAGGAATAGTGTGATAACTTCCCACAGCTTTCCGGGAGCGGATGCGGACTCAGACCACAATTTAGTTGTTATGAAATGTAGCGTACGTTTCAAAAAGATAAGGCAGGGGCGGCGAGTTAGAAAATGGAATGTAGAAGCGTTAAATGGGTTGAAAAGGAAGGAATACAAACAGGCGGTAGAGAAAATCATGGAGGATGGTAAAGGGCTTAGTACTATCGAAGAAAAATGGGAAATGATCAAGAAGGGGTTGTCTAAAGCCGCAAAAGACACTATTGGAACCGTGAACGCTAAAAGGACTAGGAAACCATGGATCACGGATGAGATGATTACAAAGATGGATGAGCGGAGAAAATGGAAGAATATGAATACAGAATTAGGCAAAATGAAGTACAAAGAATTGAACAATAAATTGAGGCGGGCAACAAATAAAGCAAAAGAAGCATGGTGGAAGACGCAGTGCGAGGATATGGAAAGTCTGCAGAGGAAGGGTGAAATCGGTGCGCTGTACAGCAAAGTTAAATCGTTATCGGGAAGTAAGAAAGGAAGAGCTATGCTAACAGTTAGAGATAAGGCGGGTAAGGTAATAGTTGACGCAGGAAAGATCCAAGAGAGATGGAAGGAGTATATAGAAGAACTGTATGGTAAAGAACTCAGACCAACAAAGTTAGACATTGAAAAAGAAAATGACGTAGAGGAAGACAGCTTAGGTCCAGGCATACTAGACCATGAGATAGAAAGGGCATTAAGGGAGATGAAACTAAATAAGGCCGTGGGGGTAGATAACATTCCCGTGGAACTTTTAAAATGCTTAGGAAAATGTGGGAGGAAGAGGCTATATGGGCTGATCCGTAGTATTTATGAGGAGGGAATCTGGCCGGAAGACTTTTTGAGATCAGTTTTAGTTCCTATTCCGAAAAAGGTAAAGGCCACGTCATGTGAGGACTATAGGACAATTAGTTTGATATCCCACGCAGCTAAAGTAGTTCTCAGGATCATAAACAAAAGGATAGAGAGTAGGGCAAATGATTACTTAGGGGATGATCAGTTTGGGTTTAGGAAGGGGAGAGGTACGCGTGATGCCATTGCAGTAATGAGATTATTAATCGAGAGGAATATAGAACACAACCAGGAGGTATTTGCCTGTTTCGTAGATTTCGAAAAAGCGTTTGATAGGGTGAATTGGGAAAAACTAATGAGTATATTGCAGAAAATAGGAATAGATTGGAGGGAAAGGAGGCTAATCCGCAACCTGTACATGTCTCAGACTGCTCAGGTGCGGGTGGGAAACGGGGAGTCAGGATGGGCAGTGTTAGGAAGGGGTGTAAGGCAGGGTTGCCCATTATCACCGTTGCTGTTCAACCTGTATGCAGAAGAAATGATCAAAGAGGCATGGGAAGAACTCGAGGTAGGAATGAAAGTGGGCGGGGAAGTCGTAAAATCAGTTAGGTTTGCTGATGACCAAGCTTTAGTTTGTCAGTCAGCCAAGGGGCTGCAAGCATTGCTTAGTGAATTGGAAATTCAGTGCGACAGGTATGGAATGAGAATCAATATTAATAAAACAAAGGTTATGCGATTTTCTAGAAAGAAAAAGGCCAAGCTTAACATTAAAATAGGAGGGCAAAAGCTAGAGCAGGTAGAACAGTTTACGTATCTCGGTAGTGTTTTGGACCAACACGGTCAAAGTAGTAGGGACGTAAGGAGAAGAATTGCGCTAGGCAAAGAGGCTTTCACAAGGAGGAGGGAGTTGATGACAGGGACTTTGAGTAAGGATGTTAAGAAAAGACTCGTAAAAACTTTGATATGGAGCGTAGCTATGTACGGAGCGGAAACGTGGTCATTGAAGCAGGAGGATAGACGAAGATTGGAGGCTTTTGAAATGTGGGTGTGGAGAAGAATGGAGAAGGTGAAATGGACAGAGAAGAAAACAAATGAGGAAGTACTTGGTATGGTGGGCGAAGAGAGGGGTTTGTTGGGAGCAATCCTATGGAGGCAGGAAAAGTGGATGAAGGGGGTGTTGACCGGCAGTGGGATGTTGAAGACTGTGATAGAGGGTAGAATGTTGGGCAAAAGAGGAAAGGGAAGGAACAGGATAGGGTTGTTGGACGGGATGAAGGGAGGAAGGAAGTATTCAGAGATGAAGAGGGACCTGATATAGAGTAGGATGATTGATTTTTTGTTTTGTTAGGAGTAATAAAATATTTGTTTGGTAGTTGTGTCCATCCAAAAACCTACCTTAACCGGTAGACCGGTTACCTTAAAAAAAAATATATATATATATATAAGCATAGTATCACATATAAAACAGAAGTAGAGAACTATTATACGTTTCATTGATGGAGGCAATATAAATGCAATATCATTTGACCCGTTAGAGTGTTTTTGTTTGAAACTCATATAATGTAGGACTTGGAAATAATATAGCACAGACCCCCATTCAGGTCAAATGATTTTATACCTACTACATGCATATCTGCAATTCCAGCGAAATAAAAATCGTTCGCGTGTCAGTATCTTACGCATTCAGAGGAGGCGCCTGTACCCTGGAAATAGCAACCTCAAAATATCCAACTTCATTGATATTTTTCATTTAGGAACGTATATTTCACCGCAATAATATGTTTTCGGAATGAACTTCTAATGATCTTAATGCCACTTATTTTGCAGTCGTCATCTTAAATGGTCCTCAATCCTTTGATATGTTATGCGCTATATTTAGCTGTATTAGCTGTACTAGATTTTTCTTACAGCTAACATCGTTATGTCTATATATTACGAACTAAATTAACATCTAGTTATCCCACTATACGACTGATCGGTATACTATCGATTGCAGTTATTTCATTGCTTCTCAACCAGAGACACGCTACTCCATATGGAGGCGCGGAATAGGGTCACGAAATCAGGTCACAAATTCAGGTCAAGGTATTTCGTAATGGAAACTGTTCGGAAGGCACTCATGAATTCTCGATTATTTCAAACAAAACAGGCCCTGCTCGTTTCAAAATTTCGTGTCACGGAATAGATGATTTTCTTTAGCTAATTTTTAAATCTTTTGGCAAAGCTCATGCGATTTTATATTGTATATTTACACTGTAAGAACTCCTTTATATCTCATAAATACAAATAGTTAAAGCATTTTATATTTATAATTTTTTATAACTTCGTTTTCCTCACAAGTTTCCTGAGGGCACTGAAGACATTTTTCGTCGTTTAGGAAGTCGTCTATCAAAAAGATTCGAAATTCATAGGATAAATCTTTCCCGGTTCTTATGCCTATCATAACTTGGATGGACTTTTTAGGAGGATATTAATTTATTGATTTACGCAAATATACGTAGATTTCTACGGAATTCTCCTGATGATATACTTTATTCTCCTTTCTGTTTTACTAGATGAGAAGATGAAAGAAAAATAGCTGTATTACTAATTTCTATCTACGCGATTTTTGATCGCTGCACAGCGTCAAAGAGGTCTTGATAAGGCGCCTGAACAAAGTCTCCGTTGACTCCTTTCAGGAAGCGTACTATGACTGACAGAGGCGCTGAAGTCGGTGGGTCGATGCTCATAGGAGGCTATTTTGAAGAAGTTAAGCAATTTTTTGCTTTGATCTGCAATACATTTTCCAAGGGTTTAATTTATTTATTTTTTGAAAAAACCCTGTAATTTCCCATTTTACAACTTTGCGATTCTTTACGTTTCCTTCCTCGAGGTTCATCTTAGAGATTATAAATATTTAATGCTCTATTCTTTTCATTTTTGCTTCAAATCAGACTCGGGATTAAGAGCGATTTTAAACAGGGTCAATCCAGGAGATTATAAGCTCGGTCAGGTTGGTCAGTCACCACAATGGAACGCTCTCCAACCCCATTTCCTTTGCGGTTCCAAAAAAACAACATGAAAATGGTTTGAAGAGCCTTCTCCAATCTCCCCTCTTCCTCCTCCCCGTGGTCCTCCTCCCCTCTCGTCCGCTTCACCCACTTCCCCTCCATCGGCCATCCTCTCACCTCCCCGCCCCACGGCGCTCATTACTTAAATTGAGCCCAGTACTGCACGCACCCCTATCCCCTCACAACCATACCTTCCTCCTCGCTTAGACCCTCCTCCCTCCCTTATTTTCCATTCCATTCATCTCCCCACAATCTCTCTCTCCCTCTCTCAAACGGGTGAAGACCCTCTTTCGCTCATCCATCCATCCCGTCTTACCTTCCACACCCCCCTCCCTCGTCCTCCCTCGTTCCTTCCTTTTCATCCGCTTGACCCTGTTCCTCCCCCTCCCTCCCGTCCCTCGCGGTCTCGTGACCCCGTTTCACGGTTTTCAAGAGGCCACTCCAAAGGCTGAAACTTCGTTTCCCGAATCGCTTTCTTCCCCTTCCCCGAAAACTCTGAGGGATGGAGAGAAAAAAATATGTCTTATGAATCTCAAGTGGCACCCTTTCCTTGGCGTAATATTGCGTCGGCTGCTAGTAATAATTCTTTGGAGCGGAGTTTACGATCTAAAGGAAATATTCTTCGTCATAACCTGGCGTGTTATTCGTCCGAAAGCCTTCTGTCTTGGTAAATTTGGAAGAGATGACGGTGATAACGTTTTGTTATAATAAACGGGTTAAAGACTTATAGGCCGCATTCCCAAGGGTGAGTAACGTATATTACAGCTAGGAAAGGGTGAACATCTGAAACGGAACTCGGAGGATATTATATCAAAATGAGGTTTTTTGCGCATACCGTACTTCCTATGGTCAACTTTAATGGTCAATTCACTTATTTATTGGAATGTATAGTGTTTTTTGGATTGGCGTAAAAAAATGAGGATTATTGAAATATGAATAGAAGTAAAATTTTCTTGACTTTTTACCGTTCATTGCACAATGTGCAAATTATATATTAATATGACTTTAACTATGTGTGGATTCTAAATATCCAAATCAATACTTTGGAGAAGAACTAATTTGGTACAAAATCAATTTTGGCATTGGTGAAAATATTTTTTTAAACATTAACGCAGTAATCAACCCAGAAGATCAGTTTGGTAGGTTTTAAATAAAAATTATGAATATAAAAGTAAAACATTTTTTCATGGTTTTTCTCCTTTGTGCATGTTCATTCAGAAAAATTGAATAATTCCGAATTCTGTTTCTTTGACGATTAAGAAGACATTGGGGCACTTGGATAAATCAGGAAGGGAAAAAAGGGACTTTTGTATCTCTTAGCGTTCATTATCAGATTTATATTTTCTCCCTTCACATTCAACTGATATAGAATTTAAAGAGCAGAGGTTTTTACCTTGAAAAATGCACGAGAAGAATACAGATTCCAGCTTGCTTTTCTCTCCTCGGAGCGACGGAAGAGGAAGAAGCCGATTGCCAAATCCCTTTAATAGGATGAATGGTATTTGGGCGTTGGAGGCGTCTCTCCCTCGGTCTTCTCTTTATTCTCTCTCTCATCAAAACTTCCCTTCCCCTCTTTCCTTCAAACTCTTTTGAAAGCGCTCCCAACAAAAGAGAAAGGATTTCAGTTTTTACAACTTACATAATCCTCCGGTCTCCTCCCAAAATTCTTTCGCCGAAAACTTCAAAAGCATCGGCGGATTCTGCAATCCGCTATACAGACATTATATTGGGATAGGAAAGAAGGAAGTTTACTTATTCCCGATTTGCCGTGGTGGCCGCAGTATTTGATGTATTTGGAGCGTTCATGTTTGTTGGTGCTTCTGTTTCACTTCCGCATTATGCGGAGAAGTAGAGAGAAAGAATGGATTCTTCCTAAGTGCACAGAGTTGAAAAATTTGTCATTAAAAATGAATTCCATCTTCTTGATAAATATAAATTTAGGCTGTGATTATTCTTATATGGCCGTATAACGCGATATATATAAAAAAAAGGTAGAATAAATATAAGCATATTTTGTTTCATATTTATTAATGTTAATCATATGATTGTTTGTATTCTTTTTATATTTAACATTAGAAAAACTAGTCGCAATGGTCGCGATCTCAAAAACCTCTTGGATCGAATAAGGCTTGTTTGATAGCCAATTATAAAATATATGGCTGCGTAGGTTTTCGTGGCGGTGGTTTGAAGTATTCTGCATTGTCGGGTTTCACCGCGTCGTTGTTTGATTCTGACAACAGTTTCGCCGAAGTTGCATTCGGCGTCTTCAGGTCGAAGATGAGGGACTCGGAATTTTGCCACCCTTATACAGGTGGTCCCGTCTAGTGACTGCTCCCTGATTGGTCCGTCCCCGGAGAACTCTCTTCCACGCGTTGTGGAGATGGTAGCCTTCATCTCTGTTAATGTACTCAGGGTTTTTTTTGCGATCTCAATTGCTTCTCTAATTAATCGTGGGTAGTATCTACTCTCCTTAGCTATTATGTTTGCTTTTTGAAATAAGATCTCGTTATTATAAAATTATAATAATTATAAAATATGGTTTTGAATGATTCAAAGCTGACTCTACTCGCAGAAACATATACTTTATACTTGTTCTTTATTGAATAATACGGTACCCATACCTTTTACAGTGTCTTGGGTTTTACTCTTACCATAATATGATGAATTTTGCGTATTTTTGTTTCTTGTTTCATGATTCTGTGCGTTGGATCTCGTCACGAAATTATTTTCTTTTGTTTGAAACTGCAAAGAATAATATGAATACATTGACTGTATACTCTTAGAATACTATCATTAATGTAAGGTGGTTATCAGTGATCTCTTGAAGCAGCCTCACTGATTATATTTCTAGTCTTCTTTTGTGAAAGACGAAAGTTTTGACACCACTGAAAATTCTCCATAGTTTCCATTCATTTAGAAATTGACAGTGAAATGTACCATAGCCTGCGGCACAATGAATGAACTCCGAGGCATTATTTCAATATTCCGCTGGATTTGTGGAAGAGTTGGATTTGTAAACATTTTCATGATAAGCTCAGCAGTATCCATGTATGTTATCAGAGGAGATTAGTTGGTAATGGCTTAGGGAGCGAAGGTTTGCTACTCTCTAGCGACTTAAAAAAAATATATATATATATATATGTATCTTTGT